>NC_138736.1:40932586-40967586 GCF_965113295.1 Leuciscus leuciscus
CTTTTCTTTTAATAACATTTAATAAGCTTTTGGGAAGTAAAGATGCCAGTTGGTTCAGTTTAGCAAGAACACTTTTCCCCATTCTATTATACATGTCCTCTGGTGAGTTTTTAATCCAAGCAGACTGTGGTTTGTCATTGTCCTGCTGGAAAATGCAAGGAAAAGATGTCTGAATGGCAGTTTTTGTTGCTCCAAAATGTGTACATATATTTCTGCATTATAGGAGCCCTCACAGATGTCTCACAAGCAGCCGCGGCCGGTGGATCTTAATTTGGTGGGCCGGATTCATGTTATGCTCGAGACTGGAACGAATCCGAATGGTATCGCACACTGGGTTTGTTGTGTTGTGCACAGTTAATTTTGCACCAGTCCCAAGCATAACATGAACCCTCCCTGATATATTAAGATCCACAGGCCACGGCTGCTCACAAGCGCAATGTTGTATGAGGCCGGTGACACACTGGATGCGTGGCGTAAAAAGCAGAGTGTGCAGGTGCTAGCATGGCCTGCCCGCAATCCTGACCTGTCTCCGATTGAGAATGTGTGGCTCATTCTGAAACGCACAGTAAGGCAATTAAAGGACAAGTTCGGTATTTTACACTTAAAGCCCTGTTTACAGATCGTTTCTGATGAAATAGAACGGTTAAGATAAAAATTTGGACACATGCTGCTGTCCCGAGAATTTTAGGTTTATTTCGCTTCTCCCCCCCACCTACAGAATCGAAGCATATGGGCACTGGAACAATCCTTCCTAAAATGCATTAAACTTTCGATTACAAAGACGTGAAACTCACCGAGTGGTCAGGGGTGTTCACTGATGTACTCACACAAAAATCGCTGCAAAAGATGCTTTCCAACAGGTTTTATCGTAGTTTTTGTCCAACTCCATTGACTTCTATTGAATTTGCTGTGTGCGGTACGGTATTACTCCACCGCTGCTTCTTCTGTGTATTCAGTTAAATGCCAGTGGTTTGCTTGCAATTGACAAAGGTGCATTATCGCCACCAACTGGGCTGGAGTGTTTATTATTCAAGCTCTCAACGGAAGAATCTACGGGTGTGAGATGTTTGGAAAAATAGGTCCACAGTTTTACAACGAATGGTAAAACACCTGTTGGAAAGCATCTTTTGCAGCGATTTTTTTTTTTTGTGAGCATATCAGTGAATTTCACGTCTTTGTAAACGAAAGTTTAATGCGTTTTATGAAGGATTGTTCCAGTGCACATAGGCTGCCATTGTGTAGGTGGGGGGGAAAGCGAAATAAACCTAAAATTCTCGGGACAGCAGCGTGTGTCCAAATTTTAATCTTAACCGTTCTATTTCATCAGAAACGATCTGTAAACAGGGCTTTAAGTGTAAAATACCGAACTTGTCCTTTAAGGCCCGTACAGTTGTGTAGCTGAGGACATCATGGATGAATGAAAAAAAATTATGCTTGCTAAACTGAAACAACTGGTGTCTTCACTGCCCAAATGCTTAATAAGTGAGTCCAAAATGCCCAAATGTTTTGAGTGTATTGCAGTCATCAGTTCTGAAATTAGTGCTTTTGGGTTGTAACATGTTTTAACTAGCCTGACTACGTCAGACTTCGTACTTCCGCTCAATTTCATTTCGCTTCTGTAATATATGTCTCATACGGAGAATACTACATGCCAAAATGACAACACGCCGTCAGACGAACGCCTGTCTACTCACCAATCAAAGGGATTACAAAACAGATGTACGTGGTGACGACACACTGTAGGTATGTTATGGAAAGTTCTTTAGTGTGCTAGCAAATTTACTGTGAAACCAAAAAAATGCATGTATAATGTCAAATGTATAAAATGTACTTAAACACAAATGTTGGTCCGGACTTTTAGGTGTGAAACTGACCTGAGACGTTTTCACTACTCCAGAGCCCAGCGGGAGTGTGCTTCACTATCTTATGTCAAAGTTTGCAACCAATTATATTTTTACTAATACTGTGAGACCGTAATACCGTGATCTTTCTCTAACGGTTATCATACTGTGAACATCTCAAACCGTTACACCCCTACTTCTTTTTATTTATTTATTTAACCTTTATTTAACCAGGTGAGCTTTTAGAGAGCACATTCTCAATAGAAATGGCGACCTGGCCAAGATAAAGCAAAAGGTGCAGGATGACAAAGAAGCTACACATGAAATTACACAAAATTACACATTAATTGCACGGAGGGATAGAAAAAGAAAGAAATACAGATAAGATACAGGATGAGAGGGCAACACAGTAAAGGTGTAGGTATATGTACAATTATTGCAGCACAATCAAACAGAGAGGTAGAAGAAGTTGGTGAATAAAGTGACAAGGCAACTACCTTGGTTAGTGATCTAGTACATTATTTATCCTCACTCAGTCTTCATCGGATGAATCACTGTCATCATGGAGGTAAGGAAATTCATTACAAACTGCTTCTCCATCTTCCTCATCAATTGAGAGAACACTTGGATCCACCACAATCTGCCTGTGATAAAGTGAATACAGGTTAATTGAAATGATCAATATCTTGCATCCTCACTTTCTCAGTCCTGTTGAGCTCATAAAATGACACCATCATTTTAGTAACTAAATATTTTACTTTGTAACTTTCACACAATGCAATACCAAAAGTATGTCTAAAAAGACAGATTAAGCTATTTTACAAGGTACAGTACAAGACAGGGACCAAACATGCAATATACATGTACTGGTACATATACCTACCTGCAAGTCCACGTGTATACAATACAAAACACCTATGCACAATTACAAATTTAAACCACAGATAAGCACCCACCTATATTTTGACTTCACCTCACTCATTTGATGTTGTAGGTCACTCAATCTTGCCAACATGATGCAGCACAGTCCCTCGTATGCCTCCGCAGACATGTTAGTAGGACAGACTTAAAACGTTGTAAGATTGGTTAGGGGCAAATGTATCCTACTGCAGCTTTTTACAGAAACATACAATGTTATTACAGAAACATACAATGTATAACATAAATTATACAGTATCTCAGAAACAGTAATGAATACTTACACCCTTCTTTCAAGTCACCTCTGACCAACTTTATATCATCACGTAATGTCTTGGAGACACCAGCCAGGAACTGCCAGTGTTGTTTCATCTCTTTAATGAGAATAGTCTTTTCTTCTTTTAAACGAGACAACAGCATTATCTTGTCAAACACAATCTTCTTTTGTCTCAATGGCACAGTGGATTCTGTAAAGATAAATACAGGTAATAGCAAAAAAGACAAAAAAGATTGACCGACAGTAAAAGGCCTTGCAATGTGATATAAAACTACACACCGTATTTTCCCGACTATAAGTCGCACCGGAGTATAAGTCGCACTTATATTTCAAGGCCCTTTAAATAAACACTTTACTGGTCACCAAAGATATGGTTATAATTTTATGTTTGTCTACTTACAACTTAGATGTTTAAATATGTTAATTGAGATTTACAAAGTAGTTAAAATGAGTGTTTTCCTGAGTGCCAATACAGAATAGACCAGCCAGACGAGTAAAAAAACTGTGACTAACAGTCCGTAAAATACGGTAATAGTGGTAAACAGATGCACTACAAGTCATTTGTCCCATGCCATTTAGCAATTTAAAGGCTTATGTTACAAAAGTGATGTATCACTCTAAAAAGCATTTGAAGTTATTTTGTGAAGTTGTTTAATTATCTCCAGGTTGCTATGTAATTGTTTGTGGTTGTGTTGAACTAGTTCTGTTACAAACTTTGTCAGCACATTTGAATAAAAAAAAAAACTAGGATCACTATATTCTCAATAATAAAAAAAGCAAATAAAACAAGTTATTTAAGAAAAACTATTGTCTACCACGCCCCTCACACTAGGAATGATTTACAGAGAGAACTCAAGATTGATGCTTTGGTTCCTTTAGGGCATTTTAAATCCATGCCACAGAGCATAAACTCTCGTCAAAATTTAACCTATGATGTTTTTTTTTTTAAATGTATTCGAGTCAACCGTTTCATTAATAGCATAATTAGGATGTAAAAGCCAAGTTTAAGATTTATTGTAGTCTCATTGTTTGGTCAAATGGCCGTTTGAATTGAAGTGATCGGGGCATTGCTATGATGGCATCAAAACTGCTATTCCTAAAACACTAAAAAGGCTCAAAATAAAATTAAACTTTTCTCTAAGTATCACCAGGGGCTCGACACATGAACTAAAGCATTGAGAACATTGTTTGTGTACACAGAGTTTACTTAAAAGAAATGTTTTGAACAACTCAACGTAACTGTTTTTCTTTCCAGCCGCCTCTATGTTGACAGTCCAAAAGTGTCGATCTCCGAATGCGAATGAACAGACTCCATATTAGGCACTACAAGGTCAATATTGTTTTTCACTAACGACAAAACAACAAATTACCCATGCATTTATATGGAACTAAGCTTTAGGATCTTTTTCATGTTTACTCTCCTCCCTGTTACTTTGTAATCCGAGATCGACACTTTTTGACTGGCAAAATGGCAGACACCGGAATCACAAATAATTTTTACAAAACCTTGCATTTTTGTAAACTTTTTGAACACAAACAATGTTCTCAATGTTCGAGTTCATGTGTAGAGCCCCTGGTGATACTTTGAAAAAAGTTTCATGTTATGTTGAGCCTTTTTAGGGTTTTAGGAATAGCAATTTTCATGCCATCATAGCAATGACTATCACTTCAATTCAAACGGCCATTTGACAGAACAATGAAACTACAATAAATCTTAAACGTGGCTTTTACATCCAAATTATGCTATTAATGAAAAGGTTGACTCAAATACATTAAAAAAAACACCATAGGTTAAATTTTGGCGAGAGTTACACTTTAACCATTTTCTGTTGAATGTGCTGTAATTGTTATTCTTAATAATGTTTCTTGTAATTATATTTTACATATTCTGTCCACAAGGCTCAGCTGTAAAAGAGACCAAGGACTCAGTCTGATTCTCTCTTTATAAATAAATGTAACATAAAACTAAACTACATGGAATCTAATTGTGCACTATTGTGGTAAGTGAAGACAAAGACAACTTAAATACTGCGTTGACAATAATATTTCCTGTTCCAATCTCTACCTGTTTCCCAAGGCCATATTGAAAAGTCTTGTGCTAAAAGGGTGTCTGCTGGATCCACAGCCTCTGCATTTGAGACCAGAGCATTGTATGATGTTATGGCCTCTTCTAGTTTGCTCTTCTCTTTAGCAATGGCAGATCGCTTGCGTCGCCTGTCTTTGTTGCTGTCTACAAGGAAGTAACACATGAACACAGATTTCAGAAAAATATAATTTTAATAAAGTACACACATTATGACATTTCCATTCAGATTCATAGATTACTTTCACAAGAATGTGTAGGATCCTACAAAATGAATAAAAAAAAAACTCAATCACAAACCTGTCTCTCTGTACAACTCCATTTTCTTTTGGTGGATTTTAAGGACCAAGCCTTCCATTAGACGCTGCAGCCCCTGTGGATCATGTGAACTGATGGTACTCGGAGCTGTTTGCAAACAAAACGATAAGCGTACAAACATAATATTCAAAAAGTTATAACATTCAAACTTCACAAATGGAAGGGCGTAGGAGCGGGTGGGGAAGGGGGGGACATGATACCTAGTAGCAGTTAATGTGGTCCCACCCAATAAAAACTACGTTTGTTTAATAAAATGAGTCCCCCTCAATATCAAACTCATTCCTACACCCTTACACACGACATGATTTCTTTAGATTTAGTAACAAACTTACTTGATGCTGCCCACAATTGAACATCTGTGACCCACTGCTGGAGATCTTCACTTGTTTTGTTCAGGTGGGATTTGGTCATCTCAATCTCCCCTGCCACCTCAGCTGTTCTCTGTAATGTCTGTAACGTACATGAAGTTATACTTATAATGCAAACAGTGTTGGGTCAAGTTCTTGAAAAGTTCATTTTAGTTCATTTTCTGAGTTCACAAGTTTTGGGAAGTCCCTAATAAAAGGTCTCATATTGTAACCTTTTTTAAATATTTTTTTTTACGTTTTTATGTACTTATGAAGTTATATTTGCAGTTATAAGTATCAAACACCAAGTAAATAGCGTTTTGCAAGCTCTTTTCTCAGTAGCTCTGCTAAAAACATGTCGATTTTGGTCCGTCTAATTAATATTCACGAGCCTTTCTTCTGATTTGCCAATTTGAAAGACGCACAAGCAGGCAGCCACAGGGAACAAGCTGTAGTGTGTGTGCAGTGACTGAAGGAGGAGCTTAGGCATTTGTGACATCTCAAAATGCAGTAATTCAAAATGGCTCGTTTTCAGGCACAGCTTCTAAATCTGTTCTAAATATAGGCAGTGTGCGTTTGTCTGACAATCGTCAGTGCAGACACTTAGAAGGTAAATACATAGCACCTAGACCTTCATTATGATAATACAAGCCAGAAAATGTCGATTTTGACAATATGTGACCTTTAAGACAAAATGATCAGGTATATGGAGTTCATATCTTACCGGTGACCATGGTTGATATTTTCTTTACTCTTTGTATTTGTTTTATAGGACACTGTTAAGATATGAACTCTATTTACCCGATTATTTTGTCTAAATTAGGGACTTCCCAAAACTTGTGAACTCAGAAAATTAACTAAAATTAACTTTTCAAGAACTTTACCCAACACTGAATGCAAAGGTTAATCTAAATTAGAATTAATAAACAAAAACATAATACCCAATATACCTTAACATATCTTTGAGCAAGATAATTGTGAAGATTTAACTTTTTCCTTAGGTTCCATCCACGAACATGGATAGTGATCATATCTGTGCGTGCTGAGAAAAAAAAATTATCATGTCCATTTGAAATATTGCACATATTTAACAATGACGTTAATTAAACCCAACGACTCACCAGATTTGGTCATATATTTTGTTGTCAATGCAGCACGAGACATAAATGAATTGACTGCTTCCACTTCCTCCCCAACAGTCAAACCTGCATTAGTAGGAAATATAAAAAATTTTTAAGGAACAGATCCATCGGGGTACGAGTGGCATAGTGGTCAAAGTTGCTGCCAGGCAGAACAAATGATGTCATGATAGTCAGCAGTTCGAGCCTGACTATAGCTTCTCTGACTTTGCCAGGAACTCCAAAGTCCAGCAGAAACAATGCAACATTTAACATACAAGCGTGAAGTGATAATGACACAACAACAATACTAAGAGGGGCACAAAAACATTATATACCATTGTAAATGTTAGCGATTTCCTTTAAAAGTCTAACTTAAATTACGATATGGACATTTAACCTGTCTATGAGAATAATCCAATGACAGGTTTATCAGTAGATAATCTAAAGCAGGGGTCTCAAACCGGTTCCACAGAGCGCCTAGTGTATGCTTGTTTTTGGTCTTTCCCTTCAATTAGTGACCAATTAAGATCCTAACCTATTAGTGACCTACTCAGTCTGGTAAAAGGTAAAAGAGAAAACCTGCATACACTAGGCCCTCAATGGAACAGGTTTGAGACCACTGCTCTAAAGTTAAAACTCACCAGCTCCCTCTTGGTTGCGGCCACCCCACTCCACCTGTTATGCATAATCATTGCAGCACTGTATCAAAATTACTCATATAATAATCATTATGTATTTAGAATTAAAAATAAATATATAATCAATACAATTACCTCACATTTGGTTGAATGACCTTTTGCATGCATAACCGATAAGAATGGTCGCATTTACAAAAGATACTCTAGATCAGGAAAGGCCTCACACACTCTTTTTAAGTATGGGTAATATTTGCACATTACATCAGTGCAGACAAACTCAATCTTTTGTGTCTTGCCAAGCTCTTTTTGAAGATAAAGAGGGTATGCGAACACTTCTCCACGGTACATCTGTAGTCCTGTTACAAAAGAGTTAGTTCAGAATTCTAGTATAATCAAAGACAAGAAAGTCTTGGTTAGCTTGGGTTCATCAGAGTGCTGAACCTACCTTTCAAAAGAATGCAGTGTCTACAGACTGAAATCATCACACCCTCTTCATCAAGTTTGGATTGAGACTTCTTGTTAGACTCACTACCAGCTTTAAAGTGTGAGTTTCCACAAATGGGTCGGCCTGGTGACTAAGATAATATTTTCACAAACAATTATTATTGTTGTTATATCATCATCATAGATCATCATACATGACCTGTAAGTTGTACATGGTAAAATTGTCTCTTATGACTGAAGCATAAATTGATTATATTTTTCCATAACTTACAGTTTTGATTTTGTCTCTAATAGTTTGCAAAAATTCTGCAACCTCTTCATTTTTGGCAAAGAATGTTCCGTCAAAATATGGATTTTCATTTATCCTACAAAAATAAAAAAAACACTGAATGGACTCTGACAGGTTTAGGTTTTGTCTTTTAAAAGATAAATTACTTTAAGTTAACTTACCCGTTGCGATTAAACCTGTACATTTTCCTGTTCCCATCAAGAGACACTGCCACCATATCCTGACTGCAAGCTGGACAGGAGAAATGGTCATCTCCAAGAAGTGTTTCCATCTCATGTCTACAGTACGTCCATTCCAGAAAACTGCGCTGAAAACAGTCCACTGATATTGTACCAACCTAGTAAACATAAAATAGACTAGTTATGGTGAGAGTTGCTTAAGAAGTAACAAATCCATTTTTGCACTGTACTATTCAGTACAACCTGACTTCTCCTAATCATGATTCCACAACATTTCCTTTCCTTGTAGATCTAGCCACAACTTTCTTATTTATAAAAAAAAGCTTTATGTCAATGGCTATAACCCCCCTCACCCACTTATCCTCTACATTATTACATTTTGTTTAAATCTGACTTACTCTGCCAGAACGCATTGAGCGGCTTTGCAGCATTCTCACAAAGGCCTGTCTGGATAGGCCAGGTGCGGTGACTTTAAAGTCTTCAAAGGTACTGAACAGGTCGACAGTGTAAATCGTTTGAAACTCAATGGTTCCAGGCCAGTACCCATTTAATATAAGGTCTTTGACCTCAGGTGTCCACGATTTTAGGCAAGACTTACAGGTTACCAAAGGAAGGGAGAGATCATAGCGACCTGTTGGGTCAAACAGAGATATTCATCACAACCATACAATCAACTATACAAAGCCTTTGTACTTGCTTTACACATTTTATGTTGTAAGTTAAACAAAGGTAAGCACCATTAATATTTATGAAGATAATGGCACGACCAGCATTCACCGAAACATCCTCAGCACCACAACAGCAAATCTTGTTGGGCAAAGCGATCGGTAGGAGACAATCTGGAAAAACAGACATCTATATTAATTGTAACAGTTTACACTTGATATGTAATCCAATCCATATAGCGGTCACATACCTTGCTCACTAACTACATGTTCACCAGTGCTGTCTTTTGTAACGATGCATTTCGGTGACATTGTAAAAGCCTCCCACAAATGACTCCCTGTTGTGTAGATGCACTGACACATCACAGTTACTGCAATACAGTTCTTTGGGGAGGCAGTCTCTGCATCGAATAACAGCCTCTTCCACATGACACTGTTGGCAAGCTTGTTGAGGTGTCCTTCCGCTTGTTAACATGGCTTGTAAAAGATGTGGTCTTGATTTTTGCCACTTTTCGTCACATAGTTCATGCCGCAAACCCCAGGTCCGTATGTTGGAAGTTTCTGATGGATAAATGTCTGGGCTGTCTAAGCTCTCCTTGAGTTCTTGAATATTTTTGTCTTTAGAAGAGAGGGATAAATGGAGATAAAGTATTTTACAGTTTTTTCCAGCCCTGTACTAAATGGCGTCAGCCATAGAATTTTCATATCCTGTAAAATACAAAATTAGTTATGTACATATATTGTATCTGACATTGTCTCTTACCAATCAATTGAAGTGTCTCCTCAAACCGTCGAGGTGAAGTGCCTGTGTAGGAATACATACAATAGGTACATAATACAATCAGCAAGAATACGCAGTGCTCAAATGTACAACAGTTGTGCATGTTGTTAGTTATAAAAATTAATATTAGTACATTCTCACCATCTGTTGTATCAGCAATGTCTTCTGATGAATCTTCATATTGAGGTTGTGTCGACCTCATTCGACATTCAGATGTGACTGGAAAATCATATGAAAACTTTAGAGATTGTCTAAAAATTCATGACAATTTAGAGGAATGGCGCTTATAATTGACATAACACATACTACCTCTTGAGGGAGTTCGATTCTCAATAGTCAATCGTCCCAACTGGTCCCTCTTTCTCCACCGCACTGAGTCAATGTTCTTGCTCTTACATTTGGCCTTACATGGATCCTTCTGGAATAAATGTATTGATTAATAAATTGCAGCTAAATGAAATTGCACTCATTGAATTGTATAGTCTAGTATGCAAATACATGGCAACAGTTATCATTTTTATAATTGCATCCGTTTTGAGAATGTCTAGTTACATTTATTTATATTTGAGTAAATCAAGTTCATATTTGGGTTCAGATGGGTAACTTAAATCTATGCTCAAAAGCATTTCTCAAGAATATATCTGTAAAAGTTATTCATTGGAGTCTATTAAATATAACAAAAATTTATATCTCACTAGAAAGGCACCGCAAATGTTCATGCAGCATTGTCCAACATAACATTAACCTATAACAGTTGTTCCCAACATTATTATGTGACTGTAGCCAAAGTACCTCTTTAGTACCCTAATATTAATTTTACTATGCCTAACGTTACGTGTCTTGAATTATGGGCCTACAGCTGTTTGATCTAAAACGCTTATAAATTGTTATTTTGGCTACCACTCGTTTGGGCTAACATAACGTATATTCTTCTTTGCTTACCTTTTCATGTACTTTGTCTCTTAATTCAGAACTAATTATATCAATTAGCCGACTATCAACATAATCGTCCACGTCTCCAGTGAGTGTAGAAACGTTAGGCCCATCAAGAGGAATCTGTTTCTGTAGTCTTTTCCTTCTTGCCATGTCACGTCTACTCCAGAAATACGCAATATTTTACGTTTGCTTATTTTTAGATGTTGTCTATTCAATATCGTTCAACTGTTTTACCTCTCGGATTAAACTCGCAGTGGTGTAACGTTACCTTCATAATTACTAGGCCGCCCGCGTCATAGATAGATATGGCCCGCGTAAACTCCACTTCCGGAAAATTAGGGTTCAAATGGCACCATTACAAACTTATTTCCCGTTTCATTGAATATATTAGCTAGATTTCTTTTTCCAGTATTGTACAAAACATATAAAAAATATATAAAAAAATATATAAAAAACATATGTACATTGTACAAAACATATAAAAAATAAAATCTTACATTTACCTGTGATAAGTGAATAGGTATATTTTATAATTGTTTATACAATTGGAATCATTTAAATTGCGAACTGTCAACGAAACTGCTGGAGTAACATCCTGGCCTGACAACAGATTAGTGGTGTGTCTTCAGCCTGTTAAATCCTCATTAGTTTGTGTTGTTGCTATAGTTTTTGGTGTTTTATTTAAAGAAGACAACACCCTTACAAAAAAACATGAATTTCACATGTGAACGCATGTGATCACATGTGGATGCATGTGAAGTGTGTAAAAAGCACATGTAATTTTTTTGAGATACCATATCATTGATTTCTATAAGCTGCAATAACACACACACACACACACACACACACACACACACACACACACACACACACACACAAAATGGGTTACCCAATTTTTCAGCATAATCAAATTCTAATGTTCAATTCACACTTTAAGCGTTATCTTGTTGATAACAAGGTACGAGATGGTCGAAGAGCGATAACATGATTCCTTTGAAGCATAAGAGGTCTGATTCTCACAGCTCATTCAACATGGAAGACTTAAGTCAGAACATATATGGGATGATTACATATATTCACACTTAACAACTGTGATGGAATTCACAGGGACCCTAACTACAATTTGCACTGAGATCCCTGGCATAGTATAATAGTAAGAACACTTACAAATATGAAATGTGTCCCCTCCAACATCTCATTTAGTCCTAGGCAGTTCTAGAACAGGGGGGGTGGGTGGGTGGGTGGGTGGGGGGGGGTGGCAAGCTGGTGCCAGTTGTACTGTTAGGGGGGCCAGTTACAACATTATTGTTTAGGCTGGTCACAGGGGGTGACCCTGTGACCACCAGACCCTGTCCCCCCCCCCCCCACCAGAACCGCCCCTACACCCCTGCACCCTTGACCCTAACACCCTAGTACCAATAAAAATATATGTTGCACCTTACCCCTAACCCTAGTTCCATTAAAAAAAACTACTAAACCTCACTAGTAAACTGTAACCCTATACTGCCATTAAAATAAATGCTTATCCCTAACCTTAACTTATCTAACACAAACACACAATTAAACAAATACATACAAGTGGCTGATTCTTAAATACAGTACTTTTTGCTAGAATAATTTGCAAACAATTATTTTCTTTAAAATATTTTGAATGCATTTGGCTTAAAGGTCATTTGTCACATTATCACTCATTTTAAATTGAGAGTGGAAACAGCTAAATACGTGCTAATAAACTGTAAGTCTCATTCTGGATCAGATTTATTTTACAAGACGTCAGACATCGTGCGCGCAAGGCAGCAGCAGCATAGGAAAACTCCAGATATAGTCAATGGGAACCCAGGCTTCTTAAACTACGCCTACGCGCATAAATACTGATTCGAGGATTTTAGCGGGAGGCCAAGGCGGGAATCGATTATTGTGACATCAGATCACACGTCTGTCTGGACCAGAGTGCATTCTCGCCCATCGTGACTGCAGACCATCGCGAAAACAATCGATCAACCGAACACATTAAGTAAGTAGGCCTACAATAGTTTCGATACCCTGCTTTACTGATATTGGGGTCAGGAAGGTCGGGGCATTTTTTAATTTGTTTTTATTAAAAGCTGTGTGTATTTATCCAGGTATGCCGGGAGGTAAGAAGAACCAACGTCAGTGTGTTGCTTGCCAGCATTTAATATATGTTGCATGCAAAAAATGCCCTCACTGCAAAGCACAGCAGCCTTACAAGAAAAGACTGATTGAGGCCAGAACCAAGTTTGCAGCTCAGAAGTCTGAATATGCCAAACACATAAAGAAGAACTGTAACCAAACCCATGTGCTAGAGTCAAGCTTCAAAGTGGTAAGTGGTGCATACTAATAAGAATGCAATTTACTGTAAAGTTTGACTTTTTGAATTAAGATTATTCTGAACATTTTTATCTGCATTGTATGTAAGTATACTTACACTGAAAAAAAAAGGAAAGCTGGGTTGTGAGATTGACATAAAAATGTTATGTTTGATTTACATAACTATATTGTGTTAAACACCAAAATACATTAACTGTTAAACACAATATAGTTATGTTAATCAAACATAATATTTTATGTTAATCTGCAACCGCAACCATCCATTTTTTCAGTATACCCACTGCCCACAATTATTTTTTACCCAAATACTCTTTGTAGGTGAACTCACATGTTGTGAAATATCAGTAATACTGTTAATTTTTATTAAACATTTAGCTACTCTAAACCTGTGATGTGTATATTTAAATCACTGTACTCGACTTTACTAGGTGCATTCATTTTCAACAAAATAATGAACTCTTGGGGTTTACATTGTATAGGCTAGCTGTATCATAGCCTGATCTCACCCCAAGGTGTACATCTAACATAATTTTGTGTTTATTTTTCTATAGAGACACCAAATTATGCCAAGGTGGCGTGTAATAGGTACGCCTAACGTGTTTGATATAAACTAAAATCATAACTTTTTATTTATTTATTTTTGTATAGAATTTCCTCTCTTCTCAATTCCATGTTCCAAATCCTGCCTTGTCTGCCGCTTCGCTACTACTTGTATAGGTCTGTGGGATGACAAGGGGCACGCACATGGTTCATCCAACCATATGTCGCTTGAACCAACAACTTTTTCTCACTGTTCACCTTTATTCGGATCATGCACAGAATGTTTACGTCAGAGATCTCAAACCGGTTCCACGGAGGGCCTAGTGTATGCTGGTTTTTAGTCTTTATCTTCAAGTAGTGACCAATTAAGACCTAGACTGCCAGATGATGGGAGATCCTAACCAATTACTGACTTAAGGTAACTTTACTTAAGGTAAAAGAGTAAAACCAGCATACACTAGGCCCTCCGTGGAACTGGTTTGAGACCTATGGGTAACGTTAACCGAATATACTTCAATAAAGGAGCCGCTGGAGAGCGACATGACAGGATAGAGAATCTGATTTAAGTAAACAAAACCCTGGGCAGCGCAATGCCAATTCTGCACTGGTTCGTGCAGGTGGCCCAAGGAAAGTCAGACAGTACATGTTAGACTCGAACTTACGACCATTGTGACGCAGACTGTCCGGCAATGCAGCGACTTTGCACACTATGCCACGCAGACCCCTGTACTTACAGTACACTATTATACATTATGTAAACTTTTACCTTATCGTAACCCTAACCTCTGTAAGTTCTTGCCTAACCTTAACCATTCACAATATAAAACTATGTCATTTCTATAGCACACAAAAATGTAATTTGGTGTATGATAAACACATAAAAGTATAGTGTAATCCCATGTTAGCAAGGGGTGAAATCGGGTTGCAGAGCCATATGTCCATTATGGAGATCATATTGCAGCTTTTCATATTCAACGAAGAAATAAGTAATACAATTACTAGTTTGTTACTAGTTTACTAGTGTACTTGCAATGTAATTTACACATATCTTGGTGTGATCACATTTTAGCTGGATCGCCTTGAAGCTGTTGGATACTACCCCATATTACTTTTGGGGAGTAAAAAAAAATCAACATTTACTGCAGATGTCATCACCAGCATTGGGCTGAATCTTCATGAGGATCTTCTGGGAAAGCTGAAGGAGGTCTTTGTGTCAATCCTGAAGTGTGAGTGAATGTTCAAAATCGAAACATGTATTTGGTGGTAATTACTGTACATTTATGGTTAATAATTTAATTTAGAATTATTTCATATTTGTGATTTCTAAATGTTCATAATTATTGTCTAAAGTGTTTGTAAAATTGTTTCTGTTTCTTAAGTACACTCCCGAAATCTGGAGAAGGAGAAGGTAGCTGAAGTTGAAGACAGTATCCCTGCTAGGGAGTCAGCTGGTCAGGAAGAGGATATGATGCAGCAAGGTACAGACTGTTTTCCAGTCAACGCCACACTGACGTAGAAAGGGATGTGTGTGTATCCTATAGGTGCAAAAGAATGTACAATGGGCTTGCAACTTTGGAAAAAATGAATAGTTGTCCAAATTCTGTATTTCATATTAATATTATCTCACATTGTAACCATGTAAACCCAATTATTCTATTATTATTTTCAAATTGAAAAAGAATTGCTGCTACCCAGCCACACATCTTTAGAATCAGCTGTAGCATAGATAAAATATAGACATTGATGGGTACCATAACTGTATTTTTTAGCTGTAATGCAGTGGATTTTTCATAATGACAATTAACATACACTGAACACATTTTTTTACGCAAAACTTTTGGTATTGCCCTCATTTTTCATGAGCTGAGCTAAAAAATGTAAGACTTTCTGTACATTAAAGGCCTATGTCTGTCAAATATTGTTCAAAAATCTGTCTGAATCTGTTAGTGAGCACTTCTCCTTTGCCAAGATAATTCATCCACCTCACAGGTGTGGCATGCCAAGATGTGGATTATACAGCATGATTATTGCATGGGTGTGCCTTATGCTGGCCACAATTAAAGGTCACTCTAAAATGTGCAGTTTTATCACACAGCACAATGCCACAGATGTCGCAAGTTTTGAGGGAGCATGCAATTGGCATGCTGACTGTAGGAATGTCCACCAGAGCTGTTGCCCGTGAATTGAATGTTAATTTCTCTACCATAAGCTGTCTCCAAAGAAGTTTCAGAGAATTTGGCAGTATATTTGGCAGTATATATGTCCACATCTAGCATCTTCACAGCCAAGTTCATCTGAGACCAGCCACCTAGACAGCTGCAGCAAAATTCGGTTTGCATAATTAACAAATTCAACCATCTCAGGGAAGCTCATCTGCATGCTTGTCGTCCTCATCGGGTTCTCGACCTGTCTGCAGGAAAAAATTTTAGGAAAACTGGTTTTTATTCAAATTTATTACACTCGGAACTATGAAATACACTAGTAACTCAAGGCCACACGAAAGACCTACAGTATTAACTCTAGAACTAGAACATGTAGAGGATGGATATTTTCCTGGAAAAGGTCTTGTTCAAAAATGCAGGCCATGGTGAAAAATTATTTGTCTCATCTCAACACAGGACAATCACAGCTGGTCAGGAACAGTCAGGTACAAATTCAAAATATTCCTGAAGATTCCCACGTCAGGACTTCTTGGGGCCTCTGGCCCAGGAAATGCTCTTTACTTTGACTTCTCTCAGTATTTATCTATTTGGAACTGAACATCTTAACCAATCCCAGGTCTAACAGAAGACCGTTACCTCATCTTGATGACCATTGCTTTTCAACAGATTCAAGATGATCTGTAGTAACCTTATCTTGGTCACATTTGTGTCTCCTGTCCTGTTGGTAACCCATCCTGTTAGTATAAAAGAGATAGTCATAGAATAGAATAGAGTTTTAAGCTATAAGTTTGTCTATCTGTGCCTCATTCTGATTTTAAGAATAAGTTTAGCCATTGATGGCCTCTCTGTGCCCTTTCTGTAAATCCTGCACACTGCACAGTCATCCTGTCAGTCATCGAGTGGCCTTGAATTGAGAAGAGAAAGCCCCTCCTCTTTACAATAACAAGATCAACAGGCTTGTGTGTGTGATGTCCACACTTGACACTACCCTATGACCTAGTTTATAAGCTACAGGCCTCCGGGCCAGATGTACTAACGCTTTTGCACCCACTTCAGGCTTATTTGTTTCACAAACTGCGCATGAAAGCATGGCGATGTATGTAGGCTACTAACAGGCCGCATCGAGGTGGAAACGCAAACTGCCTGGCGCTGAAACTGAAAATGGCTAATAGCGCCTTCCGTGTAATGCATATGCATTCATGGGAGGATCACATAAAAAGATGGGAGGGGAAGCAGTAACTGCGCCTAATTATGTATTCGACGTTATGTAGCCTACTAAAACCGCCACTGACAGCTCGTCTCTATTTTGCGGTGAAAATTCTCCGCCTCGGAAAAGCAGGTGCAAACCAGGATATGCGCCCAGACGTAGTACTATTTCTAATAGGCTAATATACCAAATGCAAATCACAATTATGCTCTATGACATTTTCTATTATCCTTATTAGCTAGCGGAGAAATTACCAAAATGAAATGACCAAACACAAAATTGATTTAGTAAGCTTACACTTAAAGATGGCCAATAGCCTAACCAAAACTCCAAATGTAGCCTTAATGTCCAAATTAAAGATGGCATATATTATAGTTACGTTTCATTAGCATGTTAGACATTTTAATTGGAAAATATAAAACCATGTGTGGACGAGTATAAATGAACATTTTAAGTGTTGCAATAATCCCAATAATCACTTTTTTAATATCAGCAATGGCCGGGTAAAAGTCCATTTACAATCACGACTAATTATCTTATTCAGACTTACTTTCATTTTCTAATGTGATCTAAGCAGCTATCGATTCATTCCATGCATTCCACAGCAACCAGCGTTAATGCACAACCTCTTAAATTGTGGTACATTGAATTTGTGTACTGCGGGACCTGCATCGTCTGTTAAAGCCAACTTTTTCTTCATAAAGTTTAAGGTCCTGCCACCTTTTTTCACCTTTTCCACCTGTTTGTGGGTCGAGGATATTACAACATCCTTTGTAAATTCGGTCCAGATGGCATTCATTTGTGTCGGTGTGGAATTCCAGCCATGTATGATATTTAAATTCGATGCCTACTCATAAACAAGCAGATCATATTGCTAAATCTTTTTTTCACCGTTTTGACTGATCAATAGAGAGAGAAAGAGGCCCATTCAATTGCACGTTTAAAGGGCGCAGTGTACGATGTAGTGGGCGGAGAAAGGCGCAGACTACACAAACACCTGCAACCTACGTAAATATGAAGCAAGGTGCGGTCTCAATGAAAGTGCTTTCTGCGTCTTCTTCAAGGCGCTAATAACGTTGCGCTCGCAAATGTACGTACATCTGGCCCTCAGTGTCTTAAATGACCCTGCAGAAAATCAAATAGGCCTCAAGATCCTAAATGCATGACACTCTCATCTAGTTATACCATTCTAAACTGTTTGAACATTTGAACTGAATTCCGTTTCTCAACAAGCATCACAGTAGTTCTTGAGATTTACAAAACAAACATTAAAAGTGAAATAAAATAATATAATACTGGTAAATGAAAACTGTCCATTTACATTATCCTAAATCTTGAAGTTGAATTGAAGGAGCACACAACATGTACAGTAACAGCCTTTGACAGAAACAATGACTGACAAAGAATCAAAGAACAGGGGCAGACTAAATATAAATACCGATAATGTAAACCAGGTGTGAGTAATGGAACTGAACTGAAGAAGCATAGGAAGTCCATAAACGCTGTGTGATAATCATGTCCAGGAAAAACTAAAAACCAGGAATGCAATATACTAAACTAAACACTGAGACAAAGGAAAAACCATAACCGGATTACACTAGACACAAGACAGGGAAACACTAGGAAAACCATTAATGGAATTCCTTAGAAACAAGATACAGACATGCAGGAGAACCCATGACATGAACACTGCAGCATCATCAGTATCCCTGGTTTTACTATTGATAGGTATGAGTTTGGTTGAAATTAACAATTTTGGTTTTATTCCATAAACTATTGACAACATTTATCTAAAATTTAAAAAATAGATTTATATTGTCATTTAAATCACGTATTTGCAGAAAATATCATCTGGTCAAAATAACAAAAACATGAAATGTTTGTCAGACCTAAAACTATGCAAAGAAAATTAGTTAATATTTGTTATTAAACCCCACAATTCTAATATGTTAACTTAGGAAGAGTTCAGAAATCAATATTTGGTGCAATAATCATAATTGTATAATAATAACTGTCTCAAAATAATTGGCTATCATGCATCTTGGCATGCTCTTCACCAGTGTTTGACATTGATATTGGGTGATTTTATGCCATTCCTGGTGCAAATATTCAACCAGCTCAGCATTGTTTGATGGCTTGTGACCATCCATTTACTCTTGAAAGAAAATGCAGGTCTCAATATTTTCCAGAGCTCTAGGGTAATTATTCTGAGAGTTAATGTGGAGATCCATTTTCTGCAACTACGCTCTTATGAAACATGATCACATTGCCTGTATCTGTGAACTCTCTTTGTAATGTCCACCTTTGAAAAATGTTGTTATTATGTAATGGGTAGAACATTATATGACACTCTTTTTTTTTTATAAGATTCTTTAGAATCTGACACTGTGGTGCTCACCCTTAAAGATGAACTGAACTGAAAAAATTTTTTTTTTATAACGTGTTGTTTATGACAATTAAAAGTAAATTACACTAAAAAAAAATATTAAAAATATCATTATAGCTTTTTTTTAAAGCAACACAAAAATTGCGTTTGTTAGTATAAGAACGCTGGCAATTCTGATGACGTCACTGGAATGGTAGGACCTGCGAAGGTATATGGCAGCTGCAACTGCAGGTCCTATACACACGAAAATGAGTCATTTTGGTTACGTGTTTGAGCCTGTGAGGGACAGGCCAGTAGTACTGACTACCACCACAAGGAGGACGATCAGTTTCAGGCTCCAACTACAGTACAGGATCGTTTGGGGGGAGCGGCGCGCGCTGTATCGATTCGCCTCACTGATCAAGTGCAAAAGAAACTACGAGCATGCAACGCCGTTACGTTGTAAATTACACGAAATAAAAGTAATGCAGGTATGATCCAGATTGTATTTGCAATGTACATAGTCAATTATTAATGGAGCAATAGTGGTTCATGGTGTTATAAGAGGGAAATGTGGTGGGAGGTTGGAGGGCTGTAGCCTGTCATGCACTCTCATTTATTGTATACAAGCACATTATGCATTTTATTAAATAGAGACTGCTTATATATGTCGTGTGCATTTAGAGAAAAATACTAAAACATGGTTGAGGTACTGTGCGTTTTAGAAAGTCAAGGCAGATAAATGGCAAATGTGATTGGACGAATTCATCCAATGGGATCACTTGTTCAGTTAGCTGCACGCAAAAATGTTAAAATCAAAATACTCCCTGCATCAACAATGTTAATCCTGACACGATGAACATCAGCTAGCTTCAGGGTGAGTAGAGAGGGACATTGGTTTCTGTTGACAGACCTGCTGCGGTTTAGTTAGCTGCCAGTAAACGCATCAATCTGTGATATCGTCGGAGTCATTATTTATTTATACAGTTTATATGGTCGGAGTGGTGGCTAGCTTGTGGAGTTTGACAAAAGTGCTTCCAACTCGTTTAGCTGCTAGCTCTTTACCTAGGTTGGATCGTTTGGTATCTAGCTTGGTTTTGTGACTCAATTTCAATGAATGCCGAGTGTGTTAGTCTCAGTTTTGTTGAACGCTATAAAGCCTGGTTTCCTTGTCAAAGGTAACGTTAGCCTGTGAAAATGTATCGTAACCCCAGCTGCCTTAATAATGCGTTTACTAGCAGCTAACTAAACCGCAGCAGGTCTGTAAACAGAATCCAATGTCCCTCTCTACTCACCCTGAAGCTAGCTGATGTTCATCGTGTCAGGAAACATTGTTGATGCAGGGAGTATTTTGATTTTAACATTTTTGCGTGCAGCTAACTGAACAAGCAATCCCATTGGATGAATTCGTCCAATCACATTTGCCATTTATCTGCCTCGACTTTCTAAAACGCACAGTACCTCAACCATGTTTTAGTATTTTTCTCTAAATGCACACGACATATATAAGCAGTCTCTATTTAATAAAATGCATAATGTGCTTGTATACAATAAATGAGAGTGCATGACAGGCTACTACAGCCCTCCAACCTCCCACCACATTTCCCTCTTATAACACCATGAACCACTATTGCTCCATTAATAATTGACTATGTACATTGCAAATACAATCTGGATCATACCTGCATTACTTTTATTTCGTGTAATTTACAACGTAACGGCGTTGCATGCTCGTAGTTTCTTTTGCACTTGATCAGTGAGGCGAATCGATACAGCGCGCGCCGCTCCCCCCAAACGATCCTGTACTGTAGTTGGAGCCTGAAACTGATCGTCCTCCTTGTGGTGGTAGTCAGTACTACTGGCCTGTCCCTCACAGGCTCAAACACGTAACCAAAATGACTCATTTTCGTGTGTATAGGACCTGCAGTTGCAGCTGCCATATACCTTCGCAGGTCCTACCATTCCAGTGACGTCATCAGAATTGCCAGCGTTCTTATACTAACAAACGCAATTTTTGTGTTGCTTTAAAAAAAAGCTATATTGATATTTTTAATAATTTTTTTTAGTGTAATTTACTTTTAATTGTCATAAACAACACGTTATAAAAAAAAAATTTTTTCAGTTCAGTTCATCTTTAACCCATGTGCGGAGGAAAATGAATCTGAAACTGTGGTGCTCACCCTTAACCCATGTGTGGAGGAAAATGAATCTGTGTGTGAGGATTCTGCTGGACCATATGCTGCAGTGACAGAATCCACGATGGATGTTGCTGAGTGTGAAGACATGGCACAAACAACATTCTGTGGTGATTTGGTTCAGCCTGCAGAGCACGGTAGGCATTCATTCACATTGGGTTTAGGCCCACTTTAGAACCATGAAAAACAAATGTAGAAAATAACCTATAAATACTGTTGTCCATCATAACTTCAACAGTAGTTGCAGTAGCTGCAGTCAAGGACACCAAAAACACAGAAGTTGTCCCAAAAAAGAAAGGGAGAAAAAGTTGTCAAAAGACACGTAAGTATTTGGAACGTCTTGGCCCTTTACTGTGCTTGTCTTGCCAAAAAGCGAGACAGAGATCTGAGATCAAGGTGATCATAGTCTTTTAATTGCCTGTACATGTAAAAGTGAGGTTTCTGTATAATATCTTGTTTCCTTTTCCTTATCATCTTATTGATATACTGCATTCTGAAGTGATCCAATAATGTTGATTACAAAACATCAATGCTTCCGTAATGCTTATGTCAGTTGTGATCATATAGGTCTGCCATGCGAGGAATGTGCAGAGCGGACATCGTCCGGAAACTTTCTTTATTCAAAGATTATAAAAACAAGAGGGGATCTGGTAAGTTATTGATTCTTCTATTTCATAAAGATTTTTTTTTTGTGGGGGGCGGTAACAGTATATGTTCTTTTTTAAATTAAATCCCCAAATCTGGAAGCCCAATTGCTTTTGGTTCATAAAATATACATTTTGCATAATAAATGTCAGTAAGACATTTAAAGTGATGGTTCGGAGTTAGTTAACCCTAGGGTTTTTTGCAACTTGACATCGTTCCAAACAACCCCTCATCAGCTTATATCCCTTGTTAAAACATTGGTCGAGAAAGCGCTATCAGCTGATTGACTAAAAGCATGCACTGATGGATCCAAACATGCTTCGTACATTACACCACTAATAATGCCCAGAATCGTACCAAACTTCGACAGTAGTACAAATAGTTTTTGTACTTATAAAACGAGGCATAGCAAAGTTTGTAAGAACACCAGAAGTATATAAATAAATCTTGCCTGATGGCTCCTAACGCACGACATCCCACGAGATCACGCACAGAGCACAACATCAATTGCCGGAAGACACAAACAAGCAAGAAACGAGCGAATAGCAGCATAGCTGAGTTTGAGGTGAGCATCGAATGCGACAATGAGTGGAGATCAATTTCAAAGGTCGACCATACATATTCGAACCTGAATACACGGACGAGGAGCTATAACTAATGGAGGAGATGTGCTGTGTGTGATGTCACGGGATCTGGTGCGGTAGCATCTGAGATTAGCAGCCACCCATCAGGTAAGTGTTATTTAAATATACTTCTGCTGTACTTACAAACTTTGCAATGCCTCATTTAATAAGTGCAGAACCTATTTGTACTACTGTCAAAGTTTGGTATGATTCTGGGCATTATTAGTGGGGTAAATGTACGAAGCACGTTTGGATCCATCAGTGCATGCTTTTAGTCAATCAGCTGATAGCGCTCACTCGACCAATGTTATAACAAGGGATATAAGCTGATGAGGGGTTGTTTGGCTCGATGTCAAGGTGCCAAAAAACCCTAGGGTTAACTGATTCCGAACCATCACTTTAAGATTTTGTCATATATTGATTACAAAACACAACTATTTTTGTACAACCTTGTTATGCATATTTTGTCTTGTTTTAAGTCTTCTGTGAAACAAGTCACTTTACAAGCCAATTGTTCATCATAACACAACAGTGTCAATTCACATTACATTTGGTTTGGAACAAAAACCTCAATGTTAATTTGGCAGCCAGTAATTGGATGCTGGCTTCAACGTAAACATCTTTGCTGAAGTGTTTATAAGTAAGGTGTCACACTGAAACCCTCAAATATCTTGTGGGTTAATTGCAAAGTCATACCAAAGACTCCAGTCGAACACTGCTTGGCCTCCAGCCTCAAAATAGAGTGGTTTGGATTTAAGAACTTGCTTACAGACTACTCTACCGCTCAAGTTGCAACACGCTACAGAAATATCAGATTGGCACCCACCTACAGCTTACCATGCTAAAATGTTGACTTAATCTCTTTTCAAAACAAAGAAAAGCATTGTGTCTGTGTACAGTAGATGACACTGGATTCATATAGCGCTCAGACAAATATATTGTCCATTTAAAACAGTTGAGAATGGATCCATGTATTAAAAGATTTTACTGAGGACATAATGGTCCATGTGATAGGATGTTTGTGCAGGAAATAACTCAAATAGCTAGTTACAATGACAAGAAGCTGCTATGTTTAGAGTTGTAGGGGTCTCGTTTCAGCTCATTTCATTTTGCTGTTGGTACTGTCTTGTCTTATTTTGGGGTGTATTTTGGAGATATCTACAAACATATATACACGTCTAAATTGTAAGTAGACAAGCATAAGTTTATAAGTTTATAACCATGCCTTTGTTTACCAGAAATGTGTTCATTAAATGGGCCTTGAAATATAAATGTGACTTATAAACCAAAGCAAGTTATACAGTATATGTTTTTTCCTTGCAACAATGTGTTTTATTTTGCTGAGTGCAACTTAAACTTTTTTGCGACATATAGTACGGAAAATATGGTAGTCTCTATGTTCAGCTCTAGGGATTGGTACCAGAAACTTTGGGAATGTGGTCTGTTTCTAAGCCTGCTGAGTTTCTATTCTATGTCTTTAATTGCACTCACCTGGTGAGCCAGGTCTAAATATGTACCAGACCAGACGGTAGCAATGAAATATTGTGGAACTGGTTTTGTGGTCCAGAATTGGTGATGAGGGTCATTTTGATGATGTTGGTAAATGGTAGGCAGGAGGGAGATGCATTAATCCATAAAAATACATTGTAATGTTGATTAAATGCAATACGCAGGCACAAAATAGAACATATTTTGGGCGAGACCAACAACCTGACACTGGAATGTTAACAAAGGCTTAAACTGAAGACTTAACTTTATACTGAATCCACTAGCAGCAGCAAAGAAGGCATGTAACATGACACATGATGTCACAATGACAGGAAACAATGATGGACAAGGGAATTATTAAACAGGGGGTACTACTATTAGGGGAATAATAGAGATCCTAACCAATTAGTGAGCTTCTCCATCAGTCTGGTACAAGGGAAAAGAGAAAACCTGCATACACTTGGCCTTCCTAGGACCGGTTTGACACCCCTGGTCTAATATATTGCATGGCTGGGTGTAATTGTCGCAACATTATAATAATGTATACTTTGTTTTCCACCAATGTCATAATTTAGAATTATAAATCGCATTTAGTATTATTTAGTGATTTTATTTGGTAAAAGTAAAGTGCTTTTATTTTGAAGTTTCCGCGCAAGGTCTTTTGGGACGCTCGTGAGTGAGAGAGTCGGCAAGCTAACAGCAAGTGAAGCACGGACAATTTAATGCTCTGATAAAAGTGTTAAGGTTGTTATAGTGGATGTCAGCGATCTAAGAAAACCTTTATTCCCTTGTGTACAGCATGCAGCCAACGAGGTATGCTGTTTTGTGTCTGTATTTTACTTTGGTGAACGTTATTTTACATGCTGCGCATGTCACTGTATGTTCATAAGCTAATGCGGTCTTTATTTTCTCGTTATACTGTATGTTTAGTTTTCACGGTGGACATGGAGAATAAGCTTCAAATAAACCTGTAGCAAGAAAACCACTTGTGTCTGCCAGTGCTTCGAGGGAATTACAGTGAAAACTCGGACTGTTCATCAACGCGAGTGGACATTAATCGACGACGCGCAAGTTCAAAGGATCAGCATCAGTCGGTAACGCGCAGAGCTGTCATCAAAGGACTGAAGCCGAAAACATGCACACACGCAGACAGAAGTAAGAGGACGCACAGATCTTAATGAGCAACGTTTTCAAGACAAAGCCATAAAGAACTTGAACACTAATAAGTCAAGAGTGATCTAAGAAGAGGGCTTCTGTTAAGGTTTGCCAAAAAGATTTTTGCGTCAATATAGCATCTGTAGTGTGTGTAGTAAATGTTTTGACTTATGTGACCATGTAATATACATTGAAGCTTGCCATTTGTAGACACACAGGGCCAGAGTTAAAAGGAAATTATATTCAAGTTTAAATAGTGTGTTTGGAAATAAGTGAAGGTTATTGGCCATTTCATATTTAAGTGTCTAAGTCTATAATCTCTGCAGAGTTCATGCATAATGAGCACATTTTGTAAGGTAATATCCAAAGTTGAGTTTAGCTGGGTTTTTTGCACATTTCAATTTTCTAATCGCATTTGAACCTCATTGAAAACTGGTATTTGAAAACCTTTAAGTCATTTAAGCTTACAAGTAACAATATGTAAGTGACATTTACATTTGAGTAAGTGTTAAAGGCAAACATAACAGTTTAATTACACCCTTTATTTAGAAAAGTGGGTCAATTTAAAGGATTAGACAATGTCAGAGTCAAGTGAGCCTACAACCCAGGTTAGGGAAAGCATAGAAGAAGATCAAGTTGGTGTTGCTGAAGTCCAGCAAGAGGAAGCGCAGCAGCCAAGACGAAGTCAAAGAGTCAGAGCTCTAACCGAGAAAGGTAGAGAATTGCAAGATGAAAAAATTAAAGCGCTTCAACAAAGGTTCAATTACATTTACGACAAATGGAGAACCCAAGTTAAATCTTCAAAGAAGCCATTATCACAGTCAACAGAACCCTTACCTGATGATCTGCTTAATGACATCATCGGTTGCGTCACAGGTCTTTCTGCAGACGTTCAGCGTGTTTATGATGAACTACGTGACGTCTCAATTCCAGAGCAAGACACACGTCGAAGAGTGGATCTGTGTGTAGAGATTTCCAAGTTCATTGTATCCAGAGCCTTAAGTCGACTGGATGGAAAGATTCCAGAAGGAGAAAAGCAAGATTGGCCTGAAGCAGGCTCTCTCTTCGACTCAAGTACATACAAATCGGGTTCTGTCACTTCTCTCTTGAAAGACAACTCCGTACATTCAAGTAGGTCTTCTGTTAAACGACAAGAAGCTGCCGCTGAAGCTGCTGCAAGCCAAGCTGTTCTGAAAGTGTTACAAGAACAAGAGAGAGAACAATTGGAAATACAGCGCCTAGAAGCAGAAGCTAAAAGGAAGATAGCTGATCAAGAAGCAGCAGCAGTAAGGCGTCGTTTAGAACGAGAAGCAGAGGAAGTGAAACGAAGACTACAGAGAGAGGAAGACGAATCTAAAATTAAGGCTCAACTGGAAGAAGAGTTTGGAGCTCTACAGAAGACTCTGGAAGAAAAACGGAGGAAGATACAGCATTTGGAGGCAGTAAAAGGTCTTAATGCAGCACGAGCGAGAATGCAGGTATATGATCAAGTGAAAGTCATAGAAGAAGAACGGAAAGACATACTAGAGCATGAGATGGTAGCAGATAACAAAGTCCCGGCTCCTTCAAGTCCTCAGTCTCTAAGTATGACCTCCATCCCACAAGCTATGACCACCTCAAATGAAAGTACATCAGAGCTCATTAAGGTGCTTGCAGGCGCTTTAAGTGCCAACAGAATTCCAGTTCCTGAACCTTCAGTTTTCAGTGGGGATCCATTGCAATACAACGATTGGAAACTCTCCTTTGAAACACTGATCGACCAGAAGAACCTTCAAGACAAAGAAAAGATATACTACCTTCGAAGATATGTGAGTGGACAAGCTAAGAAAGCCCTCAATGGTTATTTTCTTCTCGGAACTGAGTCTGCCTATGTTGCTGCATGGGAGATTTTGGAAGAGAGATACGGAAACCCATTCACAATTGCAAAAGCATACAGAGACAAGCTCCAAGCGTGGCCCAAGATGGGATCTAAGGACAGCCTTGAGCTCAGGGAGTTCAGTGATTTTCTCCGTAGTTGTGAGGCTGCCATGGTTCACATCAAGGCATTGGAAATCTTGAATGACTGTAATGAAAACAGGAAAATTCTCTCCAAGTTACCTGATTGGCTAACAGCAAGATGGAACCGGAAGGTTATCGAAGTAGAAGAAGAGAGAAACCAATTTCCCTCCTTTAGCCAATTTGTAAAATTTCTGGCAAGGGAGGCCAAAATTGCCTGCCATTCTGTCACATCATTGCAGTCACTAAAACAAGGTGAAGCTGAAAACCCAAAAGTCCAAAAACATCAAAGCTTCAGAGCAAAGACACTGACCACAAGTTCCAGCGAACAGACTTTTACTACATGCACTTTCTGTAAGAAAACTGGGCATACTTTGCACAAATGCAGGAAGTTCATGGAGAAAGCCGTTTCAGACAGAATCAAATTCATTCGAGTTGAAAGTCTATGCTTTGGGTGTCTCAGGTCTGGTCACCAGTCAAAGAGCTGCAACAGTAGGACTGTCTGCGACATTTGCAACAAGCGGCATCCTACCTGTCTGCATGAGGAGCGAGACAAAAAAGAACAAAGACCGCCACAAGCCAAGCAAAATCCAAGTCAAGAAAGATACAGAGAAATACCTCAATCATCCCAACATGAAGAAACCACAGCCGCTACTTCCAATAGAGTAATACTTGGTGAAGCTAATGCACAAACAGCTGCAGTAATTCCTGTCTGGCTTTCATCCTTAACTCAACCAGAACAAGAAGTCCTTGTATATGCTCTGTTGGATTCTCAAAGCGACACAACTTTCGTTCTAAGTGAAGTAGCTGAAGCCTTGGAAGCAAACAAAGAACAAGTCAAGCTCAAGCTCTCTACTATGACCTCAAGAACCACAGTAGTAAGCTCTCAAAGAGTAAATAACCTACAAGTCAGAGGCTTTTACTCCGGTAAGAACATCTCCTTGCCACCAGTCTACATGCGCGAGTTTATTCCAGCCAACAGATTGCACATACCTACAAATGAAACTGCGAAAGCATGGTCCCATCTAGAGCACCTCCAAGAAGAGATCGCACCTCTGCAGGACTGCGAAGTAGGTCTGCTTATTGGGTATAACTGCTCACAAGCTCTACTTCCAAAGGAAGTTGTGTTTGGCGAAGATCATCAACCTTATGCACAGCGTACGGACCTTGGATGGAGCATTGTTGGCCATAGGAATCCCACTGTAGACTACGGTGATGCCATCGGAATCAGTCATCGCATAGTAGTGAGACAAGTGACACCATGTGTGGAGCCTTCTCTCAATCTCAAAACTGAAGTACACTATGTGAGCCGAACCAAAGTAAAAGAGATCACTCCCTCAGACATCATAAAGGTCCTTGAGTCAGACTTCTCTGAAAGAGCTGGAGAAGATGATCCGGTGTCTCAAGAAGATCTGAAGTTCCTGGCAAAGTTGAGAGAAAACATCAAACAGAAACACAATGGTCACTACGAAATGCCATTACCGTTCAAAGAGGAAAGACCCAAATTACCTAACAACAAGACATGCGCAACACATCGACTGCACTGTCTTGAAAGGAGACTAAAGAAAGATCAACAGTATTACAAAGACTACGTAAACTTCATGGACGATATCATTTCACGTGGTGAAGCGGAAAAGGTCCCAGAGGAAGAAATTGACAACAATCCGGCCTGGTACATTCCACATCATGGAGTTTATCATCCACGAAAACCAGGAAAAATACGTGTAGTATTTGACTGTTCTGCCAAGTTTAAAGAAACATCTCTCAACGACTACCTGCTTACCGGTCCTGACTTGACAAATACATTGGTGGGTGTTCTATGTCGCTTCAGAAAAGGTTCCATTGCAGTCATGTGTGACATTGAAAGGATGTTCCACCAGTTTCACGTGAAAAGGGAAGATCAAGATTATTTAAGATTCCTTTGGTGGGAGAATGGCAACTTGGAAACCATACCATCAATTTATAGAATGAAGGTCCACTTGTTTGGAGCAGCCTCGTCTCCTGGCTGTGCCAACTTCAGCCTGAACATCTGGCACGACAAGGACAAGGTCAGTTCAGTGAAGACTCCATACGCTTCATTCAAAGAAATTTCTACGTTGATGATGGTCTTGCAAGCGTCCAAACTGAGAAGGAAGCCATTCAGCTCGTCAAAGAATCAAGAGAACTTTGCTCCACTGGCAAGCTAAGACTCCACAAGTTTGTTTCCAACAGTGAGAAAGTGATGGCAACCATCCCAGAAGAAGAACGTGCCACAATCAAAGATCAAGACATGGCCTTGAGTTCACCGCACATGGAGAGAGCTCTAGGAGTAGAGTGGTGCATCACATCAGACTCATTCAAATTTAGAGTTCAAGTAAAACCTAATCCGCTAACAAGAAGAGGTGTGCTCTCTACTGTAGCCTCTGTGTATGATCCCCTGGGGTTCATGGCACCCTTTGTCCTTTTGGGGAAACAAATACTCCAGCAAATGTGCAGAGAGAAGATTGGCTGGGATGAGGAACTTCCGGAAGACCTAAGACCCAAGTGGGAGTCCTGGATCAGAGACCTACCCAATCTGGCTGAAATGCAAATCAAAAGATGTTTTTTACCTTCAAATTTCGGCAACGTGAAAGGATATGAACTTCACCACTTTGCGGATGCAAGCGTCTCCGGCTATGGTGAATGTACCTACCTGCGAGCCATTAACATGTCCGACGAAGTTCATTGCTGTCTGGTAATGGGCAAGTCAAGAGTGTCACCAACCAAGGTCACAACTATTCCGAGACTTGAGCTCTCTGCGGCAGTTGTTGCAGTTCGAACTAGTGACATGCTCCAAAGGGAATTAGAAATCCAAGATCTGCAAGAGTTCTTTTGGACAGATTCCACAGTCGTTCTTGGCTACATAAACAATGACGCCAGAAGATTTCAAGTTTTCGTAGCCAACCGCATACAGAGAATCAAGTCAAGTACAATGCCTGAACAATGGGCTTATGTTGCCTCTGAGGATAATCCGGCAGATCATGCCTCTCGGGGTTTAACCGCAGAGCAACTTAAGACCTCAAACTGGTTCACAGGTCCAAAGTTTCTTTGGTGTAAAGAACTACCTGAAAGAGAACCCAAGGTGGGAGAAATCAGACAGGATGATCCCGAGCTTCGCAAGGTGCTTGTGTGTAATACTAAAGCCAAGGAAGACAGATCTTTTTTGGATCGCCTACAGAAATTCTCTGATTGGTCAAGAGCAGTAAAAGCAGTTGCCAGATTGAAACGACAAGTCAAAGAATACAAAGGTGTGAAGCAAAGAACCAACGAAGCTACAAGCCTAGAAGAAAGGAAAGAAGCAGAACTCGCTATCATCAAGCTAGTTCAAGAAGAAGCATTCTCAGATGAGATAAAGAGCTTGAAAGCAAAACGGGTAGTTACCAAGACTAAAGACAGTAAGCTGTATAAGTTGAGTCCTTTCTTGGACGAAGAGGGTATTCTAAGAGTGGGAGGACGCCTAAGTCAAGCCACGTTACACCCACATGTGAAACATCCAGCAATACTCCCAAAGAACTGCCACATATCAGTCTTACTCATTGAGCACTTTCACGAAAGAGTGCAACATCAAGGACGTGTCCTCACTAAGGACATTTCTGTACGAGGTTATGGCTATTGTTAACAGCAGACCACTCACAGCTGAACATTTGAATGATCCATCTGGACCTGAACCTTTGACTCCGAACCACATCCTTACCATGAAGTCAACCATCATTCTGCCTCCACCTGGACAATTTGTTGGAGAAGATCTCTATCTTCAAAAGAGGTGGCGTCGAGTGCAGTATTTGGCTAATGAGTTTTGGACCCGATGGAGGAAAGAATATCTATTAAACTTACAACCAAGACAAAAGTGGCACATGGATAAAAGAAACTTGAAGGTCAATGACATCGTCCTTCTACAAGATGATCTGCTACCACGCAACGAATGGAAGCTAGCAAGGGTCACAGAAGTCTATCCAGGGTCAGATAGTAGGGTGAGAAAACTAAGGTTGCTAGTTAGTAACACTACATTTGACAAAAAGGGGAAACCCACAACTAAAACAGTGTTTCTTGAAAGACCCATACATAAAGTTGTTACTCTGCTTGAGGCAGACTAAGGTGTTTAATGTTTTACTGAAACTCCATGCTAAATGGTTAAATACCAAAAGGTCAGAAGTTGTGTTTATAAGTTTACTTGCAACAACCATTATGTGTAGAGAAATCCACATTAAGGTTTGTGTGATTTGGTGGGAGTGTAATTGTCGCAACATTATAATAATGTATACTTTGTTTTCCACCAATGTCATAATTTAGAATTATAAATCGCATTTAGTATTATTTAGTGATTTTATTTGGTAAAAGTAAAGTGCTTTTATTTTGAAGTTTCCGCGCAAGGTCTTTTGGGACGCTCGTGAGTGAGAGAGTCGGCAAGCTAACAGCAAGTGAAGCACGGACAATTTAATGCTCTGATAAAAGTGTTAAGGTTGTTATAGTGGATGTCAGCGATCTAAGAAAACCTTTATTCCCTTGTGTACAGCATGCAGCCAACGAGGTATGCTGTTTTGTGTCTGTATTTTACTTTGGTGAACGTTATTTTACATGCTGCGCATGTCACTGTATGTTCATAAGCTAATGCGGTCTTTATTTTCTCGTTATACTGTATGTTTAGTTTTCACGGTGGACATGGAGAATAAGCTTCAAATAAACCTGTAGCAAGAAAACCACTTGTGTCTGCCAGTGCTTCGAGGGAATTACACTGGGGGTTCCTTCGAGAGGTTTTGAGAACCATTGGTTTTGATGTTTTCAAGACCAGTTTTTGGTTGCTCTGTATAGTTTTAACCCAAGGCTACAGTAAAGTGTACAAATTCACTTATTAGTGAATGAAATCAGTAGAGAATGAGTAGGTAGAAAGTGTAGTTTTAAGTTTAGTGTCTTGTCTTGCCATAATATTGGCACACATTTAAACATGTATGATCAGTACTGTGGACCACCCGTATGTGGTGCAGCACTTTAAGTCGCTGCCTGGCAGCACAACCTCATCAATATGGCCAGTGTTTGAATCCTGGTCAGCTCATTACAATTATGCCAGGTGGGTCTGCTTGGGGTGGCATTAATTGGTACAACACTGCCCAGGCTAGACAAGTAGACAGACACAATCAGGCTGTCAGTCTTGGGATTTCTTATGTGCAAGTCTGCCACCTGTAAATTCCATAATAATTGTATACTGTTGAATATGTAGAACCTCGGATAACCCCTAGATTTTAAAGCAGAACTTGGTAACAACAATTTTAAGTTAAAAAAACTGTCTAGAAATCATTTGGACGGTTCAACAACCTGTTCTGGGCTGGGTTTCCCGAAACCTTCTTAACGCTACGTCGTTCTTAAGTTACACCTTAAGCTGTCCTTATCGTTAATACGTGTTTCCCGAAACGTTCTTAGTCAAGTATACCTTCTGTAAGTCATACTTTCGGAAGGTTGGTCTGGACCACTCTTAGCTTTACCTTATCACTGTTGGAGGTCTATATGAATATAATTCTGAAGTTTTAATACACACAGACAGTGTTCAGTTAGGCTAATTAAAGTGTTTTCATGCAAAGAATAAAATTGTCATTACACTGATTGTTGTTAGAATGTTAATTATATTATTATATATAATACAATTTAATACATTTATTTTAATTAACGAGCGCTTTTAAATGGCAGTGAAAGCATAGGCTACTGTCAGTTAAGTCCTATTCGGACGCTAATATTGTTTCTCATGGTCATGGGCTCGTACAGTAAGTCGGTTATTTTAGTGCCGTCCAATCCATAATATCAGTGTTTTTTTCTCACCCAACCCGCGTAAAAATCCCTGGCCAAATTAGTACCTACTGTTTTTTGACAAACAGGTTGTACGTTAATTTAATTGCGGTCTGAATCCATATCTCCGAGTTTACAAGAAGAGATTAAAAATCCACTGTTTAAATCCTTTTTGATCACTGCCGAGCATCGTACGTATGACGTACACTTTTATTACTGAAATGCTGGAAAGTATTTCCAAGAACAATATTTCATCACAGCTCCATCTCAGCGAACAAAATTAGGAAAGAGAAGAAACCACATAAATATTTGAAATGGTTATTATGGCAGCAATATATGATACAATTTTAAAATATGTCGGCAAGGCTATTATAGGCTATTATAGTTTGGGTTATTTTTTATAATATCCCATGAGTCCTAATAAATGCATTTATTATAATTTTCAACTATTTCTGAAGTGCTTATTTTATAAAGAACACCGCTTTCTCACATAAACAGCCCCTGCACAAGAGAATAATTGATTCTCAAGCCATTGATATCAGCAGATTCAGCACCATCGCCACGGAAAGCGTCAGTAACGTCGCACGTAAGAAGGTCTATCTTAAGCAGCTTCCTAAGGTATAGATCGGGGAACACACCTAGAAATGGTATACCTTCAGTTAAGTTATACCTTCATAGTCTTCGTAGCGCGCCAAGAGACAACGTTATGGGGAAACTCAGCCCAGATCTACCGAGCTTCTGCTTTAAAACTTTGGAATCATCAGGAAATGTGTGTTTCTTTGAGAAAATTATACCTTCATTCACCAAGGTGGCATTAAATTAATGAAAATATGTATTGTTTACCAGTGCCTATGTTGCAAATGTCTATCACTGTTGGAAATGACAGATTTATAATTAATTATTTAAATACAACAAAAAATACACTTGTGTCCTAATGATGAAGCGTTTTAGCTCATCCGTAAATAACTAGGTTTTTACTAACATTTCTGATCAATTTAACAACACCTTGGTGAAGGAAGGAATAGATTTTTATCAAAACACTTGAACATTCCTGGGTGATTACACATTTCTGAATGGCGGTGTAGAGACATCTGGGTTGAACAAGCATTGTGAATCAGAGGAAGCGATTCGACCATCTTGCACCCAAGTGAGGTTCCTGATGAGACAAAGCTTAGAGAGGAATTGTACATGAGAATTGTGTGGGAATACAAACACGGGGAACAATGATCATTATTTAAGAAAAAACTATGCAACGATATGAATCTAACCATATCTTTTATAGGTTAAACATTATACCTGTTAACTTGGACAGCTATTAGAACAAGGCTTACATGACATAATCTTTTTCTTATTGCATTTTCTTATTATTGCAGTCCTATTTATAGTAAAAAAATGTCTATGTCAGTTATATTATTGAAATATGGACACTCAGTCATGTGTATATAAAGCTGTGTATGCTGAATGGTAGTACAGTATTTTCTCTTTCGTTACATAAACAGTAGCCCCTACTGTACTTAAGTTAAATAGGATAGTGAATAAGACAGATTAAAACAGTTGCTGCATTTTCTCATATGATTTCTTACTCTCTTTTGAAACAGTGGGACCAAATGGAAGAACAGTTGGGAGCCTTTGTCCTGCCTTTGAGA
>NC_138736.1:40972586-41045086 GCF_965113295.1 Leuciscus leuciscus
CATGTCCTGTCCCCCTGCACGGGCCTGGCCCACCGTCCCTCCCCCATAACCTCCTCCACTCCACCACCCTCCTGGGCTTATATTGTGTTTTGGTTTTGTTGGGCGTCGGGAGACGCCCTTAGAGGGGGGGATTCTGTCACGTTTTGGGTTTGTTCTGGTCATGTTTCTGTGTCATGTCTTGTTTCCATGTCTGTAATGTGATTCCCTGTTTGTCATGTGATCCTGCCATGTCTTGTCATTGGTTAATTGTCTGATCATTGTTCACAGGTGTCCCTTGTTTTGTCATTAGTCTGTGTATTTAAGCCCTCATGTTTGCCATGTGTCTTTGTCAAGTATTGTTTCCTGTAATTCTGCTGTAGTGTTAGTTTCAGGTTCATGCCATGGTTTTTGTTTTCATGCCACGTCATGTTTTTGTTTCATGTTTTATTTTTGTTACAATAAACTGCACTTGGGTTCTCATTTCTCAACTTGCCTCCAGTGGATCCCTTATTACAATATATAAATTTCCAATTTATTTTAATATAAAAAAATTCCCAAACAAAGCCACAGCAGAACTTTAAATAAATAAATAAATAAATAAATATATATATATATATATAAATATATTTATTTAAGCAGAACTTAAAATAAATATATATAAAATATATATATATATATATAAAAATTCCCAATTTATTTTAATATAAAAAAATTCCCAAACAAAGCCACAGCAGAACTTAAAAAAATAAATAAATAAATAAATAAATATATATATATAATTTATTTATTTTTTTATTAATTTTTTTAAGTTCTGCTGTGGCTTTGTTTGGGAATTTTTTTATATTAAAATAAATTGGGAATTTTATATATATATATATATATATATATATAATTCCCAATTTATTTTAATTAAAAAAAATTCCCAAACAAAGCCACAGCAGAACTTAAAAAAAGATATATATAATTATATATATATATATATATATATATATATGAATCAGTCAATAGTTTATGACTTATGCATTACTTATTATTATATATTATATAAATGTTTTATTTCTTATTGAAAAATTGTGATGAGCCACAATTTTGTAGAAATAAACTGTATGGTTAATTATTTTATTTGGTTGTTTATTATATATTTTTGAGTGGATTTTAAACAATTAGACTTAAACTTGAATTCAATAACGTTAGCTAACTTTGCTAGCCTGCACATTTGGTGCAGAAAGCTATATTTTTATCATTTCTTCTATCATTTATCGTCATAAGAAATGGCCACCTTACAAATCTTAAGTTTCTAAACACAACTTATTGTCCTGACTCAACAGTTTTTAATCAAACCACCGATAAAAATAGGCTACGTTATCCAGCTTCTTAGGGTGTACTCACACTAGCCAGTTTGAACCGTGCCCGAGTGCGTTTGACCACCAAAGCGCGGTTCGTTTGACTAGTGTGAGTGCTCCGAACCGTGCCCGGGCGCGGCTCGATTAGCCGGCCCTGGCCCGCTTGGAAGAGGTGGGCCAGAGCACGGTTCAGTTGGACTCGGGCGCGGTTCGCATGCAGTGTGAGCGCTAACCGTGCTGGACTCCATTGTGTTCAGTGAGAGCGCCGCTCTTCCTGTTTATCCCGAAACCGTCGCACCATAATGAAGTAAGCGTGCTCCGGCACGAATGCTGAAACCCTATGTGAGTGCAGGCCAGAGGGGGAGTGGGGAGGGGGGACAATCGTACTCGGGCCCGGTTCATGGCAACCGTGCCTAGTGTGAGTACACCCTTAAAGCAGTGTCCTACAAGAAACCGCTAAAACTGCTTACTTGCAAGCGTCTTAGAGCGTTGTTAAACTTACCTTTTAATATCGTTTTGCCTGCAGTTGAGGGTTGCTTTGGTCAAACTCACCTCTGAATGCCGTTTTACCTGCAGTTGAGCGTTGTTAAATTCACCGCTGCGTTGTTAAACTCACCGCTGAATGATCACGTGCGTTGTTAAACTCACCGCTGAAAGCGCTAAACCTTTGCGGGGACTTTGATATCAGATTGCGAGGGGTTTTAAACATCAAAAACCAGTTGGAGGGCCAGATAAAAATTATCTGGGTGTCGCCATTTGACTCCCCATGGCATAGATAATATTTTGTAGCCCGGTGAGAAAAAAGGGAGTAAATAATTAAAACAAAATGAACAGCATTAGCTGCTACATGTGAAAAGAAACCTGCTTTTTTGGATACGTTCAGGACAAACGTAATAGCACTGCAATAGATTGGCTATATTAGGTTAAGGTCCGACGTAATAGCACTGCTTATATTAGGTTAAGGACCAACGTAATAGCACTGCTTATATGTTGGCACGTAACGTAATTGCGATTTGCAAAATAGTTTCCTCTGAACGTATTTCGTGTGATACAGGGTTGCTATGGCTACAAGTGTGTGGAGTTTGATGCTGTGAGTATTTTCATATTAAACCTTTAAACTTCTAAATACAGGAATACTTATAACCAGTTATAAACTTTGATTAATTCCACTATCGTAATGGTTTCGTCCTTAACATATTAGCATTTCCCTATACCAAAGTCGTAAACATAATATTTGTATTATGTGTATTGTAAGTTCAGAAGTGTTAAATGTAGAAATGTTGAGTTATTTCCATACGATCTTCCAGTTTTTGTCGTCCCATCATAGTTTTCAGTCACGTGACTGTCGCGGAGACCTGGGGGAAAAACAGCCGTAGAACTGCAGCACAAGCCTGTCAATTTTACATCTCAAACATTAGAATATGTGAACTAGGGATGGATCGATACAACAATTTTGGCTTCGGTACGATACCAGAACCTAATACCTCGGTATTGATACTAAATCGATACCACAGGTCACAGGTGACAAATAACCAGCCTCAAAATTTAAGTGAATTGGAACAATTTTATTAAAAACACTGCTTGAAACTCTGCAGTACCGAATGTGAAAAAACTACAGTCAGGGAACATACAGTAGGTTAAATTTTGATTTTGAAAAGAAAAAAAAAACAACCTGAAATGATACAATTAAAATAGGTTAATATCTATACTAATAGATTAAATTAGAATAATAATAGAATAACAGAATAATGAAATGACATGTAAACCATTAGCTGTCATGCATCAACAGATAATTATCAACATTTATAGCATTTATTCATCTTGGTTTGGTTACTGTTTGGTTTGTGTTTGGGTTCATATTAGTTTAATGCATTGCATAAAGTAATGTTAACATGATAAAACATGTATTAGTATATTTAAATATAAATTACTGGTTAAATGATATAATACTGTTAGGTCAGGTTACCTAATGAATGTAGCTTAATTGTAAAGTGTTATTCCATCATTCATATTAACCCTCTCTCTCGGCTGCTTCCTCTAGGGGTCGCCACAGAGGCAGTGATATGCCATTCATTTTACTATCACTAATATTAAAATGAATATCACTAATCTCTTTATTCATTCAAATTCAATTAATATATGATTGTTTGAAAGTGCAAAAATTATGAGACTTAAACTTCATTGGTTCTAGCCTGTCATGCAAGCACATTTGAGCTTTCGTGTTTACCGTATCATATTTAATTAATAAGCTCTTATGTACGTGCGCTGATCAGTGCTGTGAATAAAAGTCTACATTAAATCAGTTGAATGATGGACTCACCTGTCGATCTCTGAACTCTTTAAACAAGTCAGGATGAGCAAGTGACAAGTGCTTAGCCAGATATGATGTGTTGCCTCGTGTGGCAAAAATCTAAAATCTTATCGAGATGGATGATAAAAACTTTAGTAGAGTCTCTGGGATTTCAGAGGGAAAGCACGTTCTTTGGAAATGGAGAACAATGTGCTTGAGGAAACATATTCCCCGTTCGGAGAGATTATTCTCACGATTGCTGGGAAAATTATGGGCCGAGGTCAAAGTCTTCAAAGAGTGTTATGGGGAAGAGGCGACAAGGAGGGATGGAGGGGGTTTACAGAGAGTTGACCATATATTAAATAGATTTGTGGATCAGGGAGATGGAATAGGGACTTTACTCCACGCATCGACCTGGTATTGCAGTATCTCCAGGAATGGTGCACCCCCACCTGGGAAAAAGACCTTTGTAGAACAGCAGAATTAACTGAGTAATCTGTGAAATGATTAAGAGTTATTTAGATTCGTGAGATCGGTAAAGTAATATTCGGTCATCCATTCATTCAGTGATTGTTCCAGATTGTATATTTATAATGGTAGGTGGTGATAAATGTCTGGTGATAAATGAGTGTCTTTTAAGCGATAAGAAAGTTGAACTGCATTCAGTTGATTTGTCGTGCTTTGTTTAAATCAATTTTGTCTCATGACAAGAAAGAATATCAGATCCAATTTTTCTATCTTTGCGTGAAATAAGCATGACGTTTATCAAGCTATATAAAAAAGACAATGTTCTAAATGACATAGACTCTTTGGACATACTATACACATTTTTAGTCTTATGTGGTTTATAAAATAAATGTTTGTGTACCACATAAAGAAATACCAATTAGATTAGCCCAAACTTAACACATTTAACTAACTTGCATGCAATCATCAAGTTTTCAAGTACTTTCGCCTATCTATACTTATTTGCTTAGTCACCCGTCAGTAAGCCATCGATGAGTTAATTCACTGAAAAAAGTGAAACGCATTGACTCTGTGGTGCTAACGAATATTGTTGTTTATTTGCGCATCCCAAGGAGGTTTATGCTACTCAGAGAGAGCTATGCATTTTTGCATTAGTATTTCCATTCATCTCAATAGCAGTAGCACCACAAATAATAGTCAGCAATCCATGTAAAAAGCTAACTTTACTTTAATAACAGTACCAACAAAGATAATTCAGCAGGCCTTCATGTATACCTAAAACAAATTTGTGTAAACCATTTATCAGTATACTGTAATGTAGAATTGCATTGAAAAGAAGGGTTTTACCTTAGGCTGCGTCTCATTTCTCTGTCTTACCCCTTACTCTTACCCCTTCCCCTCTGTTTTGCGCATTCATGTGAGGGGAAGTGGTGTCCCAATTCTCATTTTGATTAAGGGCTAGGGCCAAGGCGTAGGGCTACATAGCCCTTGAAACGAAGTCTGTGGAGGACCACACTTGAAAGAGAGGGGTAGGAATTTCTCAGAAGTGAGTCGCACAAATGTATGTATTTTCAGCAGTTTAATGACACTCGTGTTTTATGATACCTTTAATAAAACGTTCAAGCGGTTTTAATTGTAATGTTTTTGTTTTGAATCACTAGTTAACCGCTAGCTAGCAGCTATGCGCTATTTGCCGTTTGCTAATGTTTTGCTTATGGTGTCGCCGGCGCCGGCGTTAAATACAATGATTGAAACAATGTCTTTGACTGATGGCACACAAGCGTGCAAAGATAAAGAGAGACCAGGCAATCGATATCACAACCCGAGACGACGGCATCTTCGTTTGTTTATGTCAACGCGTATCGCCTCTGTTGACGTAGCAGCCAGCTAGCGGAAAGGGAAGATGACGCAAATGGTCATCGAGTGATGTCTCATTTCTTAGAGAAACGTTCTTCCCCCTACCCCCCTACACTCGGTATCGAAGGGCAAGGGGAAGACGCAGACAAAGGGGTAGGGGAAGGGGAAGGGGTAAGACAGAGAAATGAGATCGGCCCTTAGTCTTTACTCTGTACAAAACCTTGTGGGCTGGCCTGGACGCTGGGCTTTCGCGTGATGATTGGAGGGTCTGTCGAAAGGTTGCGTCTCCTTTTGATTGACAGCGATTTCATACAATAAAAAGTCGCTGATGTTGAAGCTGTTCAAGCTCAGTCCCATCGTGGATTTTTCAAAGACAAACTTCTGCAACATATTTCTTGGTATTTGCTTGTCGAAATTGCTAGCCAATTTTCATAATACATTTCACACAATTATACATTTATACCTTTATTATATTATTACTTATTATTAGGGCCCGAGCACCGATGGTGAGAGGACCCTATTGTTTTTGCTCCGTTTATTAGGGCCCAAGCCCTGAAAGGGCGAAGGCCCTATTGTTTTCGGTAGGATTATTTATTATTATTATTATTATTATTTTTCTGTCAACCTTTCGGGCACTTTTGAGACCCTTAACGTGCTTGAAAACTCTTGAAACTTTGCACACAGGTCAGAACCCGCGGCCATCAGGGCCGGGCTGAAGCTGGTACCCGGGCGTGGCAGGGGGGCTCAACAGCGCCCCCTTGAACAGGGTCCAAAAACTTGGTCCATAAATCAGACACGCTTGCATGTAATAATATGAAACTCGATACATATATAGATCTCATCGGGCCGAACAACTTTCGTACTTTTACTTTTTACGCCAGCCCAACAGGAAGTCGGCTATTATGGGTTGTTTGGAAACGCATGCTGTGGAATTTAATGTACTCCTCCTAGGGAATTCATCCATTCGCCTCCAAACTCAGTCAGCATGATGTCAAGACATTGAGGATGCTAAATTGCGGACAGATTTTTGATATCTCGAACGGTTTGGCCATGGCGAGGACACGAATTGATGGCGAATAATGGAAACAGGAAGTGTGTTATAACTTCTGCATACATTAACTGATCTTGATTAAACTTCAGCAGTGTGTTCGTTGTAAGAGGCCGATCACATGGATGTGACTATTGTGAGTCAAAGTTATAGCGCCACCAACTGGCAGCAGGAAGTGTGTCCCTTTCAAAATGCTTTGAAATCACCCTCTTATTTTTACCCGATTTGCTTCAAAGTTTATGTGTATAATGTAAACACACGGCAGATGTAGACCTGTGAAAGGATTTTTGATATCTTTAATACTGTTGCCATGGCAACGCTTCAAACTTTAATATTCTTTTTTGATGCTTTTGAGACTCTTAACATACTTGAAATTGGATGAAACTCGACAGACACATCACATTTATTAGCCCGTAGACATGTGCAAAGTTTCAGAAACGGGCGTGGTGAGGGGCTCAGTAGCGCCACCTTTAGTCATAAGTGGGGGGGTTAGTTTTATCAACAGCAACAAAACTTGGTATGTGTATTGTTCTCATCAAGACGGACAACTTTCTAATTTACATTAACGATCTCCGACCAACAGGAAGAGAGATATTTTGGTTTGAATGTGGATTTTCTGAAGAATTTTCTCTCCCTCTCTCTGTGTCTCTGTGTGTGTGAGGGGAGGGGCGATTTGACTATTGCTTTTATATTGTTAATCAAGGTTTCAGGGGCTTTTGGGGTCCTTAACGTGCTCAAAAACTCTTGAAACTTTACATACAAGTCGGAACCCCCTGCCATCAGGGACGGGTTGAAGCTCAACAGCGCCCCCTTGAACGGGGTCCCAAAACTTGGTCCATAGATCAAACACGCTTGCATGAATTAATTTGAAACTCGGTACACATATAGATATCATCGGGCCGAACAACTTTCGTGCTCTAAGTTTTACGCCAGCCCAACAGGAAGTTGGCTATTATGGGTTGTTTGGAAAACGCTTGCTGTGGAATGCGAAGTACTCCTCCTAGAGAATTCATCCAATCCCCACCAAACTTGGTGTGCATGAAGTCAAGACATTGAGGATTCTAAATTGCGGACGGATTTTTGATATCTCGAACGGTTTGGCCGTGGCGAGGAAACGAATTTATGGCGAGAAAAGAGAAACACGAAGTGGAATAACTTCTGCATACATTAACTGATCTTGATGAAACTTCAGCAGTGTGTTAGTGGTAAGAGGCCGATCAGATGGATGTAACTATTGTGAGTCAAAGTTATAGCGCCACCAACTGGCAGCAGGAAGTGTGTCACTTTCAACATGCTTTTGACAAAAGTGGGCGGGTTAGTTTTAACTACAGTAAAAAAAAAATTGTTTGTATATTGTACTCATCAAGCCGGACAACTTTATAATTTACATTCATTAGCTCCGGCCATCAGGAAGTCAGATATTTTGGTCTGAATGTGGATTTTTTTGCAAAATCAGCCTCTGAATTTTTAGCCACTCCTCTTAAACTATTTATTTTATTCCCACCAAACTTTTTCAACATGATGAAAATACATTAAATATGCTCAATTGTGAACGGATAATAAATATCTCAAACAGTTTTGCTATGGCGAGGGATTAAAGTAATGTCCAAAAAGGAAACACTAAAAGCTTAAAATCTTCTAAAAATGTAATTATATACCATTTATTTCTATATAAAAGTATACAAATATTACAACTGAACCCATTAAAAAAAAAAAAAAAAAAAAATCATACATAGGGCTATTCTGCCCTCTTGTGTCCAAAAGGACATCAAAATAGTATATAAAACTTTTTACCAGGTAGGCCAATATTGTATTTAAATATACATTTATTAGGTATGTGTCTGAGGATATTTTCCCACCGGTTAATCGACGTGTGACACGAGCAGGTGCTTTTAAATTGCTAATATAAAAGTGAAAGAAAAATACGGACGTCCGCACGGACATTGATAATGTTGCACACACAAATCACACACACGTTGGAAAGAATGATACTTTTAAACATAACACTAAACCGCCATTAAGTGTCGCCAGGCGACCGTCTTAATGAGTGAGTCATTGATTCATTCGTTCAAACGATTCGTTAATCATGAGTCATTCATGATTAAGACATATGTTTATGGATTGATCATTCAATCTTTGAGTCAACCGATTCGTTCAAAATACTGAATCATTCAGAAATGAGAAAACACATTAATAAACACAACCTAACATATAAAAATTACACTGCTCTGAATAGTATGAATTGTACTGACTATTTAAACACAGTAATCACCGCTAAACTGTGATGTTTCCAAGCACATATTTGCGCATGTGAAGAGGATAATTTTTCCCTTCAATAGTGGAACGTGAGTGAAGTACAAAGCCTATAATAAACAAATGTTTAGCATCCAAAAAATGTAATATATATATATATATATATATAATATATATATATATATAATATATATATATATATATATATATATATATATATATATATATATAAACACACTTAAAAAAAAAATAAAAAAAAAAAAAATATATATATATATATATATATATATATATTGTTTTTGTTTTTTTTGTTATATATATATATATATATATATATAAATATAGCTGCGAGCAGCGATGGAGGGCCCAAGCCGGTGAAACCGCCACCCCGGTGCCTTTAGTGTAACTAAAGGCACCAGGGTGGCGGTGCCACCGGCTTGGGCCCGCAATCGCTGCTCGCAGCTATATTTCTTCTTCTTCTTCTTCTTCTTCTCCAAAGTGAATCGCTTTTTAGAGGGCCTTAACATGCTCGAAAACTCATGAAACTTTGCACACGCTTCAGAAGTGGTGAAAATTTACGTGTGATATGGTTTTCAAAATTGGGTGGGGCAAATTCGGTAAATTATTGCCCCCACATTTTGCCCCGGCTCTACGTTTCACGCACAGGTATGAAATTTGGTACATACATGTAATGACCCAATACCTACAAAAAAGTCTCTTGGAGCATAGCCCTAAACACAACAGGAAGTGAGCTATTTTGAACTTCCTCCTGGATTTTGGGCATTTTTCAAAATTTCCTGATGTTGTACTTTAACGAACTCCTCCTACAGTTTTGATCTGATCCTCTTCAAATTTGGTGAGTGTAATCTTAAGGCCTTTGCGACGTTAAATTGCGAAGATCTTGAGTTTTCGTCGAAGGAAGTGCCCTCGGGGGCCTGACAAATGTTCACCCAATTTCGGCCTTTTGGTGATATGCATGATCAGATAAGTTCAATATTAATGTTGCTTGCAGTTCCGATGTTGCTAGGCAACCACAGACAGCCTGCAGTAACTTAGGCATACAATTTCCAATCTGCTCCAAACTTCACATGTTTGATAAGAGTCCTGTCCTGAACACATGACCATGCTCATATTTGGTTATAGCAATAGCGCCACCTGCTGGTAGCAGGAAGTGTGGCAAATACAAAACGTGCTCGAAAAATCATGAAACTTTGCACATGCTTCAGAAGTGGTGAAAATTTACATGTGATATGGTTTTCAAAATTGGGTGGGGCAAAATGGCTTAATTATTGCCCCTACATTTTGCCCCGGCTCGACGTTTCACGTACAGGTATGAAATTTGGTACATACATGTAATGACCCAATACCTACAAAAAAGTCTCTTGGAGCGTAGCCCTAAACACAACAGGAAGTCAGCTATTTTGAACTTCCTCTCAGATTTTGTGCAGTTTTTGCCATTTCCTGATGTTGTACTTTAACAAACTCTTCCTACAGTTTTGATCTGATCCTCTTCAAATTTGGTGAGTGTAATCTTAAGGCCTTTCCTAAAGGCGCCGGGTGGCGGTGGCAGGGGTGCGAGGGCCCTTTTCATCGCTGCTTGCAGCTTTAATATTTTAAAATATTAAATAAATATTAAATAATTCAAAAATAATTATTAAAATAATTAAAAAAATATCTTATTATTAGTAGCATTATTATTATACTTTATTATATTATTATTTATACCTTTATTATATTATTACATTAATTTTTCACAGAGCATTTTCTTGAAAAGGAACGTAGAATTTACGTATAAATAAATTAATCATTTTTATGATGTAGGGCGAAAATGAGCTCTTTGAAAGACCAGCAGCCGCCATCTTTGTCTGGTCCTGACAGGGTTAATGTGATGAGATATTAACAGTGAGGCCTGTAGCTTCGTGTGCTGCGATGTTCAGTGTGCGTCATTGGTTTGTGTGATATGGTCAGCTGGACAAACGTGGATAAACGTGCGGTTTCTTTAATAAAACAAACAAACGCAATTAGTTTCTGTTACAATTCGTACAACAAAGTGCTGCGTCATTGTCACTTCACATGACTGAACGCGGGAGACACTGCAAACGTGTGATAAGGGCATAATATTCACAACTTTCCCGAACTCTGACCTTTCCCATGATCGCTATGGCAACGTAGAACAAGCCGGGAACGAATTTCTGGTTTACTTTAGCCTGAAGATACTGCTATCAGAGAGCAAAAAGTATAGAAGTACCAAGAGGCGAAACTCAATAGAACGTTCCATTGCAACCAGCTGGGGCCGGTTTCACAAAGCTATTTTAGAGTCTATAGTGTTAGACAAGTCTAAAATTTGCTCATAGTCTAGTCTAATGCAAGTTAGACTGTTTCACAAAAATAAAGACTGACTTAATTTAGACCAAAAAAATTAGACACCTCTTACCCCCAGGCTAACTTAGGTCTAAGACTCTGTTACCTTGGCAACCAGCAGTAACAATCAGTTACATTACAAACTGCCAAAAGAAAAGGGAAAATGGCTAATAATTTAAACATTTCTTCTTACTACATTCCCAAGTAAAATGTCCTTGTAACTGTTAGGGCCGTTACATAGTCAACGCGAGCAACGATCGACGATTCATACGCAAGCGTCACGGGCGATGTGTGAAATGCAATACACCGTGACTGCTCAAACAGGGGGTAGTAGAGTCGTAGTGGAGTCATAGCTCTGAATGCCCGTCTATTTCGCTTCAAACGCTCGCTTTATACGCGTGTCCTATTCGCCTTGGACGCGCGAATGGATTCAAAATGTTTAAGCGTCGAACTAGACGCCATAGACGCGAATTTGACGCTCTATTCGCTTTTGGTGAGAACGCTGCATAATAACAGGCTGCGATGTCAAGATTGCAATGCTGGAATGTGTGTGTGTGTGTGTGTGTGTGTCAGAGAGAGAGAGGCACGGGCGCGATCGAACAGTGGTAAAAAACATACTCCGTCATTTATACTCCTCCAACAAACACATATTTTCGGCTGGGGTAAACTGCACTGAGCGGTTGAATGCGCTTACTCGATCCGCCATGTTTTTTGTATTGAAAAGTGTCTTATTTTACCCAGAATGCATTGCAGTGTAGTCCTACTTAAGATAGTCAGAGTCTTAAGTGCTTTGTGCAACGGTCTGATTTAGATGTCTATCTGAAGTCTGACTATCTACTATATCTAAGCCATAGTCAAAGTCTATCTTTGTGAAACCGGCCCCAGGGGGGTAATTCGGCGCTCGAATTCCTTACCACCCCCGGGCGCCGCCATTGGCTAGCGGACCCCCACCTGCTGTTAGCATCCCATTGACTCCCATTCATTTTGGCGTCAGTCCAAACAGACACAGTCCAAAACCTCATATCTGGAAAGTGGGAAGAGAACCCCAGTTTTGCAAATCTCTCACTGTCTCCTGTTTTACTTAATATGTTGTTCAGTGTCTTTAGGTTTGTTTTCCTCTGTCTTCTTTGTTTCTGCAGATTCTGTAGAGAATAGTTGAATAAACCTCAGCTGTCCAAAGCTGTCCAAAAATAATATCTCTCCTCATCCTCTGATCTTCTCTCACCTGAGACTGTGATCAAGGTTTCTCCTTCATAATCCAGAACTCTGTATGTTCCAGTGTCAGTGACTGTAAACTGTTTTTACTCTCACATTCTTCATTCTGACAAGCAAGGATATTTTTTGAGAGTCTGCTTAAGACATCTGAAATGTCTCTGTCCTCAAATCCACACGACAGGGTGGCGTTTCCTCCTTTCTTCACCGTCACAGATCGAGGAGTGGTTTCTACAAACACACAGAAAAATATAATGGATTTTAAACACCATACGTGTCTAAATCCCAGCGGATTATTCTCACTTTATTCACAGTTAAGGCCTGATCCACTTTAGGACAGTATTGTGTATTGTGGCCTTTCAGAGCTTCATTCATGAACAGGGGAAGATCAGAATCACATCTGCTAAAATACTGCAGTCGCAGCGAATTCCTGAACTTTATTAATTCCTGTAATTCCTGAACTTTATTAATAGATGAACTGAATGATGTCATGTCAGTGATGTAATATATGCTGGGTAATTTCCATAATTGACCACAAATGTCAAGCAAAGTCACTTGGTGTAAAACAGAAACAATCGACTGGATCAACAGGGAACTGATAATCAAACATTGTTACAATTTATCAACAGAAATGATACTGACCGCTATATTTGATACAGCAAAACAGCAGCAGCAGAAGTTTAGAAACCCTGATGATAAAAACAGAAGAGCTGGTTTATGTCACAGATTCAGACACACATTCATACAGGGATAAAACGCTTTCATGAATGGTTAAATATTAACAATGACTGATAAAATGATAACATGATAAAATGTCAAATAAGAAACATCAAACTATAATCTGAATCTTTGTTTTTTATAAAATGATTCCTGTGTTATTCTGAAAATGATCAGTCAACTCAACTCAACTTTATTTATAAAGCACTTTCAACACCACATGGAACCAAAGTGCTGTACAGAAGGTATAAAAAGAGAAAAAATAAAAACAAAAACATAAAAACAATGCAAACAAATGATACACAACTTACAAAGCATTATCAAATGCTAAAGAAAACATATAAGTTTTAAGCGCACTCTGAAAAACACCCAATGAAGGACACGTTTTTACAGACAGAGGAAGGTCATTCCAGAGCCTAGGAGCTGCAACAGAGAATGCCCGATCACCTTTACATTTTAAACGGGATCGCGGAACCATGAGAAGCAATTGATCATTTGAGCGCAGAGATCTACTGGATTGACAGCGGCTGATTAAATCAGTAACATACTCAGGCGCTATACCATGCAGAGACTTAAAAACATACAACAACGCTTTGTATTGAATTCTGTAGCGTATAGGTAACCAATGTAATTTAATTAACACTGGAGTAATGTGCTCTCTCTTCTTAGTACCGGTTAAAAGTCTAGCAGCTGAGTTCTGAACGAGTTGCAAACGGGAGAGAGAAGCCTGACTCACACCCAAATACAACACATTGCAATAATCCAAACGGGATGACACAAAGGCATGAACAACCTTCTCCATATCGTCAAAAGAAAGGATAGATTTCAATTTAGATATTGATCTAAGATGGAAGAAACTATTCTAAATGACACCATTGATTTGCCGGTCAAATTTAAGCTCCGAGTCAAAAATGACACCAAGGTTCCTCACGCTAAACATTTTTTTCCCAGGAAACAACCCCAGGCAGTCATCATTCACACACCCCTTATTTCCAAATAAAATCATCTCGGTCTTATCTTCATTTAATTGGAGAAAGTTATTCGCAAGCCAACACTTAACTTCGGCCAGACATGGCAGTCATCAGTCAAACTCAATACACAAACAACAGGCTTTAGAAATTCACAAGCAATCTAATAATTATCTCTATAAATTAAGAAACATCATCATTATTGATTCATCATGCCGATTTATTTCCGCGTCACTATATGAGGATTAAACAAACAGAAACACTAGAACACAAAACAAGTTTATATTTAAAAACTCACATGGTTCTGCAGGGACTGGATCTTCAGATGTCGACAGTTGTAATCCACAGCTCGTCCAGGAAGATGGAACAAAAACACAAGTATCCCGTTATCGTGTGTCATCGGCTGAATCCCCCGGGAAATCCCCATCATAATGGTGCCAGTTTTGACCACACACCAGCTTACTGGTGGATAGGGGTGTAAATATTAATCGATTCGTATCGATGCAGCGATTATACAGCCGACGATTCGATGCATCGATGCGTCCGCAAGAGTATCGATTCATGTGTTTATTTTGCCGCCTGTCTATTTTCAGCGATCTGCTCCGAAAAATGCGTACAACCTACTAAGCTGCGGGTGGCGCTAACCTCATTATTGTCTTCTACTTCACACCGCTTCACATGCGTTACTTACGGTCAATCTATGTTCACACACATTGTTGAGTCTGACTTTCAAGAGCGATGGATCCCTCAGAGCGAGCTGGCAATAACAGTGAAATGTTACACACTCCAGTCGGCGTCAAGTCATGGGTGTGGATGTATTTTGGCTTCAGGAAAACAGATGGAGCAGTGGTAAGAGATGTTGCCGTTTGTCTGATTGCGCCCGTTTCACACATACCCCGTTTGCAATGCGTATGCGGTGCGTATTGTTTTCAGTACCCGTGTTAACAGGTCAGAGCTTTCACACTGCACGCGGATGCGGTCCGTTTATCCGTTCCAGTTGCAGTGCATATACAGCAGTGCAGAGATCGTTTCCGCACCGAGTCTATTTCTGCTGTGCTGCACGCGCTGAATTAAAGTGACAGCGCATGTTTTGTGGTCAAAATGAACACAGATTGACATGAAAATGTAGTAATTTCACCATAAATGAGTTTAATTAAATAAATTGTACTAATCTCACCATAAATGTATTTAATTTAATTCTACTATTTTTCACAGTCATCTTTTTTACTTTAAGACCGGGGTAAAGCAAGGAAAACTACAATTTACCTCAACAAGGCGACATAATGAACAACATTCATTCGTGGAGGTGGAAAAACAATTTCTTTGTGACATGCAATTGTATTCTGTATATTCAATAAAAGGCAAATTATATATTATTTTTGTTGATTTATTTGAAACTTAATAGATATCATGTAAAAATCTAGTATTGAATCGTATCGAATCGAATCGAATCGTATCGCGGGGAATTCTGAAGTATCGAAAATAATCGAATCGTTGGCATAAGAAATCGGTATCGTATCGAATCGTCATGTAGGCTCCGATTTACACCCCTACTGGTGGAGAGGAGACAGTGATGAAGTCAATCAGTAAATGGGGATGATTAGGAGGCCATGATGGACAGAGGCCAAGGGGCAAATTTGGCCATGGGATTTTTAATGACCACAGAGAGTCAGGACCTCGGTTTAACGTCTCATCCGAAGGACGAAAAAGACATTTATAATGTAACAAAAGATGCCATTTCAAATAAATGCTGTTCTTTTGAACTTTCTAATCATCAAAGAATCCTGAAAAATACAATGTATGACGGTTTCCACACAAATATGAACTGTTTTCAACATTGATAATAATCATAAATGTTTCTTGAGCATCAAATCATCATATTAGAGTGATTTCTGAAGGATCATGTGACACTGAGGACTGGAGCAATGATGCTGAAAATACAGCTTTGATCACAGGAATACATTACATTTTACTAGATATTCACATAGAAAATAGTCACAATATTTCACAATATTACTGTTTTTTTTTTTTATCAAATCAATGCAGCTTTGAGCAAAAGAGACTTCTTTTAAAAACATTTTAAACGTTTTAAATCTTATCGATCTCAACTTCTGAACAGTAGTGTATATTTCATTTTATTTTGTATATTTTTTTTTTTTTTAAATATTAAAACCAAAACATGGCATTGTCTAGTGTGCAGGTAAAGAGGACCTCCACATGCTTTTACGGGTCTTCAAGTGCCTTATGTAGTGCCCTGGTATATTTGCCATAGTTGCCCTTTTGGCTCTGCTGCTTTGTCACCCTCTAAATCCACTTTAGTAATTTAAAAGAATATTAGTTTATCTCTCTTTGATGTATAACATCAGACTGAAAATGTATGGATGTATATGTTTGTATGTATATATATAAAATTCTTTATCAATTTTTAATAAACAGTATATATTTATGCATATGATCAAATATATTGTATAAATTGTATATTGCGAGACTAACTAAACTAACTGCCCTTAAACCATTTGTAACCTGCCTAGGAGACCGACTGAAATAGAGAAACTGAGGCACAGAACTGAAACATAACACACCCATCCAAACATAAACTCAGATTATAACAGTCTTTGAATACAGATGTATAACTGATTCTTGATTCTGGCACTGTTTGTGAGACTTACTGCAGGAGTGAGTTTACAGTCTTCTCAAATATTAAAGTATTAAAATGAGGTTTGAATTTCTTTTACATCAAATCATTTTCTGAACGTGCATTGTGCCATTTTAGCCAAACAAGCATTTATGTCTTTAGAAAGGCAAAATGTTTACGGTAACATTACACTAATGTAGTGTTCCTGTAGAGTACGCTAGTCATTCTCAGGGAATGCATTAATGGAGAAGACAATTACTTTTGAATGCAATATAAGTCACTTTAGACCAGTGGTTCTCAAACCTGTCCTGGAGGACCACTAACACTGCATGTTTTCGTTGTCTCCCTAATCAAACACACCCGATTCAACTCATCAGCTCATTAACCCATATGAAAACATGCAGTGTTAGTGGTCCTCCAAGACAGGTTTGAGAACCACTGCTTTAGACCATCTGCCACATGCACTAATGTAATGAACAATCTGATGTAAAGTGTTGTGCAAAACAATGTGAAACTACAAGGTTCAGTTTAGAAAGTCTTTATTGCTGATATTTGACCACAGTTTCAGCAGAAGTTCAGGAGTCTTCAGAAGAATCACAAACCTACAAGAATGAATGAGATAAGTACAACTACAAAAGTGGGGTGCAAATGTCCTGATCATCTGGTTAGGCTTTATCTTTTTATGATATGACCGGCTGACTTTACAGATTTACATTACAAAACTGTTGTATGACATGGTTTGTTAGTTTATCATAGTATGATGAATAATTGCAATACATTTGATCTTCTTGCTGTTCTTGTCATCCTCTTAAACCTGAAAGAATAAACAGATTTAGTTGATCTGCAGTGTGACAGTCTGAGTTTTTGATTGCGATCACATCACCTTAATCGCAGCAGAACATGCGCACGTCATTGAGAGCGGTGTCGTCTCCGTCTCCCTGTGACGGTTCTACCCGGGTCTGTATGCCGCAGATTCCTGTTCCTTCACAGGTTGGGCTCCAGTCACCCAACGTGCCCCAGTTTGAGCCGTGACCTTGCAGCACTTCACCTCCACTGCATTTGAAACTGGAAAAAAATCCAGATGTGACAATATTATGATAAAATATGTAATTGTGCTGTTGGATTGAATGTCAGTCACATGATCACCTGCAGCCGACGGCCTAATCACTGCAGCACGACTGCGAGTGTGATATTAACTAAGCTACTGATATGGGAAAACTAGAGTCCTTAAATAGCTAAATAAACCCAGGATGGGTAAGAGATGGCGTAAAAGGTTTACACGGAGTAAGAGATGTTATAACATGCACCACAAAACTCACTTGAGGATGTTTGCGGCCGTATCATCTCCAGATCCTTGGGAAGGTTCAACTTTCAGCTGGAAAGCTGTGAAGTACCCAGGACATCTTTGAACCTTTCCCCAGTCACCCCAGCTGAAGAAAACACACAAAGAGGTTTCCTGATCAAATCAATCATCATTAAAGAAAATCCTCAACTTACTTAAAAGCTTAAACACTTAATGCAATAATTGTTAATAATCTGAGTCCATTACCCTCCTACGGTGGATGTAATTGAGCTGAACTGCTTTATGTTTTTGAACTGATCGACACAGAAAAGAGTAATCCCATTGAGCGCTGTATCGTCACCACCAAAAATAAGAGCCCCTTCCACCTTAAAAGAACAAGACAATCTTCCGTTTGAAAGAGGTAACTTTAACCCAACCCATAGTAACATTTATCTCCATGCTCTTTAATGGACATGAACTTTAGAAACCTGGAATTAAATGACAAACAGCAACTCCACAGTTTTCAACCTTTGAAGCACTCATCCAATACCCTGGTAATCAGAGTTCTTGCAAGAGCACAAGTTGAATTTGCTCAGCGAGTTACTCTGGCGTCGAGTCATGATGCTCATTAAATATGCCCCTCGATCCGAGCTGCACCAATCACAGCGGGTTATCTGATATAGGCGGAGCTAAACAGATGACGACAGCGCTGTGACGTCAAAGTCATTAGTAAACATTGCAAGATGGCTATGGATGAACACCAGTTGTTTGAAACGGCTTTGGCCGCTACAATGAACGAGTTAGACTTGGCTTTTTATCGAAAACAGGAACAGAAGACGCCGCTCAAATCCTTCCTTTGCAAGAAGGGCGTTTTTGCCGACTGGATACACCAAAAGTCTAATCTACCAGATAGCTCCGCAGGTAGCGAAGCGTATGGGATTTATTGTGGTGATTGGTTATAGCGTTATCCTATTGCGTGCACTGAGATTTTCAAATGCAGGCTTGGTGCCGCCCCTCGAGCTGGCCGATTTTCAGTATTTGACCCCAGACCTATTGATCTTTTAGATTTAGGTCTGGATTTCCAGGCTACTCATCCACCCCCATACTAGCAAAATAATCAATGCCCAACTTACCTTCAAAGAAAACTCTGCAGCATATGTTCCACTTGGACACATTTGCACAGGCCCCCAATCTCCCCACTTCATCCCATTCTTCACCGTCAGCTCAGATCTGTAAGATCGGTCGGCGCTCACATGCCCAATAATGGCTAGCAATGAAAACATCATGGAAAAGAAGTGATGCATTGCTACAGCACTGGTCTGAATACTGAGAATTATATTAGTTTTTAGATAGACTATCTGCAGAAAATGATAAAGCAGAGACAATATAATACCATAAGGGAGAAACCTCCTATTTATACACAAGAATCATTAACCAAAGTACTCAAAGATCAACCCCTACCATATTTGGCATATTAAGAAATTATGTTTTATTAACAAAGTTCGGGAGGAGCACATTAACATAATAAAGATAATCAAACCTAATTAAACACGTGTGGAGCACATTCAGTTAATCAACTCAATCAACGAGTTAAGAGGTATATGGGACATTCTACCAGAAACGTACATTATCTGTCCTTGAATTGTTACAGTGAATAAAAAAGTATTTCATCCAAAAATTTCTAAAACTGGCTCATAGTTGATTTCTGTGAGTTGTTCTGTAAAGGAATATGTCATTCATTAGGTTCTCAGATATTTTTTTCTTTATTAAAAACACTTTTGAAAATTACAAATCCTGTCCATGCCCTTGTCCTCAGCCAAATTGGAGCTACAGCTTTCATAGTTTTGTTATGCTACAAACTGTTATTTAAAAAAAAAAAACTCATCAATAACAAGTTTAAGCTGTTATCATTCACATCAACTGATCAAAAACATAAAATTATATATAAATTCTACAAATAAATTCTATTTTACAACTGTCCCCATGTTTTGGTCAGTCCTGTCACGTTTACATAAAACTCTACATAAAATGTGTGAAATACACCTTTAAGGGTATCACTCAGAGGAAGTGACATCATTTGACCCAGGTGAAGCTTACATTGATTAAGGCTGAATTGTTTCATTGAATTGTATGATTTTAAGCTTGTTTTTGTATGTTTTTTTTAGGAAGACGAGCTAAAGGGTCAGGCCCTGTCACGGTTAAACATTCCAGAAAATAATGAAAATGTTTTAAATCCAAAACATGTCTAAAAAGGTTATTGAAATTCCTTGCTTGCATGTTAACAGTTTTTATGCTAGCATGCTAGCAGGCTGAGTAATGGCAGTTTACAATGGCCAACCGTCAGGCCCTGTCACATCAGGCCCTGTCACATTCCTGTGTGACACGGCCTTACAAATTAATGTTATTGTTCTTTTTTATTACATTTATTGCATATGTTATGTATTTAACGCATGCAATAGTAAAATGAAGGCCAAGGTGCTTGATTTTTATACAACTGTGGCCATGGAAGTGATTTAAACACCTAAATTCAATTATTTGGAGGGCTGTCCCAATACTTTTGGCAATATTATGTATGTCCTTGGCTGAATTTTACCATAGTCTAATATTACTTTAACATTAAAATTATAATAATAATTTAAAAAAGAAATGCCAATCAAAACTTAAATAAAGAACACAAAACATAACTTTTTCTGCATCATCAAAATCCATAAAGTCAGTCCTGTCACAGTACCGTCAGTCCTGTCACGCCATGGTCAGTCCTGTCACACAGGAAATTATGATAAAAGTGTACTATTTGAGGAAATATTAATTAATTAATCTCTTTAACTGTGTAGATGAAGGTGGGGGTATATATCCACTACTATGTTTTTATAAAAATCTCCTATGTAAAGGTAGTTATTTTACAACTATATGAGTGCCTGCGGGTATTCTGTGATTTTGTGTACTACAGTTGACCGAAAAGTTACTTATATTTCTTAAAGGAATTATAAAACCATGTTAGATACAATCAGGGACATGTGATCAATAAGAAAATGCTATCTGTATCAAAGAAATTCATTAGGAAACCATTCTAACATATACAAATTTGTCTGTGACAGGGCCTGACATTTTAGGGGTGAAATGCGTATAAAAATGTATTTTATTTAATCATAAAAACATGCTGAGATGGGATGATATGTGTTTCTCATAGTTTAACATGTCCTCCATATGTCTCAACGTTCAGATTTAAGAAAAATATATTTTTTTCCCCAAGATTTTTTAAAGTGGAAATGTACGTTTCTGGTAGAATGTCCCATATATATACAGCAGATGATCACGCTTTGTATGGGGCGCCGTTTGTAAAGCGGCTCACGCTGAAAATAACAGCAAAGTTGTCACATTTAGCTTCAAACAATGTTTAAAAAACTGGTATGAATTTTTGACGGTCACTTTTTAGCACATTATCAACAATATTTGTCAACTTAGATATATTTAAAATAGTTAAATCTAAATATTAAATGTTACACATATGTTAAATCTAAATGCTAAATCTAAATCCAAATGTTAAATCTAAATCTAAATCTTAAATCTAAATCTAAATGTTAAATATAAATCTAAATGCTAAATATAAATCTAAATGTTAAATATAAATCTAAATCTAAATCTAAATTTAAATCTAAATGTTGAATCTAAATTTAAATCTAAATTTAAATCTAAATGTTGAATCTAAATGTTAAATCTAAATCTAAATGTTTCGGGTGAAACTAAATATTTAACTAATATGCAAATTCAAAATGCCGGCAACTGGGAGTGCCAAAATAAAAGCACGAAGAAGTCAGTGTGTGTTTATAGCATGGTTTAGTGTCAAATAACGAATAAAAACCATCTCATCCGAGGAATGGTCTCTCTTGGACATAGATTATCGTAATAACTACCTAAAATAATAAACACGTTTGGAGAAACTGTATTTGAAGAGTTGGCTAGTGTCACGTTTATGAAAAGTGCGGGACTTATGACCTGTAGGCTGCAGCCATAATAGCCAGCCACGAGGGGGCTCACTTTGACTGAATGTCATGTCATCACTCTGTCATCATATACAAATACAGTTTCTCCAATCGTGTTTATTATTTTAGGTAGTTATTATTACGATAATCCATGTCCAAGAGACCATTTCCTCGGATGAGATGGTTTTTATTCGTTATTTGACACTAAACCGTGCTATAAACACACACTGACCTCCTCGCGCTTTTATTTTGGCACTTCCGGTTACCGGCATTTTGAATTTGCATATTAGTTATATATTTAGATTCAACATTTAGATTTAGATTTAACATTTAGATTCAACATTTAGATTTAACATTTAGATTTAATATTTAGATTTAACATTTAGATTTAGATTTAACATTTAGATTTAGATTTAACATTTAGATTTAGCATTTAGATTTAACATTTAGATTTAGATTTAACATTTAGGTGTAACATTTAATATTTAGATTTAACTATTTAAAATATCTCTATGTTGACAAATATTTATTTAAAATGTGCTGAAAAGTGACCGTCAAAAGTTCATACCAGTTTTTTTAAACATTGTTTGAAGCTAAATGTGACAAAATGTTGCTGTTATTTTCAGAGTGCGCCGCTTTACAAACGGCGCCCCATAGCTTTGGGTCAAAGGTGTTGTCAACTCTGGGCTTGTTGGCTTTAGCTCTAGGGTTTTTTATACTCCTGTTGTTTCCCACTGAAGTTAGGTTCTAATCTTCACCTTTTCATGTCCTTGAACTCCAGTAAACTCAACCAAGATGGCTGATTCCCTTTTAAGGTTCTAGAAGTAGTTGTGTCCCAATGTGAAGGTCGCATTTGAATGCCGTTTGCGTCACCGCGACAAAGGCTACCCTGATTCAAAAGCGATGCCAAAAGCACCCTTTGTTTCCCCGTGAAAGGAAGGATACATAAAAGGATCCTTAGCGGCCTATCCTACCCCATAAATTAATGTGCGCCGGTGAGGACTGCATTTTTATTTTAAAAAAAGATGTCCGAGAGTTCAGTGGTGGATGGAAAATTCACATTTAAATGTATTATGTTTTCATGTACTCAAACAGCTAGTGAAACCATTGTTAAAAGCCACAAGTTTTTCTTTCTTATAAACTTCATCTTAACTCTGTCACCATTGTGTGGCTTCATTTGTCAGGTGGTTTGAGGCAAAACTTGTGCTAATATTAGTTTAATGACCTATTTGTAATATTTGTGTAGTGAAGTGCTGCTGTTGGGTAGCACCTCGTTTCATTTAAAAACTTTGATGCTCAATATCTCGGAACTACCCTAAACGGAGATAGAACCTTATAATTCTAAGCTCACGATGTGTTGACTCCGCCCTAGAGGCCCGCAGGTAATCAGCGTCTCATTCATACGGGTATATCAAGGTGGCTGTTTGGCCACCGGACATTGCGTTGATGTGTGACCAGAGCCGTCGCATAGACTGTGCGAACTGTGCAACCGCACAGGGCCTCGCGCCAATAGGGGGCCTCGCAATCCTGCTTTTTTTATTTTTTTTTTACCACTTTTTAAAACATATCGCGGCACGAATGTAACAATTCTACAAATAAATAAAACATATCCAGTTAACTGGCTGAGCATTCATTTCGTTCGTTTTTTTTAAATAAGAGAAGATCTAGCGCTGAAATGTGTTTTTTAAATCAAGTGATCAAAGTGCTCGTTGCCGCTGCGATCAGTGGCACGGATACAGTCTTTCCTCGTGTGGCTTACACACACAACGCACTGTCTTCATTTGGACGCGCGCTTCAATCCGTTGTGGATACTCTAAAATAATGCACACAAATGTGTCCCTGCTTTATATACAACCACTGATTAACATAATCGGTTTTGATGAGAAGAAAAAAAACTAACGTTATACGAGAAAAATAAAACCATTCAAGAGCGGATTCGAACCCAGACTCTCTGACATGCTTGGCAAACGTTCTACCACTGGACCATTAGAATACACGTTAGTATATTAGGCGGTTTCTCGATGAAAACTCTCGAGCTGACTTGATGTAAAACCACTCGTGGTTGCAAAGTTGATTTTTTTTCCCCCTCTGAAATAAATACCAAAAAGTCATAGTTGAGACTATGTGCATGATTATGCTGTATTATTCTACTTGATAAACACGTATTGCAGCAAGATTATGCGTGCAAAAGAATTAGAACAGCTACGTCCGTGTGACTGTAATTCATACGCAATTGAGCATACACATCAAAGAGCAGGGCCTCGCATTTCAAGTTCGCACAGGGCCTCGCACCCCACCTGCGACGGCACTGTGTGTGACTGTTTCGCTGGCACGTCATTTCTCTGCGTTCATCCTGGCTGGAGTTGCCGTGCGGTTTGTGGATAAGCACAGGTGGTGCTGAGTGTTTGCAGTCGTTGTGTTTTCATTCTGGCTGGAGGTGAGTGTGACGGCAGCTGGTTATTATTGCTCGAACCTACCGGATGCTAAACGGTTAACAACGTAACTCTTGTCAGGTGCTGTGCGGCTTGTGGAGAAGCGCGTGTTCAAGCTGAGTGTTTACAGTGGTTGGTGAACGCGTATGGCGGGTAGATCATGCCTTTTCTAAGTCTACCCTGAAGAAGGCGAAGGAGCAGTCTACCCTTCCGTCGCCGTCAGTCCGTGTCTATTTTTGAATGGGATTGATAGAGACGTCAGACGACAGACCGGCGGCGACGTCACGGCGGCGTCACAGTAGTAACGTATACCTTACGGCGACGTGGCGACTGCGTACGTGAGAAATGTATAAAAAATCATAACGTCTGAACCAGGCACGTCGCCTAATAAGACGCCTGATACACACGTCGTCCCTCAGTACGTCGCCTAATAAGACGCCTGATACACACGTCGTCCCTCAGTACGTCGCCTAATAAGACGCCTGATACACACGTCGTCCCAATATAATGTTATTTTTCCCATGTTGATAACGAAAAGTGAATAGCATGAGTAAGATTGGATTTGCAATAGGCTATAGGCCTATCGGGAGACATGATTTTTGTTTTGTTTTGTAGGAAGCTTTTCTTTAAAGTGAATTTTTGTTTAATATTAAAGCCTATCTTAATTTTAAATTTGTCATCAAAAAAGAAGCGAATATTCCATAAACAGGCTCTAACTTGTTGGTCTACAGCAGTGTTTCAATAAATGGTCTATCTTTTCTAGACAGAAAATTTAACAACAAAGTAATAAAACATATTTTATTCGCAAAATCTATCCCTGCCTCCAGATACAAATGGTCCCCCTTGTATGAAAATATTAATTGGAATAGAGCATGGAGTAACCCACATACATTTTTAATTACAAACAAAGTAAAAGAAATATCATTTAAAATTATTTACCATTATTACCCCTGTAACAAGATTATCTCTAAATTTATACCGTAGACGAAAAATGCAGCTTTTGCTTTATGGAAACGGAAACGTTAGACCATTTATTCTATAATTGCTCACATAGCTCTTCTCTGTGGAATGATATAGCCAATGTTTCATTAATGGACAACATGGCTCAAACATAGCCTACATTTATCTAATTTTGATATCTTCTTTTAATTTTCTGACTCAAATTTCTCTGTACAATATATAGTCAACTTAATAATTTTGCTTGGAAAATTATTTATTCATAAATCGAAGTTTATGAAAAACTACGGTGACGCATTGCTGCCACATACATATAATTTTTTCCACTCAAGTGTGTAGTCATGTAGGCTACAAAATATGCCTTTATCCACATAAAATTGATAGCCAATCATGTCTTTATCATACGTTCAAAAAGCTGAAGAAATAACAGCCCCCAACGGACATTCATGTTAAATGATAAAATTCTGTACACACCTTATTAATAGCAGATGAGCCCAGAATACGAACATTGTGTTTAATTGCATATTAGGCTAAGCGTTTTCCTCCCATAGAAAACCCTTATAATAAAGAAAAAGCTTAATGTGGCTTAATAGGCTACTTCAGTGATAAAGATCAAATGCTGTAGCCTACACACCTTATTAATAAACCATACTATCCTACAGAAAAGCAGATGAGCCCAGAATATGAACGCAATGCATTTAATTAACGCATAGTTAAGCGTTTTCCGATAGAAACCCTTTATTATAAAGAAAATAAAGGTGGCTCTTAACGTGGCTGGATGGCATTGCGGTGCACAGCAAATCCTTTAAATGGTATTCAATGCAAAACAAAAATGAAAAATAAAAGTAGCCAATAAAATAAACAAATTATTGTGGCATTAATTAGCCCACAAACAATATTTATTTTAAAGACTAAACGAATTTGTTTAAAGAAAAACACCAGCGTTGGGCGTTTATCTGTATAGGCTGCTAAGTGTTTCAGTCGTCGATCCTTTTCAAACTGGCGCAATAAAATAAAACAGAATTTGATTTGTTAAACATGAAGGACGTATCAGTCTGGCATGGCCGCTCGCTCTAACGTTAACCTAGATAAATGTTCGCTATTATTAAGCGCATTACTATGAGGTGCCCCTAGGGACATTATTCAGAATTACCATGCATATACATGTACTTTTCCTCTCACATACACATATGAAACCAAATTCATTCACATAATATAATGAAATGCTCACACACATACAAGTGAAATGCTTTTACAAACACAACTGAAACGCTCTCATGCATACAACTGAAAATATTACGCTCACACACACACAACTGAAACACTCACACACACACAACTGAAATGCTCACACACATACAAGTGAAATGCTTTTACAAACACAAGTGAAACGCTCTCATACATACAGCTGAAAATATTACGCTCACACACACAACTGAAATGCTCTCACACACACAACTGAAATGCTCTCACACACACAACTGAAATGCTCTCACACACACAACTGAAATGCTCTCACACACACAACTGAAATGCTCTCACACACACAAGTGAAATGCTCTCACACACACAACTGAAACGCTCACACACACACACAACTGAAATGCTCACACACATACAAGTGAAATGCTTTTACAAACACAACTGAAACGCTCTCACTTACACAACTGAAAAGCATTTCAGAATGATGTTGTATGCAAGCATTTCAGTTGTGTGTGTGAGAGCGTTTCACTTGTAGGTGTGTGAGCATTTCAGTGGTGTGTGTGAGAGCATTTCAGTGGTGTGTGTGAGAGCATTTCAGTTGAAACGGAAGGTGGTTAAAGTCTCCAGTCCAGTTGGTGGCAGTAGTGCACCTCAAGACGAAGAACTAGAAGCTGACTGTTGAAAGAAAGCATAGTAAACTAGCGCAAGTTGGCCATAAATTCACAGATTCGAACTTCCCGGGTCAATAACTCGTGAGCTAAACGTTGTTAATACACAAATAACACCTCGTTTTAATCGTAGTAATGTAGACAAGCAGCTGCAACCTAATTTTCCTCAAAACGAGCTTTCCCTCGCAGTGGACAAAACACATTGAACACTATGCGCAGGCGGCAGAGAGGCAGATCCGAAGGGACCGGTTATACTACAAAACTTATTTTGAATAAATATAATTTTATGATTTTTATTTATGAAAAATATTCAATAACTGCACTGTAATTCACTTTATTGTTGACAAATTCAGTTCGCACATCACTGCTGTCCTGATGGTTATACTACAACACTAATTTTGAATAAATATATTTTATGATTATTATTTATGAAAAATATTCAATAACTGCACTGTAATTCACTGTATTGTTGCCAAATTCAGTTCGCACATCACTGCTGTCCTGATGGTTATACCACAACTTATTTAAAAATATATATATTTTTGATGATTTTTATTATGAAAAATATTCAATAACTTCACTGTAATTCACTGTATTGTTGCCAAATTCAGTTCACACATCACTGCTGTCCTGATGGTTATACTACAACTTATTTTTGAAAAAAAAAGTTTCTTTTTGATGATTTTTATTATGAAAAATATTCAATAACTGCACTGTAATTCACTTTATTGTTGACAAATTCAGTTCGCACATCACTGCTGTCCTGATGGTTATACTACAACACTAATTTTGAATAAATATATTTTTATGATTATTATTTATGAAAAATATTCAATAACTGCACTGTAATTCACTGTATTGTTGCCAAATTCAGTTCGCACATCACTGCTGTCCTGATGGTTATACCACAACTTATTTAAAAAAAATATATATTTTTGATGATTTTTATTATGAAAAATATTCAATAACTGCACTGTAATTCACTGTATTGTTGCCAAATTCAGTTCACACATCACTGATGCCCTGATGGTTATACTACAACTTATTTTGAAAAAAAAAAATTATTTTTGATGATTTTTATTATGAAAAATATTCAATAACTTCACTGTAATTCACTGTATTGTTGCCAAATTCAGTTCGCACATCACTGATGCCCTGATGGTTATACTACAACTTATTTTGAAAAAAAAAAATATATTTTTGATGATTTTTATTATGAAAAATATTCAATAACTTCACTGTAATTCACTGTATTGTTGCCAAATTCAGTTCGCACATCACTGCTGTCCTGATGGTTATACTACAACTTATTTTGAAAAAAAAATATATATTTTTGATGATTTTTATTATGAAAAATATTCAATAACTTCACTGTAATTCACTGTATTGTTGCCAAATTCAGTTCGCACATCACTGATGCCCTGATGGTTATACTACAACTTATTTTGAAAAAAAAATAAATATTTTTGATGATTTTTATTATGAAAAATATTCAATAACTTCACTGTAATTCACTGTATTGTTGCCAAATTCAGTTCGCACATCACTGCTGTCCTGATGGTTATACTACAACTTATTTTGAAAAAAAAAAAAATATTTTTGATGATTTTTATTATGAAAAATATTCAATAACTTCACTGTAATTCACTGTATTGTTGCCAAATTCAGTTCACACATCACTGATGTCCTGATGGTTATACTACAACTTATTTTGAAAAAAATAAATATATTTTTGATGATTTTTATTATGAAAAATATTCAATAACTTCACTGTAATTCACTGTATTGTTGCCAAATTCAGTTCGCACATCACTGCTGTCCTGATGGTTATACTACAATTTATTTTGAAAAAAAAAAAAGTTTCTTTTTGATAATTTTTATTATGAAAAATATTCAATAACTGCACTGTAATTCACTGTATTGTTGCCAAATTCAGTTCGCACATCACTGATGCCCTGATGGTTATACTACAACTTATTTTGAAAAAAAAAAAAGTTTCTATTTGATGATTTTTATTATGAAAAATATTCAGTAACCACTGTAATTCACTGTATTGTTGCCAAATTCAGGTTATACATGATGCCCTGATGGTTATACTACAACACTTATTTTGGGGAAAATATATTTATTTTAAATTGTATATACAATTGTAAATGTTTGTAACTTCACTCTAATTCAAAACTTCACTGTATACAATTAAAAAATTTTTTTTTCAAAAATAAGTGTAGTATAACCATCAGGACAGCAATGATGTGCGAACTGAATTTGGCAACAATACAGTGAATAACAGTGAAGTTATTGAATATTTTTCATAAATAATAATCATAAAAAATATTCAAAAATATATTTATTCAAAATAAATGTTGTAGTATAATCATCAGGGCATCAGTGATGTGTGAACTGAATTTGATGACACTATAGTGTGTAACAGAGAAATTATTGACTGTTTTCGTAGTAACGCTTTTCGGGTTTTGCACTTTGCAGACGGTCCCTTCGGATCTGCCTCTCTGCCGCCTTTACTCTTCACGTCACATTACTACGATTAAAACGAGGTGTTATTTGTGTATTAACAACATTTAGCTCACGAGTTATTGACCCGCGGGAAGTTCGCATCTGTGAATTTATGGCCAACTTGCGCTAGTTTACTATGCTTTCTTTCAACAGTCAGCTTCTAGTTCTTCGTCTTGAGGTGCACTACTGCCACCAACTGGACTGGAGACTTTAACCACCTTCCGTTTCAACTGAAATGCTCTCACACACACCACTGAAATGCTCTCACACACACAACTGAAATGCTCTCACACGCACAACTGAAATGCTCTCACACACACCACTGAAATGCTCTCACACACACCACTGAAATGCTCACACACCTACAAGTGAAACGCTCTCACACACACAACTGAAATGCTTTTCAGTTGTGTGAGTGAGAGCATTTCAGTTGTGTTTGTAAAATCATTTCACTTGTTTGTGTGTGAGCATTTCAGTTGTGTGTGTGTGAGCGTTTCAGTTGTGTGTGTGAGAGCATTTCAGTTGTGTGTGTGAGAGCATTTCAGTTGTGTTTGTGAAAGCATTTCACTTGTATGTGTGTGAGCATTTCAGTTGTGTGTATGAGAGTGTTTCAGTTGTGTGTGTGAGCATAATATTTTCAGTTGTATGTATGAGAGCGTTTCAGTTGTGTGTGTGTGAGCGTTTCAGTTGTGTGTGTGTGTGAGCATTTCAGTTGTGTGTGTGAGAGTGTTTCAGTTGTGTGTGTGAGCATAATATTTTCAGTTGTATGTATGAGAGCGTTTCAGTTGTGTGTGTGTGAGCGTTTCAGTTGTGTGTGTGTGAGCGTTTCAGTTGTGTGTGTGTGAGCATTTCAGTTGTGTGTGTGAGCGTAATATTTTCAGTTGTATGTATGAGAGCGTTTCAGTTGTGTGTGTGTGAGCGTTTCAGTTGTGTGTGTGAGCGTAATATTTTCAGTTGTATGTATGAGAGCGTTTCAGTTGTGTTTGTAAAAGCATTTCACTTGTATGTGTGTGAGCATTTCATTATATTATGTGAATGAATTTGGTTTCATATGTGTATGTGAGAGGAAAAGTACATGTATATGCATGGTAATTCTGAATAATGTCCCTAGGGGCACCTCATACATATCGTGTTTGTGCGGAGTGTGGAGCGCGGAGTGTGGAGCGCGCACTGCATGACATGGACGCGCCGGTGCCATCACTCGCATTTTCCTATCAACAGTGGAAACAACTGAAATACTCCATAATTTCTGGTCATACAGAAAAGAATAATACATCAGTCGCAACTACTTTTATTTGTGTAAACTAAACTCTCAACAACAAGAAAACGTTGTGCTTTTGTAAAATAAAATAAAACGAACAGGGCGCGCTTTCATGATCTCTGTGAATTCGAGCGCGTCTCAAAAATGAACCGAAAAACAGTGTATAGACAAGCCTCACAGACATAAGAAATATAACTATCTATATAAAGTTTATAAAAAAAAAATAATAATGTTATCCACCAACGAAAAAAAATCCAATCGAAAGCAAATAGCCTACGGTATACCATCTGATTAGGTGATCCTGTCCGTATGAAAGGCGCATCTCTAGAGGCTAAATTACAGCGGAGATGTAGATATGTTTGCAGGCAGCCTACACTGATTTAGAAAAGACTAGTTCATTAATAAACAATTAAAATGCTTCATTATTTTTTTCAGACACATTTATTATTAGCCTACTTTTGCCGGTGCTTTGCGGCAAGTTTTATGCGCTTGAGCGCGGAATAGCCATATATACACCCAGGATTGAATTTAAACGTGAGATTAGTCCTAATTGCTTAAATAAAACTAGTTTAGAAAAATCCTTCAGTCTATGGCAACTCTAATCAATAGCCTACATTTAATATTTGACATTATTTAATTAGTAATTAGTATCCAGCTCTTTACATTAATTTAGTTGAGTTAGCATAATTAGTTAATGAACACATAAAATAATAAAATAAAGTTTAAATTATACTACCAGTAACCATATATTTCTATATAGCATTGCTTATTCCACCACACAAAGGACTGTTTATAAGGTGACAATCCGTTATACATGTGAAGATTGTAGCCTATATGGCTGTATCTTGAAGATTTTTGTATTGTATCTTCTGTTATAAAGATGAAGATTGACATTTCGTTAATTAAACAAAATAAGAACACAATGTTGTAAAAAATAAACAACTTAGGCTGATCTGTTAGATGTGTTTTGACTACTTTTTGTTTAATTACATCTCTAGGTAATGAAGATATAGCCTATTAACAAAAATAAATCTTAGGCTATATATAATATATTATATAAAAAAAAAAAACTTATAGGCCTATATAAAATATATTTTAAAAAAGGGCCTCATTGATTCATTTTGCCTGATTGGGGGCTGTTACTATTTGCTTAAGCTTTTTGAACGTAGAAGTGTGATAAAGGCGCTATAGGCTGTCAATTTTATGTGGATAAAGGCATATTTTGTACATGACTACATGTCCTTATAAAGGCAAAAAAAGATGTCGTTTTTAACGACATCTCGTTATTACGAGAGAAATATGTCGTTTTAACGACATAAGATCACGTTATTACGAGAAAAGATGACGTTAAAACGACACAAGATCTCGTTATTACAACATAATTGAGGGAAAAAAATATGTATGTGGCAGCAGCTATGCGTCACCGTAGTACTGCTCTTGATGTAAAGTGTAACAATTATCGTCAGCCCTCTTGCGCCCTCTGTTGGCATTTGTACATAATATACATATGTTCATTGTTTATATATTTCTTCATGTATTTTAATAGTGTTGTTAAATAAAATAAAATAATTAATTACTTTTAATACCCTACTTTATTTGAACCAATTATATTGCCTGATTTGTAATACTTTATTTAAGTCATAAAGGCTATTGTTCACTTCAGATCTATCTTTATGACCAAAAAATATATAAATAAAATAGTCGACACTGACAGCCCTAGTTTTGAACATTTGAACATGAACCTACATTGTTTTGCATTTTGTGACTAAAAGACTATTTCCCTGTCTTATATTTTTTTCATTGTTGATTTCTTGAAAATAATAGGCTATTAAAATACTTTCTTGTCACCTTCTCCTGTAAACAATATCGTGAATAGTTTCATATTGTGTATTCGCCCATTATGGTCAACTGTGTAAATTAAAATGATTACCACCTTCAAAAGTAAAAACTCAGAATGACACATTCCAGAATATTATGTTTATAGATTACAATTAATGAATTTATCTGTTCAACTTTAAAGTTGTTGTTAATAATTGTGCAAAAAGTTGTGACTTTGATGGTGTATAATTTGCATAGTCCTCATATCCAGTAGAAAGTGAGTGAATTATTTAAAAAAAAAAATACTATGTTTGTAAACCATTCAGAGATGACATTAATGACATACACAACTTTGTATACAATACAAAATTTGTATCAGTGAAATTTTCAATGTCATCAGAATACAAGAAAAGAATGATTGATTAGAAAGATAACAAAGGAAAGATAAGAAAAGCTAGGGGGAAAAATAGATATTATTTTATTGTGATGCAATGTTGGAGTCACGCGTTGTTGGTGTCACGCGTCTGTGGTGCGGCGTACCCCTTCTGTTACGTAAAAGTACACGACTATGGCGCTCGAAATGTTCCGTTCGGCGACGAGACTGACAAATATGGAAGGCCAAAAGGGCCAAAACGTGTGAAACTGTCGCGTTAACGCGTAAATTGCGTGTTAACGCGTAAATGACGTGTTAACGCGTACCTAAATTTGGGACATTAGCACCACCTACTGGTTTGGTGCTGCTCTTGCTCAAACACAGAGAACCTAAATTAAGCTTGTAAATAGCAGTTTTTAAGGTGAAAATACATGTTCAACAATGACTTTTCAGAATATAGGTTACAACTAGGCCTACATATAATTACAGCATATTTTAAATTGGCCTCTGAAAGTCATGACCATTTTCACAATCACAATAGAAGTTGTGTTAGGATAATATTACACATTTCCTTCAAATAGTATTTTCATGTAGCTACACTCCTACTGTAGCATATTTCTAAAGCATCTTTTTATAATTTAACTACTATGCATTATTTGTTAGAGAGCCCCTTCTGATAACACATTAAGCCTTGTGAATCTGACTGATATATATCGTAAATCCTCCTGAAAAGAAGTGTATTATAGTGTAATATAGTTACTTAGGAATAAAATAAGTGTAATATAGTTAGGAATATATTTAGGAAATAATGCTGATGTGATGGTTTCATCTATCTATCTATGATAGATATCTATGTAGCCTAGTTATGTCTGTCTGTCATCAACTCTGTATCATAGAATGGTAACTTTTCTTTCTGTTGTTATTTTGTAGATGTTTGTTGTAACAAAATGGCTTGAATGTAATTCTAGATAATTTAGTAAAACCATGGTTACTACAGTGATGGTTACTATGGTTTTACTGTATTGATACAATAGAACTGTAGTAAAACCATGTATCTATCTATCTATCTATCTATCTATCTATCTATCTTTACTTATTTGTTGTGTTATTCAGTTTATAATAAAGTTTATAATAACTGCATCCAATTTCTAGATTTTTTGTAATTGTGTCATCATTTTATTTGATTAGTTGTGCCATAAAAGTAAAAGCCTTAAAGTATTTATTTTTTATATATATAATTGATATCGATTATTTAATTATCTTGTAAATACCATACAAATGTGGGGAAACTCTGGGGGAAAAAATGATTAAATGTGTTAAGACATAGGCTAGCCTATTCTAGTACTATAACTCGCTGTTAATAGACATATCACAGGGGGTTAAATGACCAAATATGTGAGTCGAAGAAAATGCATAACTCTGAAACATCAACTCTTATGGATTCCATGCAACGGTATTTTTGATGTATTGCATATAATGGCAGGCTGTCGCGCTAATTGCGAAGCAACAATCTCATGACAAACTTAAATAAAGTTTAAAAAAAAAACTATTTTCAACCCACCGTAATATGTTTAACAGTGTTTATTATAACCGAAAGCTAGTTTGTTCACAGTTACCTGTAAAGAAGTGTAATATATAATTTGGAAAAACGATGTATGGATTCCCGTCTCTCTATACGATTCTCATCACGGGCGCGCACCGAACGGAAGATGCCAGGTGACGTACGGGCTCATCGTATCCATGAGGTAAGCGCTTTTTCGCAATCTCATGAATAAATACAATAAAACGAAGGTGTGCGTCACCAAATTAATAGTCATGAGAATGATTACAAACAGTAACGACAGGCGGTGTCACCGTGACACAACACCTTTATTTTATTTGAATTATTCATGATAGAGTGACTCAAGCACTACGCTGAACATACCTCATGAGCCATCATGAGCAACGACACTGATGGAAGGGTAACTTCCAGGAAACTGAATAGATAGATCACGAGTGTATTAGCACTCCAAATCTATCCAACATTTTGGCGAGAATATAGATTAATCTCTTGTTCTGTGTAGTATTAATAAAATATATATTATTACTTTTGGTCCTATATTCATGTTTTCACAATGTAATATCCATTGTAAAAAAAGAAAAGCAGAAGTTCTGTTTCATTTCATTTATTAAAAATTCAAGCCAATCACTTTAGATTATTATTATTACGCATGTGTGTGTGTGTTTGTGTGTAGTGTGTGTTGTAATATAACTTTGTAATATAGCATATATATATATATATATATATATATATATATATATATATATATATATATATATATATATATATACACATATACATACAGGTGCTTCTCAATAAATTAGAATGTCGTGGAAAAGTTCATTTATTTCAGGAATTCAACTTTACAGGTGAAACTAATATACACTTTTTACATGCAAAGTGAGATATTTAAAGCCTTTATTTGTTATAATTTTGATGATTATGGCTTACAGCTTTTGAAACCCCCAAATTCAAAATCTCAGAAAATTTTAATATTACATGAAATCAACAAAAAAAGGATTTTAAATACAGAAATGTTGGTTCTCTGAAAAGTATAATGCATATGTACTCAATACTTGGTTTGGGCCACTTTTGCTTATGGACAGTTTCACCTGTTAAGTTGAATTCCTGAAAAAATTAACTTTTCCAAGACATTCTAATTTATAACCACCTTTATAGCCTATATATATATATATATATATATATATATATATATATATATATATATATATATATTATTTGTTATATTTTATTGAGCTTGTTATCTTCGAAAAATACTGCAAAACAATGCATCTCAAATCTCAGATTCTTCTAAATTCTCAGATTCAAGGCTTAATGGTGTTAACAGAAGGGGTTCTCTAACAAATAATGCATAGTGGTTCAATTATAAAAAGATACTTTAGAAATATGCTACAGTATAAGTGTACATGTAAATACTGTTTGGAGAAATGTGTAAATATATTACACAATTTCTATTGTGATTGTGAAAATGGTCATGACTTTTAGGGCTTGAACAGTTATAGTTAACTGTCTAAATATGCCCATTTAAAATATGCTGTAATTATTCTGAAAAGTCATTGTTGAACATGTATTTTCACCTTAAAAACTGCTATTTACAAGCTTAATTTAGGTTCTCTGTGTTTGAGCAAGAGCAGCACCAAACCAGTAGGTGGTGCTAATGTCCCAAATTTAGGTACGCGTTAACACGTCATTTACGCGTTAACACGCAATTTACGCGTTAACACGTAAATACGCGCTAACGCGCAATGACGTGTTAACGCGTAAATTGCGTGTTAACACGTAAATACGCGTTAACGCGACAGTTTCACACGTTTTGGCCCTTTTGGCCTTCCATAGACAAGCACGACAGATAACACACGTGTATACGTGCGTGTACGTCTCCATTTGTTTTATATGGAGACGTACACGCAAATATCACGTCACGTAGACACGTCAATAACGTGTAGCTGTTGATCTTTACAGACGTGACGGCGGCGTCACGTTAGAATTTAACGTGTGGATAACGTCTATGATGACATCAGAGCCAGGCGGACCGCACTCGGACACATTTCTAACCGGCAGGCATCTCGCGCTGATCACCGGTGATCGATTCTGCGCAGATTTTGCTCATCTCAAACAAGCCTAATCTTTTCCCGGAGCAGTCAGGGGAAAGCCATATAGACTGTAAAAAATATGGACAAAGCGTCTGTGACGTCACCCGTAGACTTTCTGAAGAACGGGTTTGAAGCCGTTTATGGGCATGTTTATGGGGGGTATGGGCGGCGCCATCTTGGAAAATCTTGGGAAATCCTAACCCCGCCCATCTTCTGATGCAGCGCGCGTCACTCAGCTCGCTCTGCTACTCCGGTTATCTCTGTATATATTTTAGGCAACGAAATAGGTTGTAAAACACCACACTAACTCTTTTCGTTTTCATTTAAAGAAATTTTAAACATTATAGCCACACAAATGTGGTTCAGGCAACGCGTATTGATTATATTCAACTGCACAACATTTGCCTATTTATGAAAAAACAAAATATAAATAACAAACCTGCCTCTTTTCATTTTGAATATAATATAAAAATATTAAACATTTTATGGTCCAGGCAATATGTGCATTTGTACAAAACAACAGATTTTGCAGTAAACAACATTACAGATCATCTTCGTTGTATTAAAATTTAAAATGACAAAACTCCACCCAGTCTCTTTTTGTTAAATTTCAGTTTTATCAATATTAGCCATTATAAAAGTATAAGTAAAAGGTACAAGAAGCTATACAAATAAAGCAAACAATTCAGTCAAACATACAAAGTCAGCGCTCTAATCTAACCATACATCGGTAAAGTTAAATAGCTTATAAAGTTATGAAACCTCCCCTCAGCCAAAACGATTGCCCAGGAAAAAAATTATAGATTCACGAGACCAAAAATCGCCCATTAGATATACACAAGATGAATTATATCTCATGTTTAACCACTACAGCGACGCCAGAGTCCGCGGCATTGGCGGAAAACCTCAGACCGACAAGCCGAGGAAAGGTTGCTCCAGGCGGGGTAAGTTACATGAACGCCGAGCGCCCGGTCATCGCTGGATCAACTGGATACAATTTTCATAAATCTTTAAATAAACCACAGATTTGAGCTTTAAACAACTACATTCTCGCCTGAAAAACTCTTAAAACTACATTTCATGATACAGAATGTATTAAAAAATGGCGCTTCTTATGTTGTCATTCTCTGTGGCGCTGCCTTGTCAGCTGTCAATCAAGCTGTCAATCAAAGTTAACCACGCCCTTTTTGTCATACATTTTATATCTAAATACGATCTAAACTAACGAGTTAGAAAAAAATTCACCCCCCTCACAGTTGTCGGGCACTCGGAACCTATCGAAAAATACAAGTCCATGGGACCAACCTGTAAAAACATGAATTTATGCTGTGAAAACGGACATTTTAACATGGGGTCTATGGAGATTTGCTCCCTTTTGGAACCTGCCCCTAGCGGATTTTCGATGTATTGCAGTTTTTCGCACTTCCGGGTAGGCTTAATTTTTCAGATCAGAATGTTGCCGCTTGGGAAAGCCTCAGTGATTCATGAGGCTTCATTCCCCCATCCCTAATCCAGGGTGTTTATTTTGGTGCAAAAGTGATTCCCAAGCAAAAAATATATATCAAAAACTAAAGCAAAAGAAATATATATATATATATATATATATATATATCCATAAGAGGTTCACATTTGTATTCTGGCTATGCCAATATCCAGGCCCAAAAATACAAGGAGTGATCCCACACTCCAAACACTCTCCTTAAAATGGCTACCATGAGCCCTTTTATATAATTAGGCTCCTCTCACTTCTGGAACATACCATGTATAAATAAATTATCATTTTAAAGCAAGATAAATACACAAATATTTAAAAAAAAATGTTATTAACATGCAGCCTATGCATCACACTATTAATTACAAAATGATGTCTAAACATTGCAAAGAAAAATGTCTGAGAAATTATCGTTTCCCTGATTTCCCCCTGTGATGTCACTGACAATGACAGTGCCCTTCCTACTGGGCAATTAGAAGCTTTAAAATGGCAGCCGTTGCTGCTCATGGGTTTGCCAGTAGAGAGGTGACCCACAATGTGAGTATAACAGTATTTTATGTGTTAGTTTGTTACAGGGGAAATAAACTGTTAACATTTGTAAAAGAGTTTGGTGTGGTTTCTTTGAATGTTAAATCATATAACAAAACAAAACAAAACAAACAACCAACAAAAGAAAAGAAAATTATATAGTGCTTTTATAGTGCCTGTGCTTTATATATATAAAAAAAAAAAAAAACATGGAACTAAGCAGAGGGCCTATTACACCACCTAAACAGAAAAATAACCACACATCTAGTATACAATGTTATTTTGCCGGCATGTAGATTGTGTGTATTGGTGTAAACTGTTTATGGGTGTACATGCACTTCAGTAGTCCTTTCAAAATAAAAGTCCTTTTAGTCTTCGGTCACAGGCTATCTGTGACAGTTTCCATTAAGTGTGGGCAATTACCGTACTGCCTCTGTGTTTCTTGTTTTAGCTTTCTTTTCGCATTCACCAGTTTTTGATCCACGACCTGAGGCTGTAGCTGTTTTTCTGACGTGGGGAGGATGGAGCGAAGACGTCTACTCATCAGCAACTGTGAGGGAGACTTAAATACGTCAACAGGGGTGTTCCTGTGTTCAAGTAAGCTGAGGTAAGGGTCCTTCTTCTCAGCCTGTGCTTTGCTCAGCATGGCCGTCTGTATGGTCTTTTCAGCGAGACCATTGCTTTGCGGATAGTGTGGGCTAGATGTTAGAAAGTCCCAATGAATTGCAAAGTTTTTAAAGTCATGCGAGCTGAACTGTGGGCCATTATCTGAAATAATTTTTTCAGGTACACCGTGCCTGGCGAAGATGGCCTTCAGCTTACGGATGACTGTTGATGATGTGGTCGAGTGGAGTCTCTCCAGCTCGAAGAATCTGCTGTAGTAATCTACGGCTATTATATAGTCATCTTCGTTCCACATTAACAAATCTGTTGCAACGACCTGCCAGGGAGGTTCTGGTATCTGGTGAGATATCATGGGCTCTTTTGGATTCCACCATTTCTTCAATTTGTTTGTTCATGCCTGGCCAAAATAAAATATCTCTGGCCCTTTGCTTACTCCTCTCAATTCCCATGTGTCCAGTGTGTATGCGCTCTTAACATTTCTGCCCTAAGTGCATGTGGAATGATGATTTTCTCACCCTTAAACAGAAGCCCATCGATCTCTGAAATCTCATCTCTGTGATTCCAGTGTGGGGCTTTTCAACGACCACCAGGGCATTAACCCAGTCTGTGGGTTCCCTCACTTTAACAATAACGCCTGATTTTTCCATGCTGTCTAGCTCCTCCTTGAGTCGACTGCGCAGCATGAACGGAATCCTCCTGGGCGGATACACGACAGGGACAGCTGTAGGATCTATGTGTATAGTATGTGTATAGTAATTATATTTTGTTTCATTTTACTAGTTTTACTTCTAATACACAACAAAATATTTTTAAATTATAATATGCGTAATGTGACACAATCTACAAACAGAATATGATCTTCACCTGCAAACTTTACATTCATTCAAATTCTGGTTTTCAAGTACAAGTCACTGATTTCTATTTGTGAATCAGGATGTGTTTATTTGTGGATTTTTTATCTTTTTATAGATCATGCTTTATATTTGTGGATCACAGAGTTTGTTTGAGGACTTTGTATCTATTTGTAGATCTTGTTTTACATTTGAGGATCATGAGGACTTTGTTTGCGGATTTTTAATCTATTTGTAGATTGTGTTTTGTGTTTACAAGTTGTAATATCTATTTGTGACTTTTAGTCTGTCCATTTTCAATGGTTTTGGCATCAATTTATCCCCATAATATTACATTCTCCTGGAAACTCACCGATCCCATGAAAGACATCCTGGAACTCTTGCATGATATCACAGGGCTTGTTTGTATCTGCATCGATTGAAAAGACAAGCTTTATCAGCCCCAGGTCCAGGCATGCTCTCAAACTAAGCACGGGAGGTGCATCTGTACTCACAATGTAAACTTCCAGCACAGCTTCTGTGTCTTTGTATCTACAGTTAAGCTGACATGTCCCTTTTACATCCGGTGGCTCTCCGCTAGTCTCGCATAGCCAGACCTTCAGACTGACGGCAGAAGGTCTGGACTCTATCGCAGCATTTCTTGGCCAAGGACCGCCCAAGAGGACGTTTGACTGACATGTAACACAACCAATCACAGTTTGGTTTGTACTGCGTCATATTTAGGGGCGTGACAATATAATGTTGATGTCCCTACAACAGACCGGCGTGCATCTAATAAATTATTCATTCAAGAACCTTGTGCAAGTTTACTGCATCAATGGAGCCGCGAACTTCACATACTTTTGAAAATACAGCGTTTAGTTGATCGTGGTAAGCGCTCATTGTCTCAGTTGTAAAAACAACGGCTTTTTATCAGCCCCAGGTCCAGGCATGCTCTCAAACTAAGCACAGGAGGTGCATCTGTATTCACAATGTAAACTTCCAGCACAGCTTCTGTGTCTTTGTATCTACAGTTAAGCTGGCATGTCCCTTTTACATCCAGTGGCTCTCCGCCAGCCTGTAAGACGGCACATTGTGGAGTTCAGTTCTGTTGTGCTGAAAAGATTTTCAAATCTACCGGCTGGAATAATGTTCACCCGGGCCCCAGTATCCAATTTGAAGCTAACTTTGCTTGCTTGATATCCTAATTCAAGTTCTGCAAAAGCCGGTTCACATTCTGTGCTTTCATGCAGTGCACATCTGCCACATGGCCTGTTTTTGTCGGTAACTCTATCAGTTTCCTTCGCGGTTGCTCCGTGTTTCTGTCTTTCTGCTGTTGGCTTTTTGCTCATCACCGCGTGTGCTGCACGGTTCTGTGCTGCTGTTGCACGTGAGTTTATCATCCTGAGCTGGTCTTGTGCAATTTCGTGCGACCGCACTATATCAATTGCTTTTCAAGTGTTAAATCAGCACTTTGATTTAGCAGTTTTTCTCTGACTTTTGGGGAGTTAGTTGCAAAAACAATACGGTCCCGTACCATTTCGTCACTGTTTGTATATCCACAGTCTTTCACAAGCAGTTTAAGCTCTGTAACGAAGTGCTCGAATGTCTCGTGTTCTCCTTGTGTTTTTTCATGAAACTTGTACCTTACTCGTGTTTGCTTTTGGCATGATACTCCTCAAACTTATCATAATAAGACTGCAGTTTTTTGGATTCATCGGCTAATAATGTCCATGTATTATAAACATCTCGCCCCTTTTCACCTATACCCAAAGGAGCAGATAGCCAGGTTTATAAGTCAAGAATGTGTCTTGGTTTCACCATGCGACCAGAGCGTGTAAACTGAGGGGTTGCTGCTTGTTGCTGCATGCTACCATTGTTTTCTTTCAATCCTCTGTATCCACAGGTGCACGAATGTGCGTGCTCTCAGGTGCTGGCTCATTTATTATCATTCTTGTGCAGACACTCAAAATAGTGTCTTACCAAGAAATAATCAAGAGCACACACGTTTGCGTCTAACTTCAGTCTTTACTGGATATCAACTGCCCCTCATACAGAGAGCTAACAACCAATCAACATTCAGTATGCAAATCATCACACGTGGATCGATAACATTACAGCGACTCCCTGATTAGTGCCCTGACTTCTGAACTAAAGGGAGCTGATTGACATGCACACATAGTCTTGATTGTCTGTAAATGACAAACCAATTTATAATGCAAGTAATTTTCCAGCAAAAGTGTTGCACTGTAACTGTATAATTGACACCCTTTTCTGCATTTTAATTTTGTAAAGAAAAAAATGTAGATAAAAGAATTTAAGAAACATTTAAATATCTAAATATTTAATACAGAAATACAACAGACATACAGCACTTTTCACATTATTGTTTCACATAAATGGAATGCAATTTTGACATGCCAAAAAAAATCATATAAAGTGGCAGTGTAATTTTATAAAGGTCAAACTGACTATACAGGGAAAGACATGCGCTATAAATAGAAAATTTGGGTTACACTTTATTTTACGGTGTCCGTGTTAAAGTGTACAGTGTAGTAACAAGTAGGCTACTATATGTAGTGTACTTACTATAGGCTTAGGGTTTTATTATAACCTTTATTTTACCAGGAAAGAAGCACATTGAGATTAAGAATCTCTTTTACAAGAGCGTCCTGGCCAAGACTGCAGACACAGCACGTTTGAGTTTAACAAACATCCAACAATACATACACATACACACACAAGCAAATCCAATCAAATTTCAATATCACTACATAGCTAGCTAAAACATCTACAGCCCGATGTTTCCTTCTCCAAATCATTTAAAAATACTTTAAAAGTGTCCAACGAAACCAGTTTCTTCAGTTTCAATGTACTTTGTAAACAATTCCAGGCAGAGGGAGCAGCAAATTTAAATGCCTTTTTCCCAAATTCTGTACGTGCCACTGGAACAAACAGTAAAAATAATTCCTGTGACCGGAGGCTATAGCTACAAGCATACTTTTTACAAATGTATGTACAAAGATATGAAGGAAGTAAACCGAGAATAGATTTGTAAATAAAAACATGCCAGTGTTTTTGTCTTCGGATGGACAACGCAGACCAGCCAACCCGAGTATACAACACACAATGATGAGTGAGGGTTTTAAGATTTGTTATGAACCTCAGTGCACCATGATAAACAGTGTCTAAAGCATGTAAACACTGTGAAGATGCATGCATATATATATATATTTTTTTTTTTTTACAGAATTTTACCGTTTTGTCATTATACAGCAAATATCTGTAAAATAAAAGGCATTTGCTGTAATTTAAAGGTCCATTGTTAAATTTGCAGGTAATTGCTTGTATTTTGGTTTTACAGCAATTTTACGTTTTTTAAAAGGAACTTGTCTGTATTTTTACAGAGTTATGTGTCATTTTACAGAAATTATTAAGTAATATTTTACAGATTTTTTCTGTGAAATTAGAAAACAAAGAAAAGAAGGTATAACTGCGGAAATCAGCATCTATTCAATATGTTTTCCTAACAGATTATTAAGCATGTGGGGTTAAAGTGAGTTTTTTTAAGGTTAAATAATAGTATTTCTACTTACAGTACCCACATAGGCTACAGTAGGCCTGTATTGAATTTTTTTTTTTTTCCACATTTTATTTTATACTCATTTTGATCATTATTTCATTGTCTTATTCTCCCATAATAATTTCATGTATATTTTATGAATATTTTTCCAAATCTCCGTTGCTTCACATTCAGGGCTTTGTGTGTGTGTGTGTTTGAGTGAGTGCGCGCGCGCGATGACGCAGTCACGCAGATTCAAATTCATTTCCGCTTTTTACTCCCGCCCACAACAGTTAACGTTATAGCTGAGATCAGAGCCATAGAGAGAGAGAGTTGCGACACTCTTTGATGTCGCCGCTATGACTGTCACGTGGTTCATGTAAGCCCCAATAGTTCCAAAACGTACGCTGGCTGTCATGTTCTTCTATGGGACAGACAGCAGCGATTGCATTATTGAACGGTAAATATAAAATAAAACACACACCCAAGTACTTTTTCAGCTGTTATTGCATTATTGCATTTTGTTAATGTCAGTTTTGCATTTGGAGATAAGTTTTAAGCTATATTTTTGGAGGGAAAAGCTTAGTGTTCATGTTCGCATGGGTAGTAGCACTGGCTTTAGCGGCTCTAACTTAACTTTTCCATATCATTCATCTGATGATGGACGTCTCATGATATTTATTTTAGCACAACTGGGCTGTATTAGGCTATTGATTCCCGTGATTTTGCTTATAAATTTTGATTCAGCCATTAGCCTACCTTCGTGATCACGCAAAGAGGAGGTCTGCCGTGGCGGTCCGTTCAGAGTTCGCTTAGAAGCTAGCTCACTTCTTCTGATGAAAGTGGCCACCCCCAGGACCACAACGTGAAACATGATCATGTTAAGACTAAGAATATTATTTTAAGATTAAGGCCATACACATTATCAAAACTATAACAGATTAAAAACGAATTTAAGCATGGCTGATACAAATGAAGGTTTTCAAATAAAATATTTTTTATTAAACAATGACAGACAACAAAAATGTGTGCTTGTGTGTGTGAACAAGAAAAACAAAAACCAGGGGCAGGTGATCCATGAAACAGACAGGACTGGTGATGGCCATAACAATCCTAAAGGTCCAGCATTGTTCTCACAAGCCGCTTCACTCAAGACAATAATAACATAATGAAAAGTTAGTATATCCCAAAAAATTAAATTAAATAAAAGTTGCTATAAAGGTGGTAGCGATTCATTACCGAACTCTTAGCTGACGAAGTCGCGCTAACTAACGTTAGCTAGCAGGCAGTGCTTGAAAATTGGTTGAAACAACCAACATAAAATATAAATAATTACGCTGTGCATGTACAAATGAAGACCAGTATAAGCATCGCAAAGGGCCTCTGATACAATATAGACAGTTGACAATTCAAAAGAGGTCGATATTTCGGCAACTTAACTCTGGAACAACTCGACGCGCAGCAATGTAAGTGAATGGTGTCCAACGCCCAAATGACAGTGTTTGGAACTATTCCGATCTTCATATCCCGGAAGTAGGCGGTTAAAAGCGCCGCCATTATTTACAACGGAGGTCTATGGGAGTGTCGCAACTCTCTCTCTCTATGGCTCTGGCTGAGATCAGTCGAGTTTGGGCAAGAAGCGGGAGATTTGAATTCAGTCTACTCTCGTGAAGTGGTCGTGGATTGTGAGTTCAACAGTGGTTCAAAGCAATCGTATTCGTCAAGAGCAGCTCTGTGAGCAGGAGCTGTTGTCAGTCCGTCCGTTTGGATTCTTCGGAAATAACGCGCCCTTTTCAGTGAGCCTTGTTCGTCACGGCGGACATCATGCCAACCAATCACCGGCTGAGGTAAGAGTCTCATTTACTAGCAGTTACATGTGAACGATATTTTATATTACAATTTGTGTTAAGTTTACAGTTTTCAAGTTAGCATTCTTAAATGATGTTCAGTTAACTGGCGAGAGCTGGAGGGCAAAACACTGAAAATGTAGCATGCGTCTTTACATTTTCCATCTGTTTTAAGAAAGATCAGTTGAACCCACACCTCAAAAGACATAAAACGAGCTTTCGTAGACTTGTTATACATATCAAAGTCCGTTTAATTGTGTATAAAATCTTTGTTAATACGCGATAGTATCTGTCAGTAAATCAATCTCTTAAATGGCGGGACATTTTGAAACACTGTCTGGAAGCTGAACTTTTCTCTTAAAAAATATCCTTGGTTTTAAATAGTAAAATTACAGTAACCACGTTTTTGGCGGATTTTTATTACCATTTTTAATAACCACAGTTATACTACAAATAGGCCTACCATGTTTGTTTGTTTTTTTGTTTTTTCTTTGTGGTTAAAGGGTAACTAAACCCTAAACCAACTTTTTTTATTTAATGATCTGTAAGAATGGGGCTTTATTAGTGCTGTTCATTGATTCGAGTAACTTTTTTGACATTTGGGTATAAAGTGTTTTAATTTTACAATATATGGTGTAAAAACGTCTGAGTGCTGCCCTCTTAAGGTTGAACGGTGGCTACTGCAGTTGAATTTTCCTATTGGATGTTGCGGTGGCAAGTGACGTAAAAGGTGGCAGGTGACGTAAGCAGGTTCCAGCTCTGCCACGCCCCTGGTACGAGCTCACCACGCCCTTGGTATGAGCTAGCGTAGATTTATCTGTGTACAGTGGTCAGGAGGGTACGTAGGTGTAGTGTTGCTGGTTGCAATTAGGAACAGCACTGCTGGACTGCATAACTTTCCAGCAGACTTGGAAAATAGGCGCCAGTGTTTGCATGCACTTGGCCTGGAAGACCGTGAGTGTGAAACCTGCATTTTCGCGGGATTGCTTCTCCAACGCAATAGAGGTGGAAATGGGCTTCTCCACACAGCTCGCGCTGAAAAGCGACGCAGTGACAAACGCTCCTGCATGGACTCCACCACCGCAGCAGCGTCTTGATGTGAGTGATCATATATTTTAATCACAATTTATGGTTAGGTTAAAGTTAATCCTCTGGGTCGACAAACGCGTCGGCGCATTTTGCTGGATTTTTTCACATAGCGGCAAAATATGAATATGCCTATATAGAGAGCGCGCGCTATTGACATCAACTTGATAAAACCAGAGAATGACGGGCTCTGATAAAACTCATCAGATGCATGTACTTTACGTCGTCTTGCGACCCTGTGAGCAAACTCCATTTTAGAGTCTGACAGCTGCAGGTCTCAGGTGCACGCCCCCCCGCTCACGGTTCGTCCCCTCTATCTCCGCTGGGGTCTGCCCACTTTTCTAGCATTTTTCAAATATTGACAGTGGGTGGAGTCAGGCTCTGACCAGGGGTTTAGTTACCCTTTAAACCATAGTTCATTTTCGTAAGGGTTAACGTGGCTATCAAGACTGTTAAGAAAACGAATTCAGTAAATACTGTACTTGATGATAAGTTACAGGAAAGCACAGACTAGAATATGAACACAACATGATAAATTGCATATTCTGGCTGCATCTGCTTGCCAACACGTAGCTATAGAATGCATACATGTGCATAGGCTTATAAAATAAAAGTTGATAGAATGTTTGTGTTCTGATGAAGAAATTAACTTATCTACATTTTGGATGGCCTGGGGTCATCATAGTAGCCTTTTTCATCGGATACTTTTGATCATTGGTTATGAAAATTGCATTGATCCAGATGAACAGACAGTTACACCCCTAACGTTAGGTGTCTCAGCTCAAAACTTCACTGTTAGCCTTTCCTGCTCAGCTTCCAGATCATAGTCAGTTGAGGTTTTGCATTGTCCCAGTGGAACATATTCTGACATGTGTAATACTGAGTTGGTAATATATATATATTTTTTTTTTTCAGGTCAAGTGGAAGGAGAATCATCATGGCAAACAAGGTATGGGAAGAAGTAATTTAAAATATCGTAATGGCCGAGTCTTCTGATTCCATATGATTGCACTAAAAGTGGCAGAAAATTTTATTTGTTTTATACTGTATTTTCCCATGTGAATATTCACTTGATCCTTGTGAGGCCACTGGAGCTGCACAAGGTTTGGTTTTGCTACAGTAAGACCACGATTGTGTTGGATTCCACCCATCTATTTAATTTGTAGTGTAACTAGGCTCTGTCATTTAGAAACATGACTTTTCCTATCACTTAATGACACATATCTCTACCTTTCATTCCAGCCAGAGGATCTGACGGTTATCTCAGCCTACCTGATGGAACATTCTTGCTGGGTGAATTACCTTCAACTCAACTTGGCCAAGACAGAACTGCTTATGGTTTCAGCCAAACCATCCTTGCTGTGTGATCCTGCTGATTTGCCTTATACAACACCAGAAAGATCCGGCTCTTCCTATCGGAGCCACACAACTCCTTGTCTAAGCTCTTGTTCTATCCAGACTGGACTATTGCAGGCCTTCCAGCATCAGTCAAACCTCTGCAACTGATGATGCTGCAGCAAGACCTAAACTCACTGCTTCAGATCTATGTGTCTCCAGAAGCTTGTGTTCTGCAAGTGAACGGCGCCTTGTGGTGCCATCATCCCAAAGAGACACAAAACCACTTTCACTGACCTTTCCCTGGACTGTTCCCTGTTGGTGGAATGACCGGTGTAACTCAACACATTTTCAAGAAACTGCTAAAGATCCATCTTTTCATAAACACTTGACCCAATAATACTAAATCTTTGTTTTAATAAAAAAAAAACTTGTGTACTGTGCTACACTAACTGCCTGGGACTTGTCACTGCACTTGATGCTTCTATTGTTCTCTTAATTTTAAGCCACTTTGGATAAAATGTAATTGTAAATGTGTAAAATAAGTTATATTAGAGTATAAAGGTATACAGCAATTGTCTTTTAATGTGGATATTTTTACATGTTCTAAATGATATACTAAGCCTGTATTTCCTATCATTCACATATCTTGATGTTCAGTGTTTGTTTAATGAGTAATACTGTAAATGTGCAGGTATTCCATACTTGTACGTTTAGTTAATTTAACAGAAATTGACTGTACATTTGCTATTATTAAGTACTTAATTAGAGATTGGTCAAAGTTGTGAAACTGGATCTGCAACAATTAAAACTGTAAATATACAAACTTTGTATTTGAATTTATGTACTTATTACATTTTTATACATAACTTCATAGTTATTTTACACAGAAAAACTATATATTAAAAGATAATTACTGTAGATAGACAGAGCATTATTATAAAATAACTTTATAAAACCCTAAATTTACAGTTTAACCTTAAAAATAAATGTTCTTTTTATGTAATTTGACATAATTTATCTGTTTTTCCACGGTTTAATAAGCCATTATTAACAGTAATGTACTGTAATTTAATTAATTTTGACCGTAAAGTCAATTCTGTATTTTTACGGGTTTTGCCTGTAATTTTGTGAAATGGTTATTTACTGTAATTTAACGGAATCCGTCTGGAAACTTTGCTGCCAGAGATTTACCGTTTTTTTATGGGATTTTTTTTTTACAGTGTATAACATTACTGTAGTCCAGTACAGACATAAAAGTCGCTGCAACAAGCCTCTTTTTTGCCTCAAAGGAAAGACAGGATTTGATTCTAAAGTAAAAACCCAATTTTACTTTCAATCTTTTCACCAGTTGCTGGACATGAGGGCCAAAGGAGAGAGCGTCATCAATTAAAATCCCCAGATACCTATACTGAGACACAAACTCAATTTCTGAACCTTGGGACGTAGTAATAGGCAGAAGATTATTATGAGGGATTGATTTGGATTTAGAAAACAACATGAATTTTGTTTTATCAACATTTAAAACTATTTTTAATTCAAATAAGTTACGCTGAACAATATCAAATGCAAGCTGTAACTGAGAGAGAGCCAGATTGGGTGTGGATGCTGAACTATGTCATTCGCAAATATTGATGCAGTTGAATACTTATGGGGAGTGTTTGTTAAGGTTAAATCTATTAATGATGATTTTTCTGGACATTTTAGGTTCGGTCTAGTGGGCTTGTCGACAATCTGAAAAAGATTCAATGCATCGCAATAGGTTTTAAATTCATCAGTTGCTGAATGCAACCAATTCCAATTTAAATCACCTAATACTACCAATTCTTTAGCATCAAGGGCTGAGAATAGCTGGAATAAAGAAAGGAGCGCACTACTATCAGCAGACGGTGTCCTATAGCAACCAACAACTGTTATGCTGAGATATTTAGAAACCTCAAGATCGAGAGCTAAAAATTCAAATTGTTTACTCACTGATTTAAAAAGCAGTACTTTAACATGAAACCTTTTTTTTTTATAAATATTGCTATGCCCCCACCCCTTTTTGGTCGGTCAGACCTATATACATTATAACCATTAATACAAATACCCTTGTCTAGAACAGATTTACTTAGCCAAGTTTCAGTTAGAACAATTACATCTGCATCAGTGGATTGTGCCCAAATACGAACCATATCCATTTTAGAAATTAAGCTCCGAACATTCAAATGAATAAAACCAAGTCCGCACCTTGATTTAAAATCTGCAGGTGTTTCTAAGCTTGATGCAGAGTCAGAAACTGGGCCTGGATTAGGTTGAACGTTTCCCGAAATCAAAAGTAATAAAACAATCAAGCACCTCTGCCTCAATGATTTAATATTATAATATTTAGAATTTGTCTCTACTATTTTAAAATTCCAGTGGGCACTTATAGAGATTGTAAAATTATCCTGAAGAGCCATAACACTGGACAGACAGACCAGGTCTTCGGTGCAAAAACAGGACTGGAGTATAGAAGACAGTCTGGCACACGGCACCTCTAGTGCAAAGCCAGATGCAGACGTTCCTCTGTGTGCTCTGTGAACGTAAGTGGAGTTGCTAAATATGGTTTGTCATACCCGTGAAAACCACCTTCAGTATTGTAATGGCTAGATAGGCACAGTAAAATGAAAAAACACAGCATTCGAGTCAGGCCCTTCATCTTTTCTCCAAAAGCACCACTAAAGCCCTTCATAGCAGGGGCGTAGCCAGAATTTTATTTTTGGGGGGGCCCATCTTAAAATGAGGGGGCAACTAATATATATACACACACACACACACACACACACACATATACATACAATTTACCAGGACCAAGCCATTTTACAGCTGATCGCCGTCCAAAAAGTTCAGGAGGTATTTTTTAGCGATGGTGATTTAATGTCGGCTATTTTTAGGTCCAGTGCCTGTAAGTTATATAAGATTAGTATTGACCGAGTTCAGAGGCTGTCATATGTGGATCAACTTACTTTGTTGTGTATTTTCAACAGTTAAAATATGAAAAAATAACTTTTATATTGCATTTTGGGAGAAAAAGTGTCATGAATTTATTGCATTTCGGGGGGAAACTAATCATTTTTTATAATAGGCCTAAATATTTGAAAATCGAAATCTGGATTTGAAATTTTTATGTTATTATAACCTAAATATGCTATGTGAAAGTTTGAAACAAAAAATAGTGGTTTTCATCTTTCCACTCTCTTGGTAAAGAAAACACATTATTACTCAAATTAATCATAATGGATTTATCGCGTTTTGAAACCAAACTCTTCATATACAACTGCACGGGTTGTGAAGGCGGTTCATCAATTGCAAACAAGTCATTGCGCATTGTGCCGATCTGAGTCGAAGTCTCACCGCTATTCCTGTGATGAAATATGCGCGTTTCTGTCCCCTAGCCGCTTCACTCGCTGTCGTCTTGTAGTAAGCTGAAGCAAGCTCAGATGTAGATGGCTTATTTTCTCCTTCTCACTCATCTTTTCGTGTGTAATATTGTACTTTACACAACGCTGCCATTGTCACCGGCACCGCATGAACTCTCACGTGAAGATGACAGCGTAGGTTACGCACAACACGTCAAATCAAAACAGCCGCATTTTACCGCGCAGTATTTTGATTGGTCAATCTATCAATTAGACTAACATATCAACAATTTCTTATTTTTATTATTTTATTTTAAGCAATCAAAAATCTGAGGGGGCCGGACATGTAAATGAGGGGGCCTAGGCCCACCCAGGCCCCCTCGTGGCTACGCCACTGCTGCATACAAGTCTGTAACAATAATCAATGTCAGCTACATCACCTTCAAAACCACAAACATAATCACTTAAATAACCTGGCCTTTTCCTCTCTCTGGCAGGATTTCTCATCTGTTCAGGTTTATCTTCATCTATTTGTATTTGATTCCTGCACACTTCTGGTTCTTTTACTGCGACCTGTTCCTGAGAACTTTACAGATTAACTTCGGGGCCTTTTCCCGACTCTCGAAGATTATTCTTGACCCCAAAATCATCATAATCGTCATCAATCGTTATCATGTCTGCCTCAGTTCTCACTTTGGGTACAAACTCAACTAGTCTGCGTTTTTGTATTTTGTTGCTATCTGGATAGTAGATCATGTATGCTGGACTATTCTAGGGCCCTATGAAATCCGTTTTATTTTTTCTCAAATTCCGTTTTATTTTTTTTCAAATTCCGTTTTTTGGGATTTATTTTCAGCCCTTTTGGATTTTTCGGATTTGCTTGTTTTCTTTTCACTTCTAAGCAGTATTGACCTTTAAAAATTCCGTTACACAAACTCACAATTCAGCTTTTTTATTTAAACTGTTAATATATTCAGCAAAGCACATTCAAAATTCTCAAAAATTCAGCCAAACCTTCAACAAATCTCTGGCCAAAAATAACAGTAACATGAAGGTAACAGTTACAAGGTAGGATTGATGAATATTAAATTAAAGATTAAATGCAGCCATGCTGCAGGGAGACAAACATTGAAACAACGATATGTGCCTGACAGAAAGCCAACACAATGACATATTACAGCCTAAAAGTACAGTGTTAACCCATCACCACCATTAGGCCTCTTCTCTTATCCTCATGCCTCCACATCTCAGCGTCGCTTGCCCAAAAAACATACTCCTTGTCACCCGTCTCCTCGGACACTTTCCTTGCGTTTTCCCACTGCTTTCTCCACCTGCAAGTTGCATCGCGGTGAGTGGTACTTTTGCATTGATTGCACCACTGTTTACGCTGGCATGTCCTTGCTTTATGGCCTTTTGTGCCACACCTGTAACAAACAATGTCTGCGCTTACAGCATAGTCAGCAAAAGTGGATTTCGTTCCAAGCTGCGCTATTGCTTTCATTACATTGTCCCCGGATGCAGTTGTCCGCATATTTTCAATGTCCTCATAACTTCGAAGCTTTGTTTTAAATTCGGCAAAAGTCATTTTGTCATCGCTCTGAGTAACATGGATAGAAAATGGCTTAAATGTCTCTGGAAGTCCTTTCAAAACCATTGCTGTTAAAAGTTCGTCACTCAGATTCTCACCTGCATTTCTCAAAGCAGTGATTGCAGTCTCAGCTCTGATGACATATTCCGTAACACTCTCACTGGACGTCTTTTGCAGTGAAGTTAGCTCTGTGTACAGGCTTATTACCCGGGGCTTCCCTTTGCCAGCATAATATCCACGCAAAATCTCCAGCGCCGAACGTCCGCACGTCATCTGCTGCTTCTCTCATGACCAGCGACAGACTTTTGTCATCCAGGAACTGTATCAGCTCCGCATAGGCTTCGGCGTTTTTCGCCGTGTCTTCCTCATCTTCGTCAGAAGGCTCATTTAAAATAGTCTCTTTCAGTCCCTGCAGACAAAGGTGACCCAAAAATGTAGTCTCCCATAACTCATAATTCTTCTCATCTCCGTCGAAGACTAGCGGCTCGTTGTTACCGCTACATTTGTCCTTCTACTCATGTCAGTAGGTCACTTCTTTCTCAAACTTAAACTCGGGTACACGCAGTTTTCGTTGCGACTTTCACCCGGCGCCTTAATACCCAAACTTTAACATTATTATATTAACGTTGTATATTTACATTATATTTGTCTCAAATCATCGTAAATGATTTCACCCTGTGCTGCAATATACATTTAATTTTACATTAATTTACAGAAATCAGCTGCTTGAATGAAAATTGCTGATGTTATCGGATTTTCAGGTGATATTCTCAATTCATTCAGTTAACGGACACTGAGGTAAAGTGTTCAGATCACAGACTCAGCAACTATTATTTAATTGTACAGTGTAATCATAACATAGTACAGACATTATCTCAATTCCATAATGTCCTTAAACAATGATATTGCTGGCCATAAACTGAGACGCGCGTGCGTGTGCGATACCTCGAGTTGTCGACGCGACGCGGCTATTATTTTACTATGGAATGGGAAACGCAACATAAACTGTTAACAGGGGGTTTCTGTGTTCATATATTAATAAAGGGTGATTATTAAAATTAAGAACCCCGTTTTCTTTACTCATCTTATTTTTGTATGTGTATTTGCACTTGATTTTTTTATTCAAATCTGCTATCTGCATGACTTTATTGGCGCCGGTGCAACAATAGGTTTAAGAGCTTTTCAGTTCTTCAGGAAATCAGAAAACAGTGTTTTGCTTCAGTTTGAAACCAGATAAACTTCACATGCTTGTCTTCCTTCACAAGAATTTAAGGTGGTGGTGGCGCAATGGATAAGACACATGCCTTTGGTGTGAGAGACCCGGGTTCGAATCCACTGTGAGACACCAATGTGTCCCTGAGCAAGACACTTAACCCCTAGTTGCTCCAGAGGCGTGCGACCTCTGACATATATAGCAATTGTAAGTCGCTTTGGATAAAAGCATCAGCTAAATGAATAAATGTAAATGTAAAATGTAAATGTAAATGTAAGAATTTGTCATAGATTGAGTACGCAAGAGTCTATCAGTATCCTTATGTTTGTTGGGTAAAAAAGAAAAACTATATAAACAAAGTAAAAATGTGAATTTCAAATTAATAGACCCCCATTAATAGACCCCCATAATAGAATGTAAAATTCAAATTAATAGACCCCCCCCCCCCCCCCCCCCCAAATAGATTCTATAGATATCGCGATATATCACAATAACCGTGGTGTGAAAAATCTAACATCGTGACAGCCCTAATAATAATAATAATTTAATACATAAATTGGAAATGCTAAATCTTGATATTGATAGCTGATGCTTGTTTTGACAATATACATGATATTGTCTATAAGCGCAACCCGGCACGGGGGTTTCGCACGCATATTTCACACGTATAGTGTGAGCAGTGAAGACGCAGCTCGACGTTCGGACCGTATAGTGTGAGCACATAAATCCTGAGCTTTGGCTTTCCATCGCATGCGATCTACTCGTTCAGTGTGAGTAGGTAACCTTGCTGAAATCGCACAGACATCGCACAGTGTATGCCCGCCTTTAGTCATTAGACAGAGGTGATTTGACTACTAGGCTACTTTTTAGATAACCGCACCATGCTTGTTAATTTCTAAAAGTTTATTATGTAGTCCCATAGATCTGAACACACGTAATTAAGGTAAGATTAGCCTACATCTAACCAGAGGTCACGACCATTACAATAGAAATAAGCTGACCAATTTAACTTCTTCTAATGGGAACTTATATAGCTAATCATGCCGTGGTTTCCCACGTACACTTAGTAATAATAATGCTATACAATAATCAGAGGTTGAGGCTCACTCTATGTAGATTGGTCTAACACGTTGTTGCTCTAAACGGAAACCCCATTATTAGCCTTTGATACAATGCCGATGTGTTACCCTGGATTTCCACCAACTGCGTGTCGGCTCCGTGCTCCGCCGTCCTTCAATACACACCAGGTCCGGGTTTGTTGCGGAACGGCTGCGGCCATGACTGACAGCTGAAGTCACGAGGACCCACGAGATCTCGCGAATTCACGTATGATCGCGCGATATAACAGGATGTAGTTTCCATAAACAGAACCACAAAAACAGCAACAGTTTAAATGATTTGGTGATTTTGTACTTCCAGAATCAGCATCTCCTCATATGGTGTCAACAGGGTGAACTGGTGTCTGAAAAAATCTAACCTGTTGACTTCAGCAGCTGGTGGACATTACTATTTAGTCGGATCTCTAAAACTTCAATCAGTGTGCTCCTTTGCTCCACCTGAATCTCAGTCCGTTTACTAACCTGGGCTGCGAATATAATTCTGAAGTTAATACACCCAGTGCAACAGGCTAATTCAAGTGTTTTTATGCAAAGAATAACATTGTCATTACACTAATTGTTGTTTGCTTTTTAAATATATTATCCAAATGTACATCAGCTGGCAAACAAGAAGACATTCAAAATTCACAGTTTTGAAATCCTTTTTGATCACTGCCGAGCACCGTACGTACAATGTATACTTTTATTACTGAATACTGGAAAGTATTTACAAGAACAATATTTTATCACAGCTCCACCTCAGCAAACAAAAATGGGAAAGAGAAGAAAGCAAGGCCGTTATTGTGGCAGCAATATATGATACAATTTTAAAATATGTAGGCTAGGCTTATTACTAGGCTAATACTCAGAGCGAGACAGAAACCTCTTTCAAATGGAAACATGCTAACAATGGGAATTTGCATTTATCACGGTCTCCAGAGTTTGGGTGGCATTTGTCTCTGTTAGCAAGATATCTCTAAACTATTAAAAACTTCATTACCTTTTGGTTTTACTTCTTTGAGGATGAGTCTCAGTCACTGTAAAAATGTTGGCTAGTAGAAGCTGATTTTGCCGGTTGATAACAGACCCACCTTGAAATATTTAAGTACAAACTTAAAATCTGCTAGTTACTTGGACACAAATCAAATATTTTTTTATGCTTAAATTGTTTGAGTTAAAGGGATACTTCAGGATTTAGCATTAAGCTTTGTATTAGTAGAAAACCTGTAGTATTTTCGAATTACCGTGCTTTCCATCCTCATATCCCCCTGAGACGAGAGATTTATGTATTTTTTGTCTGGAAAAAATCCTCCGATGACGCAAAAATCGTCATTTTGCGTCATCGGAGGATTTTCTGGCCAGAGGCTAAAGACTACAGCCAGTAGATGGCGTTGTTCCGCATGTTTTCAGCCCACCCATAGAGGGTGGGATCTCACTCACAGAATGTACACAGTGTCAGCCGTCTTTCTTTGGAAGCTAAGCTAACAGGCTCTTGTTCTGTGGAGAAAGCTGAATAGTAGGAGAAAGCTGAGTAAGTAGGGGTTACCATCCTCCTTTTCCCGGACTTGTCCGGCGGGCGAGATCGTTCAAAATGTCCGGGATTCAGCTTTTGCGTTCTGCAGTTGCCATTCACTATTTACATGCACACCTTTTGTTTCAATCTAACTGAATTCATTCCGATTGGTGAGTCTGAATGTAGTGTTTACATGAACGCTAAACAAGTAATCGGTTGATGTGCGTTTTACCATTGCTAAGAAAATTCCCGCTCCTCCGTGAGAGATGCAAGACCTGTGCGTCTCAGTAATGACGCCACCGGCCTCGCGCCGTTCTCCCGCGCCCCTCAGCCTCGTCCTGCTCGCCACAGTAAACATAATGAATGGCGACTGTAGAACGCAAAAGCCGAATCCCAGACATTTTGTGCGATCTCTAAATCCCTGGCAAACTCATCACGTAGGCTAGCCTAATAGCCTTGTTGTTCAACTGCGCTCTCTTACCGGTAGGCGTGGCCTCCTGGGGTAGCGAAGCAAGTGCACACTGGGAGTTGTTGTCTTTCATCCACATAAGCCAAAAATACATTTTCTGGCTTTTCTCAGTCTAGAAAGCTCCAAATTCAAAAATTTCTTCACATTTCTTCTACTTAAATAACCTATTTTAAATACACATTCATCTTCCCAGAGCTGAAGTATCCCTTTAATAAACTTAAATGATTTAAGGCAATCGGTTTCCTCAAATGGTTTGAGTTGAAATAACTGGACTACCGTTCTCTTTCTTTTATTGGGACCGGTGGTAGAAATCATGATCTGCGTTCCTGTTAGGGCTGCACGATTTGGGGAAAATGTCATATTGCGATAAAAGAGGTCAATATTGCGATTGCGATATGCGATATAATAAACAAATGGTTTCATGAGTCAACTTGCTTGGTTCTCAAGGAAAATAAATGCACACACAGATTAGTGATAAAACTGCCTAAAGAAAAAAGTTCTTTAGTCAAGAGCAGTGAGTGTTTTTCTCTGTTCCCTTTGTTCTTTGATTAACTTCAGCGACAGATATAATTAGTGGCTACTGTGTACTGTCCCTTTAAGAGCAGCCGCTGCTGTCAGAGACGCGGATCTCACACGCGCCTCATTCTCTCACGAGTCACAACTCTTCACGTTCATCATAAGACTACTCTTATGTTATGAAGATACTCGACAAAAAGACATTTTGGCATAATTGTGTGTGTTATTGTTCGGTCAAGCTTGAAAGAGAACTGTATTCTGGGCTGTTTTGTGCGCACGCATGATATTAGCGCGAGTCTTTCTGTGTGTCACGGTCAGGACATTCACAGGCAGCGTGTTCATTGGCATACATGTGTGTTGTTCGTTCTACCGCGAAAGAGAAAGAGAACTTGATACTGGCGCGCATCTGTGGGTCGTGTGTGTGTGTGTGTGTGTGTGTGTGTGTGTGTGTGTCAGGAGGACATTCACTGACAGCGCGTTCTTTTTTGTCTTATCGCGCATGAATGGTTTAAAAGCATTTGCATGAATAAGAGCGGGATCATGATGTAACACTAGCCAAAGGATGCCAAAAATTAACAGACGCTGCGTTAATTGCGTTAACAGCGCTAATTTGTTTATTTAATATGAAATCGGAGCATTTTGCATCATATAATCGCGTAGGCTTGACATCGCGATTGCGATACGATTAATCGTGCAGCACTAGTTCCTGTTCTTACGTTGGTGTTTTATCATGACAGCAACTGTAATCCCAGCCACCAGAACCAGCAGAGCTCCACACACACACACAATAACCCAGATCTCTACAGCTGGAAGGAGGAAGGAGGGAAGAGAACAGTTTTTCTTCTTAAATGTTTTTATTTTTATTTTATTAAACTCACTGCTTAAAGATTGTGTAAATCTCTCAATGCCTCCTGTTTTACTATGTTGTTCATCAGTTTTGTCATCATCTGTATCCAGTGTTTCCTCTGAGTCTGTACTAGATTCTGTAAAGGAGAATCAGCATCAATTTTCTGTTCAAATCCTGATTTTAAAAAATCAGCTCAAATATCTCTCCTCATCCACTGATCTTCTCTCACCTGTGACTGAGACTGTGATCAAGGTTTCTCCTTCATAATCCAGAACTCTGTATGTTCCAGTGTCAGTGACTGTAAAGTCATTAATGATCAGAGTCATGTCTCTGTCGGTCAGTGGATCAGTCCTGCGATCTTTCCTCCACAGCTCTGTCCAGCCTGAGCTTCTTCTGTTCTGATGCTCCACTTTACCAGCGATGGTCAACACAACATCCAACTCCAGATCCTCTCCTTCCTGCACAGAGATCTCATCTGAGGAGGAACACAGACATTATTGATTATTATAATGTGTCAATCAGTCAAGGCCATAATAACAAATTTAGAATTAAAGGAACCAAATGTAATAATTTAAAAACCAGTCACTGAAAATCCTACAATGGAATCATCTAATCTGAATATTGGATAATTGTTCATTTGTTACATTTAATGTTTTTGCTGATCACAGGCCAAACACAATAGTTATTAAACTGTTAACATTTTCAGGAAATCATGAAAGCACACGCTGATGGTTTGATCAGTTTTGACTTTACCATGAATATGAAGATGTTATTCCCTGATCTGTGGCTTCAGCTCTTCCTGATCATCACTGTAATAGTCTAGACTATTAAAGTGTATTTCCCAGCATCACTGAAGATGAGATCCTCGATGATGATGTCACATGATCCTTCTTTAAACACTCGTTTATCTGCACTCTTACATTCTTCATTCTCACAAGCAAAGATGTTTCTTGACCGTTTGTTAAATACAACAAGAGAAATGTCTCTGTCCTCAGATTCACACGACAGGGTGACGCTTTCTCCTGTTTTCCCCGTCACAGATATAGGATTGTTTCCTTCAGCTGGGGATTCTGCAAACACAGATCATAGAATAAAATTAATTAAATACGAAGAATCAATACTGAAAAATACATTTACTCTTTCTCTATATTCTCTGCAATCAATTGTATAGAGAAGTAGTCATGGTGTGTGATGATGTAATATAGCCTACTGAATTTATGAACAAAAATGATACTGACCACTATATATGATAAAGCAAAACAGCAGCAGATTCAAGCATCTGAACCTGAAGAGAAACAGAAGAGCTGGTTTATGTCACAGATTCAGGCTAATAAATCACAAACATATTCATACAGGGATAAAAACGCTTTCCTGAGCGGTAAAATATTACTAAACATTCAAATCAAATCAAAGTTTATTTATAAAGCACAGTAAAAACAACAATAGTTGACCACTGTGCTGTACAATGTCATACTAAAAAAGGTATAAAATAAGTGATATACACATATGCATATATACACATATACATGTACACATGCACAAATATACATACATGCGTATATACACACAGTACACACCTATACACAAAAACATGCATAACACATACATACATACATACATACATACATACATAAATATAATAAAGACCGCAATGCAAAAAAAAAGAGAGAATGAGTAAATCAGAACACTGATAAATGGTCTAAAAAGTCTAGGAACAGTTATATGCCTGAGAAAAAAGGTATGTTTTTAGCTTAGATTTAAATTCAGCTTCTGATGAAACTGATCTGAGGGAGACCGGGAGACTGTTCCACAACTTTGGCCCAACAACAGAAAAAGCCCGGTCACCTCGCAGCTTTAATCTAGATCTAGGGACCATCAGTAGTTTTTGTTCAGAGGATCTCAGAGATCTAACAGAGGTTTTTGGGTTCACAAGGTCGCAAAGATAAGTAGGGGCTGAACCATTCAAAGCTTTAAAAACAAAAAGTAAAATTTTAAAATCAATTCTGTAGTGGACCGGCAACCAGTGCAAGGAGCGCAGTACAGGGGTAATATGTTCGAACTTGCGAGTACCAGTCAAAAGTCTGGCAGCTGCGTTCTGAACCATCTGAAGTCGATTTATATTAGATTGACTAATTCCAACATAGAGAGAATTACAATAATCCAGCCGAGATGACACAAATGCATGGATCACTCTCTCAAACTCAGAAAAGGTTAAAAAACTCTTGGTTTTAGATAACAATCGTAGTTGGAAAAAACAAGATCTCACTACAGAGTTTATCTGTTTGTCAAATTTGAGTGAGGATTCAAAAATGACACCCAAATTTTTTGTAGAGGGTCTTTCATAGCACACTAAGTCTCCCAAATCATAATTAAAGGTGCCTGAAGGCTCAAAAACCATAACCTCTGTTTTGCTCTCATTTAGGTGCAAAAAATTTAAAGAAAGCCAAGACTTAATATCAGCCAGACATGCAGCTAAGGATCTCAAAGCTGTTTTGTCGTTGTGCTTCAGGGGCAAATAAATTTGGGTGTCATCAGCATACAAATGAAATGACAGCTTGTGCTTGGTAAAAATAGACCCCAAAGGAAGCATATATAATGAGAACAAAACAGGAGCCAAAATGGAGCCCTGAGGAACTCCAAACATCAGGGCGCAGCTGGATGAAGAAAAACCATCAAGACAAACAGAAAAAGTCCTATCTTCGAGATATGATTTGAACCAGTCCAAAGCGCGACCTTCAATACCCACATATTTTTCTAGGAGCGATATAAGAATTTTGTGATCGACGATATCGAAAGCAGCGCTTAAATCTAAAAGTAGAAGTATCATTGAGTCCCCTGAGTCTACAGTTAATAAAATATCATTTAAAACTTTTACAAGTGCAGACTCCGTACTATGATGCTTCCTGAAACCAGATTGAAATTTTTCAAATATATTGTTTGATTCTAAGAAGCTCTGTAATTGTACTAAAACAACCTTTTCTAAGGCTTTAGAAATGAAAGCCAAATTTGAGATCGGTCTATAACTTGATAAGACGGCCGGCTCGAGATTTGGTTTTTTAAGCAGTGGTTTAACAATTGCGTGTTTAAAATATCTTGGAACGGTTGCTGTAAGAAGTGACTTATTTATTATAGCTAAAATACTTGGTCCGACAACATCAAAGACCTCAAGAAAAAACCGAGTGGGAACAATATCAAGTGGGCATGTAGTGGGTTTCAAATGCTTAATTATGTCTTGAAAGGAGCTTAAAGAGATTGTCTGGAATTCATTACAAATTGGAGTGCAGAGATGCGGGACAGATAGGTCATAATTTGAAGATACTATACACTGTCTTATGTCAACTATTTTATCTGTGAAAAACCTGAGAAAATCTTCACATACTGCAGCTGAGGCATTCAAAGAAACAGCACTATTTGGATTTAAAACAGAGTTTAAAATGGTAAAAAGAGCTTTAGGTTTATGACAATTTTTTGCAATGATATCTGAAAAATACTGAGATTTTGCCAGTTTAACTGATTTTTGATACCCAATTAATGATTCACGTAGAATTTCAAAAGATACTTGTAGTTTATCTTTTTTCCACTTCCGTTCGGCTCTACGACAAACTCGTCTATGTTCTTGTGTGGTACTGTTTAACCAGGGTTCAAGTTTAGATTTTAGTCGTTTTTCTCGGACAGGAGCCACAGAATTTAAAATATCATTTGAAATGGAATTAAACAATGAAAGATGTTCATCTACATTTGAATTATTTAAGGAGGAATCAAGGTTGTACATCAAACAGGCCTCCTTAAAATAAACAGCAAAGTCATCATTAGATGAAGGATTAAAAAGCCGAGTTTGCTGTAATAACCTCTTAGATTTCATAGTTTTACCATTTGGAAGAGAGCAAGTGAACATAATAGGCATATGATCTGAAAAACTCAATTCAAGAGTTTCAAGTTTGCAAACTGGAATACCATGCAATAATACAAGATCTAAGGTATGGCCTTGTTTGTGAGTGGGACCATTTACCACTTGAATGAAGTCCAGAGAGTCAACCAGACTAAGAAAATCTTTAGCCAGGGAATTTGACTCGCAACAAACATGAATATTAAAATCCCCCACAACTAAAAGCCTATCATATTTAAGAACAGCTTTGCTCAAAAAGTTTGAAAACTCCTTTAAAAAGTCCTTGTTTGGTTTCGGAGGACGATAAACCACTGCAATCGATAACTGATGTTTATTTAGCTGAAAGAGTAGTATTTCAAAGCTTGAGTTGTCATGATGGAAACACGGAAGCAATTGCAAGTAAAAACTCTCTTTTATTTGAGTAATGTAATGATGGTAGGGAAGTGTCCAGAAAGAAACAGGTTAGTGACGCAGGGACTTCGATGGTCAGATGAGTGCCGTGATGGGAAGTGCTGAGGTGACGTGACAAATCCAGAGTGAACATCCACAGGAACACGAACAGGAACAGGAACGAAGAAGGCACCAGACTCGAACGACGACGGGAACAACACAACCGGGAATCACAAACAACAATCTGACAAGGGAGATGAGAAATGCGTGAGTATATATAGGTGATGAGATGAGCTGCAGCTGGTGATGAAAGTGATGAGCGGGATCGCTGATGAGCGTCAATTAGTCGGCACGCCCACACAATCAGCACACACACACACACAACAACAGAAACACGAGACAAGAAGGAGGCATAGGATTTATGAACCGTGACAGTACCCCCTCCAGACTCCCTTACCTGCCGATTGTAATCATCGATAAGGGAGTGATCCAGGATGTCCCTAGCAGGAACCCAACTTCTCTCCTCCGGACCGTAACCTTCCCAGTCCACCAAGTACTGAAATCCGCGTCCCCTCCGTCTCGAGTCCAGAACACGATTGACCGAATAAGTAGGTTCCCCGTCTACGAGTCGCGGCGGGGGGGGAACCGGGGCTGGCGGATTAATGCGAGCAAAGAAAACAGGCTTAATTTTGGACACATGAAAGACGGGATGAATCCTCCTGTACACTGGAGGGAGGTTGAGACGGACTGTCACTGGATTAATGATTTTAGTGACAGAGAACGGGCCAATGAATTTGGGTGCAAGCTTATTAGAAATGGAGCGGAGAGGAATGTCCTTGGTAGAAAGCCACACTTTGGAACCGACAACGTATACGGGAGGCCTACGCCGGTGGCGATCGGCTTTGGCCTTGGTGCGCGCCCCCACTTGGAGTAGAGTCTCACGGGCTCTAGTCCAAGTGCGACGACACCTCTGGACGAAGGCGTGGGCGGAGGGGACCGCGACTTCGGATTCCAGACTAGGAAAAATTGGTGGCTGGTATCCTACACTACCCTCAAACGGTGATAGGCCCGTGGATGACACTGGCAACGTGTTGTGGGCGTACTCCACCATAGACAGTTGTTGACTCCAAGAGGAAGGATTCTTGGACACTAAACATCGCAACGCTCTCTCCAAATCCTGGTTGGCTCGCTCAGTTTGACCATTGCTCTGGGGATGGAACCCAGAGGACAGACTGACAGTCGCACCCAGGCATTTACAAAACTCTCGCCAAAATTTGGACACAAATTGGGGTCCCCTGTCAGAAACCACGTCCGTCGGGAGGCCATGTAGCCGAAAGACGTGGTCAACGACTATCAACGCTGTCTCCTTGGCTGAGGGTAATTTGGGCAAGGGAATGAAATGGGCCGCCTTCGAAAACCGGTCCACCACGGTCAAAACTACCGTGTGACCCTGGGAGGGTGGGAGGGCGGTGATAAAATCTAGAGCGATATGGGACCAAGGTCTCGAAGGCACCGGCAGCGGTTGAAGTAACCCATCTGGGGGTCGATTGGAAGTCTTACCCGTGGCGCAAACTGAGCAAGCCAAGACAAAATTGTGAACGTCACGAGCCATGAGAGGCCACCAGAATCGTTGCTTGACCAAAAATTTAGTGCGATTAACTCCTGGATGGCAAGCCACATTGGAACAATGTCCCCACTGAATAACGCTGGACCGTAAACCCTCGGGCACAAATAAACGATTCGGTGGACAACGGGCCGGAGGCGTTACCCCTTCTAAGGCCTTCTTGACCTTCGATTCGATCTCCCATGTGAGTGTAGAGATGAATAGAGTCTCTGGTAAAATGCACTCGGGAGTAGACGGGCGTTCGGAACGGTCAAAAATACGCGATAAAGAGTCGGGTTTGATGTTTTTAGAACCCGGGCGGTACGAAAGAGTAAAGTCAAAACGACCGAAAAAAAGAGCCCACCGAGCCTGCCTGGAGTTTAGTCTTTTAGCAGTCCGAATATATTCCAAGTTCTTGTGATCGGTCCAGACGATAAAAGGTACCCCCGACCCTTCTAACCAGTGGCGCCATTCCTCCAATGCTAACTTGACTGCCAACAACTCTCTGTTGCCAATGTCATAATTGCGCTCGGCAGGGGATAAACGATGAGATAAAAACGCGCAAGGATGCATCTTATCGTCTGAAGGAGAACGCTGGGATAGCACTGCACCTACCCCCACCTCTGACGCATCGACCTCCACCACGAACTGACGTGATGGATCAGGGGTTATCAGGATGGGGGCTGAAACGAAGCAACCCTTGAGTTTGGCAAACGCAGCCTCGGCTGCGTCTGACCACCTGAACGTCGTTCTGGGGGAGGTCAAGGCGGTCAGAGGTGCGGCTAGTTGGCTGAAATTGCGAATGAAACGCCGGTAGAAATTGGCGAACCCCAGAAACCGCTGTAGGGCCTTACGGGAATCTGGGCTTGGCCATTCTACCACAGCCTTGATCTTCTCAGGATCCATACGCATTCCCTCAACCGACACGATGTAACCTAAAAAAGGAACAGACTGTGCATGAAAATCGCATTTCTCCGCCTTGACAAAAAGCCCATTCTCTAGCAACCTCTGGAGCACTTGTCGGACGTGCTGCACATGTTCCTGGAGAGACGAAGAAAAAATCAATATGTCGTCCAGGTAGACATATATGAACTGATCGACCATGTCTCGCAGCACGTCGTTGACAAGTGCTTGGAAGACCGCTGGGGAGTTGGACAGCCCGAAAGGCATGACCAAGTATTCAAAGTGCCCCCTGGGGGTATTAAAGGCGGTCTTCCATTCATCCCCCTCCCTGATGCGGACCAAATGATAAGCATTACGTAAATCCAATTTTGTGAAGACCGACGCTCCCTGCAACCTCTCGAAGGCTGAAGACATCAACGGCAAAGGATAAGTATTCTTTACCGTGATGCTGTTCAGCCCCCGGTAGTCAATACAAGGTCGCAGGGACCCGTCCTTCTTCCCCACAAAAAAGAACCCCGCCCCCGCTGCAGAAGAGGAAGGACGGATGAACCCCGTTGCTAGAGAATCAGAAATATATTTCTCCATAGCCTCCCTCTCTGGAGCAGAGAGTGAATATAATTTGCCCTTAGGCGGAGACGTACCTGGCAGTAACTCTATGGCACAGTCATAGGGACGATGCGGAGGAAGAGAAGCAGCCCGAGACTTACTGAACACCTCCTTCAGGTCCAGGTACTCCGCGGGCACGTTAGATAAATCCACTGCCTCCTCCTGAAACACAGGGACAGAAACAGACGGACAGGCAGACACTAGACAAGACTTATGACAAAAACTGCTCCACGCCGACACAGACTTCAATTGCCAGTCCACTCTAGGGTTGTGACGGGTGAGCCAGGGGTGACCAAGGACGATGGGTGCGAGGGGAGTGTCCAGTATGTAAAAGGAAATAGTCTCTGTGTGATTTCCAGATGTTATGAGAGTGATGTCCTCCGTGATGAGTGAGATGGTGGGAAGTTCCTGGCCGTTGAGAGCGTGTACTGAGATCTTGTGTGTGAGGGGTCTGAGGGGAACTTGGAGTTTGCGTGCGAATGAGTGATCCATGAAATTACCTTCTGCCCCAGAATCCAGAAGTGCTCGACAGTCGTGAAGGTGAGTTGACCATCTCAGTCTTACCGGAAGGAGAGTAGATGTGGATGAGGACTTCTCGGCGGAGATCCCACCCGATAGTAGCCTCATACTTACTATCGGGCTGGGCCTTTTAACGGACAGTTATAGGCGAAGTGGCCCGCTCCTCCACAGTACATGCAGAGGCCCTGGGACCTCCGCCTTTCCTTCTCCTCCCGGGAAAGCCGAGCTCGCCCCACCTGCATGGGCTCGTGATCGCAGACAGGGCTGACCGCGTCCCCGCCTCCAAATCGTTGGCCCTCGAACCCTCCTGTGGGACGACTGGGCTGAGTGCGGCGATCCATTCGCGATAATCGAGCGTCCACTCTTAATGCCAACGCGATCAGGTCGTTGAGTGATGAGGGAAGGTCCATGGCATAAATCTCCTTCTGGACGCGGTCAGCCAGCCCATGCAGGAACATGTCCCACTGCGCCTCCTCGTTCCATTGACTCTCCGCCGCTAGGGTCCGAAACTCGATTGAAAAGTCCGAAACGGACCTCTCTCCTTGTCGCAGATCAGCCAGCATCCTTGCTGCCTCTCTTCCAGCGACGGCCCGATCGAAAACCCGTTTCATTTCGGCGGAGAGCTCCTGGAACGAGGCGCAGCATGGATCTTGATTCTCCCACACCGCTGTTCCCCAGAGTGCCGCTCTCCCAGTCAGTAGCGTCAACACAAAGGCGACCTTGGCTCGCTCATTATTGAATGTTCTGGGTTGGAGGGAAAAGTGCATGGAGCATCGTGTTAGGAAAGCTCGACAGAAGTTGGGTTCACCTGCATATAACTCGGGAACTGGTAGGCGTGGCTCCGACTGGGAGGGGTTCTCTGGTGGTGGTGGGGGAACCGGCGGTGTGGGGGGCGCAGTGGGAGCTCGCAGTTGTTGAAGCTGTTGGGTGAGCTCGGACACCTGCGTCACTAGAGCCTGAACAGCGCGCGCTGTATCGTTGAGGTTCTTCTCCTGGGAGTCCATTCGAAGTATGCTGCTGTTCACGAACTCTTCCAGTGATCCGGTACTCGCTGCTTCCATTGCTTGGTCAGATTGTTCTGTCATGATGGAAACACGGAAGCAATTGCAAGTAAAAACTCTCTTTTATTTGAGTAATGTAATGATGGTAGGGAAGTGTCCAGAAAGAAACAGGTTAGTGACGCAGGGACTTCGATGGTCAGATGAGTGCCGTGATGGGAAGTGCTGAGGTGACGTGACAAATCCAGAGTGAACATCCACAGGAACACGAACAGGAACAGGAACGAAGAAGGCACCAGACTCGAACGACGACGGGAACAACACAACCGGGAATCACAAACAACAATCTGACAAGGGAGATGAGAAATGCGTGAGTATATATAGGTGATGAGATGAGCTGCAGCTGGTGATGAAAGTGATGAGCGGGATCGCTGATGAGCGTCAATTAGTCGGCACGCCCACACAATCAGCACACACACACACACAACAACAGAAACACGAGACAAGAAGGAGGCATAGGATTTATGAACCGTGACATGAGTAGGATTCAGTCTTTAGGGTGTGACAACAAAATCGGCTTTTGAACACCGACGCAAGCCCACCGCCCCTGCCAGAAGTTCTAGGGCAATTTAAAAACGAGCAGTTTGTTGGCACAAGTTCGGAAAAGGGGCTTGTATCCCCCGCAGTCAGCCAAGTCTCAGTGATTAACAGAAAATCCAATTTATTTGAGGTAAAGAAATCTCGCAAGATGAATGTCTTGTTGATCAACGATCTTGAATTTACCAAAGCCATCTTTACCTGTACCGAATCGCAGTTCGTCTGTGTAGCACAACACAGCGAGCGAAGATTGTTGAGATTTACACCCCCGCGGCGAAGACGTGGTGTCCGGAGACGAGGAGAGCTGGAAAACTTGCCCTGAGTCACAGGTAAAATCCAATAATACGCCACTTCGAGCGAGCGCCATGATGCAAATCGGCCACATCCCAACTCAAAGCGACCCAAGCCATGGCATGATGGATGTAAGCTTGTTAGATGCAACTTTAATTTGACCGCAATACCCCCTCTTTTCCCCCTTCTTCTGCGACGCTTCTTTTCAGGAAAGCTCCATGGCAGCTGGCTTCGAAAGGCCGGGACATTCGTCAAGAAGGGAGGGGGTGGGCTGTTAAAATTCTCAGATCTCAAATCAGTGTTTGATACAGCCTCAATAGAGTCTCTTATGTTTAAAAGCAATTGACGGTCATACGTAATTAATGTAAAAACTTTAGGAATAAAAATAAAAAACAAAGCCAGGACAGAGAGCAGACGGCCAGCCAAGCACACCGGCGCCATCTTGATCCACAATCAAGATGAAACGCTTTCCTGAGCGGTAAAATATTACTAAACATTGACTGATTTAGTCTGAACATTTAACAAATGTCGATCTTACATGATAAAAATGACAAATAAGAAACATCAAACTATAATCTGAATCTTTATGTAATATATATTACATAAAGATTCAGATTATAGTTTGATTCTATAGATCTCAAAGAAACAACAGGCTTTAGAAATTTGGTGATAATCTAATAATGGTATTAATAACCCCAATAATAAAAACCATCATCAAAATTGTTCTGTCTGCATCAATATGCTATAATAATTAATAACATATACTACATAAACATACACGGGTGGAACCGGAGACATGACTGCACTGTTTTCACTGCTTTATTCGGCACAACAGCAACACCGCGGGGCTGCCCTCTAGTGGCGTGTCTTGAGATCACGGGTGTGGCCAATCAGTGCCAGAGTTTAATTGCCTAAAATAAAAAAATCTCGCTGATTTTATTTAAATATAGCCAAAATAGCTCCTTGTCGCGAAACATAAAAAAAAATCGCAAAAATGTACGACAAAATCCCATTGGCAACACTGCGCGACACACAGGCTGCAGTAACGCGCCGTGACCACCAGATGGACATGTCATGATTTCTATTCTTTGCTGAAGAAAATCAGGAACTGATTTAATTTAGCTTAATTCTCGCAATAACTAGGCATATCATCATAATGCAGTCAATCAGGAAACATGTGAAACCATATTTTGCTGTTCTAAACACATGAAGGACATCATTGAACATAGTTATGAAAGAGTTTTAGCATTGGTAATGATCAGGTTTCCTGCCAGAAAATGCACAAACATGTATTATTATTATTATTTCTTAGTTTTAATGCTGTTTATTTGATCAGAACTCTCAACAATACATTTAACTTTGAAGACATTTTATTTAATCAAGGTTTATGTGCTATTATGACATTTAAATTGTATCCTAAACTCAGTTTATATTATGTTTTCTCCAATCTGAACTCTTAACCGATCAGAAGATCCTCGTACTGACAAATCTGGAGAGACATTGATAAAAACCCATCCTTTTTAACTTGATAGCTATTTGAGGTTGATATGTTAATTTCATGAATGTTTGAAATAGAATTTATATACCTGTATGTGATTTGCATAATCCAAAAAGAAAACACACAGAAGAAGAAAATTACTTTCTCCATTGTGTCTGTCGTTCGTAAAGGTGTCCATCAAACTAAGGGTTTAGTCCCCATAGATCTGAACACACTTAATTAAGGTATATTATATCTAACCAGAGGTCACGGCCATTACAATAGAAATGAAATGACAAACTTAACTTCTTCTAATGGTAACTTTGCATAATCATGATGTGGTTTCCCACATACACTTAGTTAGAATAATACAATAATTAGAGGTTGATGCTCACTCTATATAGATTGATCTAACAACACAAACCCATTATTATCCTCTACAGCCTCACACTGTTGAACAAGTCCTGTTCCTTAATACAAATCTTTCATTTCTTAAATTACCCACAAAATAAAATGTTCACAAGCACTTCACCATTCCACAATAACTTTCTTTTATTTTGATTATATATGAGCCTTGCCTATGAACTCATAGGATTAGGACTGAGGCTAAAGTTTATGTGAATAAGGCTGCATATGTTGATCAAAGCAGATTAAATTCATAAATTCATTCATACAGTTGTTTGTTCATACATTGTGTAAGAACTACATCAACACTAACACATGAATTATGAGGATTAATTTTATTGCTTTGTGGTTTACAGAGCACAAACCCACATAGCACATTGTTTCTGGCCCAGCTCCGGTCCACACAATCACTTTTCCCTCGGCCCAAGTACCACAAAGAATGACGGCCCTGAAGTGGCCCAGAACTGGATTAAAGTCACACATGGGCCATAACTGGCCCGGATATCAGCCAGTTAGTCACCTTTAACTGGCCCTGAACTGGGCCAAAACAGGTTTTATTATTGGTACCAATTCTCAGCCATAAGTTAACCATATCGACACCACCCTTTAACCAGAAACCCCAAAACTGAGCCATAACCCAGCCTAATCTTACCCAAACCATGTGAACAAATAAGGCACAAGAAAATTCAATTCTCAAAAATAGTTTATTTAACAATAGGCACAAGCCAATAATAATAAATTATTTATTTTTTTCAATTTTTTTAGTACATTCAAAGCTTAACATCTTATTACCACCTCAAAGTGCATTTAATTTCTAAATGTTCTGGTCTGTGTTAAACAGAAGTTTACTTATTATAGTAATGCACAAGCCAAAAAACAGCCTGAACTGCCAACTATGTACAACATTTTTCAATTCTAACTAAATGAATCTATCAATGAATCTAGCACTGAAATTTAAACATATTATAATGTAATTTTACTCTCAACAAACATAGAGCAAATTAAAAAAAAAATTACTTAAAACAAATGTGCACATCAGAATGTTTGTATGTGTGAGGGAGAAAGTGATTTATGAGTGTCCTCAGGAAGTGAAGTACAGCTCCTCTTTTCTCCTCAAGCGCTCTCCTTCCTCCATCTCTATCAGGAGCTGAAGCCATCTTTGTATTGTTGCTTCTATCTCCTGATCAGTGGCATGTGTCAGACGATTCTTTCCTCACAGCAGCTAAAAGACAAAATACTAAATTAATAAATACATATACAAATATTCATCCACCTACTGTAAATACATTTAGGTAACAAATTAAAATAAGGTTGCTTCGGTTAAATTTTATAGTGGAAATGATTGCTTATAGTGTGGCACTATTGAATGACCCGCAGGCCGGACTATCGCACCCACCGCGTCATAATGCAGGGGAAACTGTAAAATGAACTGCAGCAGTGCTAAACTTGCATCATAAAACTATAAATGTATGAATTAAACTCACTGAGACTGTCGACAGTTTCTTTTCCATGCATCATTTTATTATCCATGTTTGTGGTTACAGTCAAATCATATAAAACAGTGAAATCGCCCTCGAACTCTTCTGTCTTGCCTGCACTCGAGACGGTGACGGGAGCTCCACTGAAAGGCTTCTTTCCTATTGGTTGTCGCTCGCGAAAATCGCTTCTCATTTGCATAAAGTTGAAATGTAGTTGCTGTATGTGGTTGTTAAATAAAGTGTCTTGTGTTTATGCTCAAGTGGTCTAAGTGATATGTTAATAACAATATTATGGTGTTTTCTGGCTCAAAGAGGAAAAACTCACTGAATGCATTTTGTGATGTAGCCCAGCAAGCAATAGCCGTCATTTCAACGTCTCGGTTAAATATAGACACGATATAGTCCGGCTATGTGTAACCCACTTTTAGCCCAAATAACATTTAATCTGGATAAATGCATTTTTTTTTCCAAAATAACTTGTGAGATGTATGATATTCCATCATGTAAGCAAAGTCAACTGTGATTACAAGTTGTTTGGTTTGCTTTATTTTGCATGTTATATGTGTAGGCTGTGCGTAGCCACGATTTAGCTCGTATTCAGACCCGGCTATTGTAGCCCACTTTTAGTCAAAACTGATTAATTGTAGT
>NC_138736.1:41047586-41112586 GCF_965113295.1 Leuciscus leuciscus
GGTTATAGTGGCTAAGTATATGTGCATGGGAGTTCCCTTTCAAGGGAACTCGCGTTGCGTCGAAATGACGCTATGGGAACGCTTTGCGTGATGACGTCTTGAAGCACATGTAAAATCAGTCCAATGGTGTGGCGGAACGTCAGAGGCGGGTGACGTCACGTACCAGGAAGCTATAAAAGCCGGCCCGAAACAGAAAACGAAAGCTTTCTGAGTCTTCAGTTGCGCTCTGTGTGAAATCTGTCTGTATATTTGGTGTTGTCTGTCTATATCATATATATATATATTCAGTATGGCGAGCAAGCAGCAGTTTAGAGTGTGTGTCCATCCCTGCCCGCGTTATTTAACGGGAGGTGATACTCACACTCTTTGTGTTGTTTGTTTGGGAGAGGAGCATGCCCAGTCAGCACTCGAGGGTGGTGACTGTGTGCATTACGACGCGCTTCCATTGCGTATGCTCCGATCCCGCTTGACTCGGTTCAATCCCGATCGCGTTCCCCAGGGCTCTGGTCCCGCCGCTGCCGAGGCACGGCGGCAATCACAGACCTGGGGTTCGCAAATGGATCTATCAGTGGATGTTGAGACGGGCTCTGCCTTATCTCAGCCTCCTTCTGATAGATCCAGTGCCTCTCATCAGGGTGTGGAAGCACGCGTTGCGGTTTCTTCCCCCCCGATGAAGGCACCAATACTGCAATTGTCCAGCTCTGAGGAGTTGGACGTTGTTAGTATTGACGCTGAGTCTGAGGATTCGCCACCTCAGTCTCATGCGTTTGAAGAATTGCTTGATGTTATCACTAGAGCTGTCGAGCGATTATCTATTGAGTGGCCAGAAGATAGGCAGGGCGCTCGTTCGAAAAGCAAGCTCGACGAACGTTTCCTGCCATCTCGTGCACAGCCTCAGTGCAGAAGCCTTCCGTTTTTCCCCGATCTCCACACCGAGGTGTCGAGATCGTGGGGGAAACCAGTGTCATATCGAGTGTATACTGCACAAACATCACACTATTCATCCATTTACAATTATAAAGAGCATGGTTATGGGGAGATGCCGAAGGTGGAAGAGACGCTCGCGAGCTATCTCTCTCCAGCAACGGCATCTTCTCTGAAGGCTCCTGCACTTCCATCCAAGCCAGTAAAAGTTACATCTTCCCTGGTTCATAAGCTTATGCCGCCGCCGGTCAAGCTGCAGCGTGTTTACATACAATGTCCATAATGCAGGCTTACCAGGCTGAGTTATTGGGTGATTATGAGGAGGGCGGGGGTATTAGTGCTGATACGGTGTCTGAACTGCGTAGAACCACAGATTTGTCTCTCAGGGCCACCAAGGAGACGGCTAAATCCATCGGCCGCTCTATGGCAGCCCTGGTGGCCACTGAGAGGCATCTGTGGCTCAACTTAAGTGACATAAAGGACAAAGAAAAACATGTTCTTTTAGATGCACCAGTATCCACGCAAGGGTTATTTGGAGACGCAGTTAATAGTGCTGTAGCGAAGTCACAAGAAGCTTCAAAACAGGCAGCTGCACTTCAGAAACTTCTCCCCCGCCGTTCTTTCTATGAGGCTGCTGAGCGGGAGCAGCCTCACTCCTCTAAAAAGAGCGCTGAGCACCGCGCCACTCAGAAACAGAGCGTTTCCTCCCGTGCTCCCCCACAAAAATCTCGGGGACACGGAGGGCGCTCCCAAACCCAGCAGTCTTCGAGGGGTAAAACGGATCTGCGGACCGTTATTACCGCCAAGAAGGCTGCTGGGAAAAAGTCCTGATGTCTGAGGGCTCAGGACAAATGAGGGTAGTCCCCCCGAAGCAGAGCGGTTAACACCTCTTTTCACGGTGCCCGTCTCTCTTCGGTGCCCTCAGGGGACCGTTCTGCCAACCCTGCCGCCTCCGGTGTTACAGGGCGCAGCGGTCTCCGGCGAGCACATATCTCAAGGTCCACCCGGAAACGTAGTGGCCTCGGGATGCCCGCCCCCTCTGAGGAGGGTGCTAGAGCAGTCTGTTTGGTCGTTCCCTGCCGGTGCGCCGTTACAGGGCGACGAACCGACTACTCAACAGCAGGAGAAAAATACGGTGCCGTCTCTCTTCGGTGCCCTCAGGGGACCGTTCTGCCAACCCTGCCGCCTCCGGTGTTACAGGGCGCAGCGGTCTCCGGCGAGCACATATCTCAAGGTCCACCCGGAAACGTAGTGGCCTCGGGATGCCCGCCCCCTCTGAGGAGGGTGCTAGAGCAGTCTGTTTGGTCGTTCCCTGCCGGTGCGCCGTTACAGGGCGACGAACCGACTACTCAACAGCAACAAAATCCAGAAACCAGTCTCGAGAGACTGGTACCTTTAGTAGAATCTTTGACAGCGTGGAAGCTACTGTCAAATGTTTCTCGTTGGGTCCTGCAGACCGTGGATTCTACAATTCTAGTAACGCCCACCGCGGTTTATGGGGGTCCTGCCCACAGTGGTGGGCCCCGAGCAGGTTCTGGTTATGGAACAGGAAGTAAACACTCTGTTAGAGAAAGGGGCCATAGAATATGTACCTCCCTCCAACAGGGAAACCGGGTTTTACAGCCGGTACTTCATAGTTCCAAAGTAGGACGGGGGATTGCGTCCCATTTTAGATCTTTGAGTTGTCATGCAGCTCAAGTTCAAAATGTTAACATTGAGACAATCGTGCCACAGATTAGTCCGAGGACTGGTTTGTCACGATAGACCTCAAGGACGCATATTTCCATCCGTCCGTGTCATTGGAAGTTCCTGAGGTTTGCTTTCGGGGGCAAAGCATACCAATATCGAGTTCTTCCATTCGGCCTGGCTTTATCACCCCGCACTTTCACCAAATGCGTGGATGCAGCTCTGGCGCCTCTGCGCCTCCGGGGTATTCGCATCACGAACTACATCGACGATTAGTTGATTTTAGCTCAGTCGCATTAGATGGCGGTTCAACATCGAGATGTTGTTCTCGCCCATATGAAAGAGTTGGGGTTACGGCTGAACGCCAAGAAGAGGGTGCTTTCTCCATTTTAGAGGACCACTTTTTTAGGCATGGTTTGGGATTCAGTGTCGATGCAGGCGCGCCTGTCATCGCCACGCTTCGATTCCATCCTGGCAGCTGTGAGAAGTGTAAAGCTAGGCCAGCTACTCACTGTCAAACAGTTCCAGAGACTGTTGGGTCTCATGGCAGCAGCTTCCAACGGGATACCTTTTGGACTGCTGTACATGAGGCCCCTGCAGTGGTGGCTCAGGACCAGAGGGTTTTCCCCGAGGGGCAACCCATTTCGCACAATCAAGGTCACGCGGTGATGCCTACGTGCCTTGGTTATGTGGAAGAAACCTTGGTTCCTGTCCCAGGGCCCAGTGCTGGGAGCTCCTTGTCGTCGCAAACTGCTAACGACGGATGCTTCCCTCACGGGTTGGGGAGCGATCCTGAGGGTCGCTCATCTCAAGGTCTGTGGGAAGACCATCATCGTTCCTGGCATTCTATAGCCTAGAGATGTTAGCTATCTTCCGGGCTCTGAGGAGCTTTATCACAGGTCTCAGGGGACACCATGTGTAGTACATACGGACAACACGTCGGTAGTCGCCTATATCAAGGGGGTTTGCGCTGGCACGCCATATCCTCTTGTGGTCCCAGGGGAAGTTGCTGTCACTCAAGGCAGCCTACATCCCCGGGGTCCAGAATATAGGAGCAGACACTCTGTCGAGACAGGGGCCGAGGCCCGGGGAATGGTGGCTCCACCCCCGAGGTGGTGGAGCTGATATGGAAATTATAAGTGGATCTGTTTGCGTCTCGAGAGACGTCTCACTGTCCACTTTGGTTCTCCCTCACGCATCCAGCTCCTCTGGGACTGGATGCTATGGTACAGACGTGGCCGAGGCTACGTCTGTACGCCTTTCCCCCAGTTGCTCTGCTCCCGGGAGTTCTGGTAAGAGTTCGCAGGGACTTGGTTTGCCTGCTTCTTATAGCCCCGCGCTGGCCGGGCAGAGTATGGTTTCCCGATCTTGTGTCCCTCCTCGACGGGCCTCCTCTGGAGCTACCCGTCAGGAGGGACCTTCTGTCCCAAGCAGGGGGCTCGATTTTTCACCCCTGACCAGAACTGTGGAACCTGTGGGCTTGGCCTCTGAGGGGGCCCAGCTCATAGAGTCAGGTCTCTCAACTGAGGTTGTTGAGACCATTCTACAGTCCAGAGCTCCCTCCACGAGGAAACTTTATGCCCTGGAGAGTATTCACCTCTTTGTGTAGTGACCGTCGGTTGGATCCAGTCAACTGCCCAATTGGTACTGTTCTGGAGTTCCTGCAGGACCGGTTCACTGCAGGTCTGACCCCGTCCACTTTAAAGGTTTATGTGGCGGCCGTAGGTGCTTACCACAGTCCTTTGGGTGGAATGTCTGTGGGGAAAGACCCCTTTGGTATCTCGTTTCCCTCGTGGCACTTGGAGGTCCTCCTCCCTTTCGAAATCGGACCAGGAGGCGAATAATTTGCTTTGCCCTGTTCGGGAGTTAGACGCGTATGTCCACAGAGCTGCCCTGTGGCGTAAAAGTGACAATTGCTCCCCTAACAAGGGAGTCCAGTGTCTAAGCAAAGGATGAGCAAGTGGGTGGTTGAGGCTATCTCACTTGCTTATGAGGCGGCTGGGCAGCCTTCTCCTTGGGCTGTCCGGTCGCACTCTACTAGGAGTATGGCGGCCTCTAAGGCCCTTATATCAGGAGTATCTTTACAGGACGTTTGTGATGTGGCAGGCTGGTCCTTACCGCACACCTTCGTCAGGTTCTACTCTTTAGACCTAGACTCTACTCCAGGGTCTCAGGTTCTGTCTTCTTAGTGCTGCTCACATGATTACACACAGGACAGACATTTGTAGCTATGGAGGCGTTGGTATAGACGTTCCCATAGCGTCATTTCGACGCAACGCGAGTTCCCTTGAAAGCGAACGCCTCGGTTACGACTGTAACCTCGGTTCCCTGAAGAGGGAACGAGCGTTGCGTCGCCTTGCCATATCTCCTTCATGCCTGTCAGCGCGACTTCAGACTTTACGAAGCTTTCGTTTTCTGTTTCGGGCCGGCTTTTATAGCTTCCTGGTACGTGACGTCACCCGCCTCTGACGTTCCGCCACACCATTGGACTGATTTTACATGTGCTTCAAGACGTCATCACGCAAAGCGTTCCCATAGCGTCATTTCGACGCAACGCTCGTTCCCTCTTCAGGGAACCGAGGTTACAGTCGTAACCGAGGCGTTTTATGCTCACAAGGAAAAACAAACCAAAACACAGTAGTAGTTATATTTAAGCTAACCAGGCCTCTCTACACTCTAGCCAGGGTCGCATGCCTGAAGTTGTTAGTTGCTGTGTATACATCCTAATGTTACATTTTAGTAATCCCTCACCAATTCATTCCCCATGCACACGATAAATCCCGAAAAAGTGGAATTGAGGAGGAGGGTTACATTTACAACTCAAATTAACCATCACTGAACTTACTTAAGCTGGACTGTGACACTTTTTTCTTCTGGAAACAAACTTCGTTGCATTATCTCTGTAAAGCTGCTTTAAAACATTCTGTACTGTAAAAAGCTCTATATGAATAATTTTACAGGTATTATTAACTGCTAATATAAGGAGAGCGCTGCATATGTAAGTCTCGAGATGCCCTCTGTACTCTGATGATCAGTACTCTCCTCCTCAAGGATAGGTCTCTCATTAACCACTGATTTATTTTTTGTTTTGTTTTTGTCAATGACTGGTGAAAAATTAAGTTTACATCGTTCCTCATTCTTTACAATCTTAATACCTAAATATGTGATTTCATCTTTAATGGGAATATTACAAATTGACAGAAGATTGCTGTTTTTAAGAGACATTAATTCACACTTATTTATATTCAGGTAAAGCCCTGAAGCTTTTGAGAATGTATGAATAATCTTGAGGGCTAAAGGTATTTCTCCTGCATCTTTTTAAAAAAGTGTAGTATCGTCGGCTAATTGGCTAATAATTATTTCACTGCCAGCAGCCGTGATACCTCTTAAAGGGCTTTGTTTAATATGGTCGGCAAGAAGTTGTGAACAAAGTAAAAATAAATATAGGGAAATAGTGCATCCCTGTCTGATACCACGGCTGAGATTAAATCTGGGTGAGGTGCCATTACACAGTTTGATTGAACAATTTGCATTAAAGTATAACGTTTTAATGGAATTAATAAAGAAATCACCAAAACCAAATTTGTTTAGGGCCGAATATATGAAATGATGTTCAACAGTGTCGAAGGCCTTATGGAAGTCTAAAAAAAGAATGAAACTCTCGTCTGGGTATAGATGTGGGTAATCAACAAGGTCTAATACCAAGCGAATATTATTCGAAATGTGTCTATTACTCATAAAACCTGACTGTGTGTCATCGATTATGGAATCCAGAGTTGGCTTAATTCTAGAAGCTAATATAGAGGCTAACATTTTATAATCATTATTAAGAAGGGAAATTGGTCTCCAATTGTCTAAAATTAAAGTGTCTTTTTTTTTTTTTGGTTTGGGAATTAAGATAATTAGGCCTTGAGTCAGGGTAGGCGGGAGTTTACCATACTCAATAGACTGTAAGAAAAGATTTAACACGTCTACACCAGGGGATTTATTTAATTTAAGCTCTGTAATAGCTTGAAGAACTTCTTTTATACATATAGAACTATCACAATGTTCTTTTTGATCTTCATTTATAGTTTTTGAATTAGTAAGACTATCTATAAAAACAGAGGAATAAGTTTCATTAAATCCTGATTTATAAAGAGTGCTATAAAAGGTTGAACAGTAATCTGCAATCAGCTTTGAATCATGTGTTATCGTACCATTAATATTCAAATGAAAAATTGCATTTGTTTTTGCATGGAATTTTTCTAATTGAAAGAAATATGCCGAATTCTGTTCAGCTTTTTCCAACCATCTCTGTCTAGATCTAATGAAACTCTGCCTTCCTTTTATAAATATCATCTAATTGGCTTTGAAGCGTGTATAACTCAAGATATTCACTATCCGACAAATTTGGAGGAGATTTATGAGTAAAAGACGTAATTTTAGAAATTATCATCTCCTCTTCAAGATTTTTAGCTTTATATAATAAACTACCAAATTTTCTAAGAAATTTACAAGCTTCAAATTTAAAAAAAAAAACTCCCAATTGGTGTAATAGTTATTACTAATCTGAGCAATATTCCAGGAATGTGTAATCAAACTGCGAATGGTCATCTTAACAAATTCATGTTCCAATAATGACTTATTGAGCTTCCAATAAGAGTTATGATAGTTGGAGGAAGGAGAGGAATGTAAAGAAATGTTGATAGACACTGCCTTATGATCTGTTAATGGCGTGGGAAGAATATTAACAGAAATATCTTCTTTATGTAAATTGCACGGAGTTAACCAGTAGTCAATACGAGACATAACGGTACATGCCTTATTATTCCACGTGAAAGAACTAGGGAATTTCTCTCTCCAAATATCTATTACACTAAATTTCTGCATAAAGGCCTTTAGTGTGGAGTTATGATAATTTACACTGCGAGGAGGCCATCAGTCAAGGGAGTTGTCTAAGGTGATATTAAAATCTCCTCCTAAAATAACAAGTGAATTTGGGAATTTAGATAAACAGTGTGTAATACGACTCTCTAACTTATTGAGTAGAGCATCATTTTCAATTTTAGAATTGTACCCATAGAAATGTATAATAATTATAGTCACCAGATCAAGTTTAATGACTAAAATAATGAAATGACCAAGGGGATCCCCCTCAGAAAATAAAATGTCCCCAGAAAATTTGTTTTTTAAAATTGCAACACCAGCTGTACGCTCAGACCCATGAGCAAACCAAACATCATTACCCCATTGAGCTTTCCAGAAGTGTACATCTTTAGGAGTTGAATGAACTTCTTGAAAAAAAAAAAAAAAATCACATTTGTGCTGTTTAGCAAATAAAAACAAAGTTTTACGCTTAACATTAAACCTTAAACCCCTGACATTAAGTGTAACTAACTAAAACGACATGAATATATGATGAACAAAAGAAACAGGAACAGTTTTAGAAAAACTTCCATCCCCTTTGAAATTAAATAAAATAAGAATAAACCCGGTTATGAAACTATAGAAAACATTCACCCGCAATTAACTTGCATTAGGCAAGTAATAAACCTTAGCGCAAGCTAGTTGGCTTAGAACAGGTCAGAAGGGAAAGTGTTCATATGACACAAGATGAAAACCACTTGATTTCACGTGGGTGACTGCACCTCTTTCCCATCGATGAATACGCGCACACCGACAAAGAACGCACGCTTTCCTTCCTTCCTAGCAGCTTCAATCAACGGCCACCTCTTCATCCTCAGCGACTTATCTGCTTGAGACAAATCTTCTGTGAATCTCAGCTTGTGACTCCTCAGATATTCAGATTGCTTGGCCTGCCGCCAGATCAGGTCCCGCGTAGATCTTCTTATGAAGCGAATGATCACTGGTCTTGGTCTATTGGCCTGCTCATTCAGCTTTCCCAGTCGATGCACAACATCTATGTCCTCTTTGAAAGAAAAGTTTGAGTCGGGAACAACTGAGACACAGACGCCGATGACTTTTTGCTTTATGTTCTCATCAGAATGTTCAGGAATACCGTACAGACGCAGGTTCCATCTCCGCTGATAGCGCTCGGCATCGTTCAGTCTTTGCTCAAGGTCGTGGATTTTGGTGCTGTTTAAATTGGTGGTAGTTTTGCAGCTCTTCAAGTCTGTTTTTAAAGCGTTTACTTCTTCAAACACAAAGTCAATTGATTTCTTAAGGCCCTCAATGCTCGGCTGCATCCTTGGAAGGTCGTATTTGAAGGCTGATTGCGTCACAGCGGCGCGATGAAGGCTGTCCCAATTCAGTTCTGCATCCTCCGAAGGACGTATTTGAAGGCCGGTTGCGTCACCGCGGCGCGATGAAGGCTGTCCCAATTCAGTTCTGCATCCTCCGAATGTCACGGTTGATAATTCGTCGTTTCCTCTGTGTCTCGTGTAACTGTTTGTTTACATGTCTGTGAGTTTGCGTGAGTGGGCGTTGTCCCGCTCGCGTGTTTGTTCAGTGCTCCAGCTGTCTGCAATCATCTCATTCCCCACCTCAGCTGTTTCCCATTACCATTCTCTACATATACTCACTCATCTCTCCATTCCAGTGTCCATCCGTTGTTTGCAGTCCTTCATGTGTGTTCGTGTCGTCCTCCGGGTGGTTGTCGTTGTCAGTGGATGTTCCTGTTGTTTCACCGCACCCAAGCACCGATCACCGAGCACCGAGCACCAGACCATCGAAGTCCCTGTGTGACCGAGCCTGAGCGTCTTCCCCTGAGAATACCCGTCAGCAGAGTGGAAAGAGAAGCGATTTCGCGAGCGCACCCGGAGAAGGAACTTCCTCATTGACTTTTTGTATACTCTGTTTTGAGTGTGAGTTCTAATAAACACTTGTTCACCTGCAATTGCTTCCAGTGATTTATCATGACAGAACGGATGGACCTAGAACCGGGAGCAGCGGGTGATTCATCTGCTTCATTGGAGGAATTCATTCGCGGGTGCATCGACCGGATGGATGCACAGGATCGCAACCAGGGGGAGACAGGACGTGCTATTCAGGCTCTTGTCACACAGGTGTCCGAGCTCACCCAGCGTATCCATCAGCTGCAACCTCCCACTGCGCCAGCACCTCCGGAAGCACCTGCAGTTCCTCCCACACCAGCCGTGCCTCTCTCCCAGTCTGAGCCCAGATTGCCCACTCCGGAGCTGTACTCTGGTGAGCCTAACTATTGTCGTCCATTCCTAACCCGTTGCAGGATGCATTTCTCATTACAGCCCAGAACTTTTGAGAGGGAGGAGGCTAAGGTGGCATTCGTGCTCACGCTGCTGACTGGGAGAGCGGCGCTTTGGGGAACTGCAGTGTGGGAGAACCAAGACCAGTGCTGCTCCTCGTTCCAGGCACTCGCGGCGGAGATGAGACGTGTCTTTGATCGGGCCGTCGCGGGGAAGGAGGCCGCCAGGGTCTTGGTGGATCTACGCCAAAGAGATCGTTCCGTGTCTGATTATTCCATCGAGTTTAAAACCCTGGCGGCCGAGTGTCGCTGGAACGAGGAGGCGCAGTGGGATCATTTCCTGCATGGGCTGGCCGAACGCGTCCAGAGAGAGATCTACGCCCTGGACCTCCCATCTTCTCTCAATGAGCTCATCGACCTGGCCTTGAGGGTGGACGCCCGACTGTCTCGGATTGGTCAGAGGACGTCACCCAACCCGGTTCGCGGCGGGATGGAGAACCAGCGGTCCAGCGGCCTGGACGCGTTCGGTCCCAACGATCCCGAGCCCATGCAGGTAGGGCGAGCTCGGCTTTCCCGGGAGGAGAGAGAAAGGCGGAGATCCCAGGGCCTTTGTCTATACTGTGGTGGCACCGGACATTTTGCTCATAGTTGTCCGGTAAAAGGCCCAGCCCGATAGTAAGTATGAGGCTACTATCGGGTGGGATCTCCGCAGGAAAGACCTCATCCACTTCCACTATCCTCCCGGTAAGACTGAGATGGTCTACCCACGATCACCACTGCAGTGCACTCATAGACTCTGGAGCCGAAGGTAACTTCATGGATCACCGGTTTGCACTACAGTTACAGATTCCCGTCCGAACACTTCCCCAGAAAATTACAGTCAATGCACTTAACGGACAAACTCTTCCTACCATCTCTCAAGCAACCGAAAGACTTACCCTCATCACATCAGGAAATCATGCCGAAACTATTTCATTTTACATTACGGACTCCCAACTCACACCCATAGTTTTAGGACACCCCTGGCTTAGTTTGCACAACCCACGTATCGATTGGAAAAGGAGAACCATCTCAGCTTGGAGCACTGAGTGTCATAGTTCGTGTCTAGTGTCTGCTTGTTCTGTTGTTTCTGTCCCTGTGTTTCAGGAGGAAGCAGTGGATTTATCAAACGTGCCCGAGGAGTACCGGGACCTGAGTGAAGTGTTCAGTAAGTCAAGGGCTGCTTCTCTCCCTCCGCATCGTCCCTATGACTGTGCAATAGATTTACTGCCAGGTAAGTCTCCGCCTAAGGGCAAGATCTATTCACTCTCAGTTCCGGAGAGGGAGGCTATGGAGAAATATATTTCTGATTCTCTGGCAACCGGGTTCATCCGTCCTTCCTCTTCTCCAGCGGGGGCGGGGTTCTTTTTTGTGGGGAAGAAAGACGGATCTCTGCGACCTTGCATTGATTACCGAGGGTTGAATAACATCACGGTAAAGAATACTTATCCTTTGCCGTTGATGTCTTCAGCCTTCGAGAGGTTGCAGGGAGCCTCACTCTTCACAAAACTGGACTTGCGTAATGCTTATCATTTGGTCCGCATCAGGAAGGGGGATGAATGGAAGACTGCTTTTAACACCCCTAGGGGGCATTTTGAATATTTGGTTATGCCATTTGGGCTTTCCAATAGTCCCGCAGTCTTCCAGGCACTAGTCAATGATGTGTTGCGAGACATGATCGATCAATTCATATATGTTTACCTGGATGACATATTGATTTTTTCTTCGTCTCTCCAGGAACATGTGCAACATGTACGACTAGTGCTTCAAAGGTTGTTAGAGAATGGGCTTTTTGTCAAGGCGGAGAAATGCGTTTTCCATGCACAGTCGGTTCCTTTTCTGGGACACATCGTGTCGGCTGAAGGTATGCTCATGGATCCTGACAAGGTTAAGGCTGTGGTAGAGTGGCCAATCCCAGATTCCCGCAAGGCCCTGCAGCGGTTTTTGGGATTCGCCAACTTCTATCGGCGTTTTATTCGCAATTTCAGCCAACTAGCCGCACCTCTGACTGCCTTGACCTCTCCCAAAACTGCGTTCAGGTGGTCAGACGCAGCTGAGGCTGCGTTTGCCAAACTCAAGAGCCGCTTTGTTTCAGCTCCAATCTTAATTGCCCCTGATGCTTCACGTCAGTTTGTGGTAGAGGTCGATGCGTCAGAGGTGGGGGTAGGTGCAGTTCTTTCACAACGCTCTCCTTCAGACGACAGAATGCATCCCTGCGCGTTTTTGTCACATCGATTATCTCCTGCTGAACGAAATTATGACATTGGTAACCGAGAGTTGTTGGCAGTCAAGCTAGCATTGGAGGAATGGCGTCACTGGTTGGAGGGTTCAGGGGTACCCTTTATAGTCTGGACTGACCACAAGAATTTGGAGTACATTAGAACCGCCAAAAGATTGAACTCCAGGCAGGCTCGGTGGGCACTTTTTTTCGGCCGTTTCGATTTTACTCTTTCCTATCGTCCGGGTTCCAAGAACATCAAACCCGATTCTTTGTCGCGTATTTTTGATCGTCCCGAACACGAATCTACTCCCGAGCGCATTTTTCCTGAGACCTTAATTATCTCTTCGCTCACTTGGGAGGTCGAATCGAAGGTCAAGAAGGCCTTAGAAGGGGTAACGCCTCCGATCCGGTGTCCACCTAACCGTTTATTTGTGCCGGAGGGATTACGATCAGACGTTATCCAGTGGGGTCATTGTTCCAGTCTAGCTTGCCATCCAGGGGTGAGTCGTACCATATTTCTAGTTAAGCAGCGATTTTGGTGGCCTCTTATGGCTCGTGACGTTCACAATTTTGTTTTGGCTTGCTCTAGTTGTGCCACTGGTAAGTCGTCCAATCGACCCCCAGATGGGTTACTTCAACCACTGTCGGTGCCTTCGAGACCTTGGTCCCACATCGCTCTAGATTTTATCACCGCCCTCCCACCCTCCCAGGGTAACACGGTAGTTTTGACCGTGGTGGACCGATTCTCGAAGGCAGCCCACTTTATTCCCTTGCCCAAATTACCTTCAGCCAAGGAGACAGCGGTGGCAGTCGTTGACCACGTCTTTCGGTTACATGGCCTCCCGACAGACGTGGTTTCTGACAGGGGACCCCAGTTTGTGTCCAGATTTTGGCGAGAGTTTTGTAGATTACTGGGGGCGACGGTCAGTCTGTCCTCTGGGTTCCATCCCCAGAGCAATGGTCAAACTGAGAGAGCCAACCAAGATTTGGAAAGAACGTTACGATGTTTGGTCTCCAGGAATCCTTCCTCCTGGAGTCAACAACTTTCTACGGTGGAGTACGCCCACAATACGTTGCCAGTGTCATCCACGGGCCTATCTCCGATGGAGTGTAGTGTAGGGTACCAACCACCTGTTTTTCCTAGTGCTGAATCCGAAGTCGCGGTCTCCTCCGCCCACGCCTTCATCCAGAGGTGTCACCGTACTTGGACGAGGGCCCGAGAGACACTCCTCCAAGTGCGGGAGCGCACCAAGGCCAAGGCCGATCGCCACCGGTCAAGGCCTCCCGTATACGTCGTCGGTTCCAAAGTGTGGCTTTCTACCAAGAACATTCCTCTCCGTTCCGTGTCGAATAAACTAGCTCCTAAATTCATTGGCCCGTTTTCTGTCACCAAGATTGTTAGTCCGGTGGCAGTCCGCCTCAATCTTCCTCCGGCGTACAGGAGAATTCACCCCGTCTTCCACGTTTCTAAAGTCAAGCCTGTGTTTTTTTCACGTATTAATCCGCCAGTCCCGGTTCCCCCACCGCCGCGACTCGTAGACGGGGAACCATCCTATTCGGTCCGTCGCATCCTGGATTCTAGGCGGAGGGGACGCGGATTTCAGTACTTGGTGGATTGGGAAGGTTACGGTCCGGAGGAGAGGAGTTGGGTTCCTGCTCGTGACATCCTGGATCACTCCCTTATCGATGATTTCAATCGACAGGTAAGGAGGTCTGGGAATGCCGTGAGGCATTCCTAGGAGAGGGGGTACTGTCACGGTTGATAATTCATCGTTTCCTCTGTGTCTCGTGTAACTGTTTGTTTACATGTCTGTGAGTTTGCGTGAGTGGGCGTTGTCCCGCTCGCGTGTTTGTTCAGTGCTCCAGCTGTCTGCAATCATCTCATTCCCCACCTCAGCTGTTTCCCATTACCATTCTCTACATATACTCACTCATCTCTCCATTCCAGTGTCCATCCGTTGTTTGCAGTCCTTCATGTGTGTTCGTGTCGTCCTCCGGGTGGTTGTCGTTGTCAGTGGATGTTCCTGTTGTTTCACCGCACCCAAGCACCGATCACCGAGCACCGAGCACCAGACCATCGAAGTCCCTGTGTGACCGAGCCTGAGCGTCTTCCCCTGAGAATACCCGTCAGCAGAGTGGAAAGAGAAGCGATTTCGCGAGCGCACCCGGAGAAGGAACTTCCTCATTGACTTTTTGTATACTCTGTTTTGAGTGTGAGTTCTAATAAACACTTGTTCACCTGCAATTGCTTCCAGTGATTTATCATGACACCGAAGGCCGTATTTGAAGGCCGGTTGCGTCATCGCGACGAAGGCTACCCTGATTCAAAAGCGACGCCAAATGCACCCTTCGTTTCCCCATGAAAGGAAGGATACATAAAAGGATCCTAAGCGGCCTATCCTACCCTATCCTACCCCATAAGTCATTGCGCGCCGTTGACGACTGCATTAATTTATTTATTTTTAAAGGCGGCCGAGACTAGAGATCGGTGGTGGACAGCAAACTCACATTTAAATGTAAGTATTATGTTTTCATTTACTCAAATAGCTTAGCGAAAGCAGAGTTAAAGTTTCTTATAAACTTCATCTTAACTCCTTCGTCACCATTGCGTGGCTTCATTTGTCAGGTAGTTTGAGGCAAAACTTCTGCTAATATTAGTTTAACGACCTATTTGTAATATTTGTACTAGTCTATCTCACTTGTGTATTATAAGAAATATCACTCACCCTATAAAGCCCACAACAATAAGAAAAGCAGTTGATAAGGGAATGGGGTTTCACTTTTATGTGTTTTCGTAGTGCTGTCATGAAAGCTATGTGGTTTTAACCAAATTTGAGTATATAGAAATATGATTTCTTAAGTATTTTGTATGCATGTCTTGATGTGTCATATTTTGCAGTGTTAACAATGCACTTAAGATTGCACCCCTGTGTTAAGCTTTCTTAGAGCAATTCAGGAGAAAAAAATATATGAAATGATATTGTGCTGTTGTTGTTAACAAGCCATGGTTCATTTGCTCTGCCCTTAGGATTGCAAGTGTCCTGGGACAGGTGAGGGTGTGAGTGGGAAACCCACTGCTGAAACTTGGCCCTGGTTTGTCCTCATGGCCCAGTTCAGCAGTGGGTGCCCACGGTGAGGAGGAGCCAGCACCAGCAGCACCAGCACGAAGGCAGAGGCGAGGAGAGCACAGGAGGAGAGGAGGGAGAGGATGGACAGGCTGTTTTCTCTTCTTGAGAGAATGATTGAAAAATATATATTTTTCTACATATTCTTGTTTAACTTTTTTCCCTTTTATTTTTTAAAAGGAAAGAAAAAATCAGTACATTATTTTTATGCAACTTTAAATGTGTAAATAAAAGAGAATGAATTGTTCTGGACATTGTTTATTTTTGTAATGACAGTCATAATTTCTACATGAAACAAACTCTTGTATACCTTTTTTTTTATATATATATAAAATTGGTAAATGAAAATCATTTGTTCCACGGGCTACATTAAAGTACTTTTTCCAACTATTAACAACATACGTTAAACATATCCAAATCAACAAACATTTACAGTAGCCTACATAAAATAAGAAAAAAATGATGTAGACTTGGATTGAGCTGAGCAGGGAGACCCTGGAGACCCTGGAGCTGCTGGACTGGGATGGGCTGCCCCTGGTAAGGCCTCTCTGCTGGTGGGACATCATCTGGGACGCTCTCCAGAGTGTTTGAGTGCTTCTTTCCACTATCCACTAAGTTGTCTACCAACAGGTTTGCAGGGCTGACTCAATCGACGGCTGCCATGTCACTGAGTTTTTTTTTTTGTTTTTTTTTTTACAAAAAGAGTAATTTCTGAAAAAAGTACTTTTAATAACAAGTTTTTAGTATCAAGAGTAAAACTAGAGGTATGTATTCTGCAGGGAAAAAACTCCTTATCAGGGTTTTTATTATAGTTTTGTATTTATATTATGCTACTACTGCATTTTACTTATGAATATTTTCAAGGTTGTTCCATTATATACTTTTGTGTAGTTTAATGTAAAATCATATGTGAGGGAAAAAAGGTACATCAGTAGGTTACTTCACATTTGTACGTGAAAACTTAACGAAATATGCAGTTCCGAAAATGTAGGTCTATTGTCACTATATTAACAAATTGTTGCTAACTACAGCTGTGTCCCATATCAAAGGGTGCATCTGAAGCTCGGACCGGTCTAGCCTACGGAGGATTGTTCTTGTCGCTCGGACCGGTCTAGCCTACGGAGGATTGTTCTTGTCGCCTGGCAACCGTGACAGCTTCCAATGACGAGCGGGATCAATACTGGACTTTTTTATATTCAATTGGGTTTTATATTCAAACAGGGTTAAACCGAAAATACATGACCTGGCAGCGCCGGGGCTGAAACATCCTCACCATGTCCTCCAGTAAAATATAAAACATAAAAATAACAATAGCCAATTCTGGCTCCATAGCTGTTTACTCAATTAGGCTATATCAAATGAATTATCAGGATGGCAGCTGTCCACTCACACCGTTGCTTGGCGCCAGGAGCGGTGATCAGAAACACCTGGTTGCACAATTAGGAAATCCTATGAAGGCTACATGGTGCGTCCTTCGAAGGATGCAGCCTTCACACTGGGACACAGCTAAAGTGCTCCTTGTTTGACCTGTGTTTTCCATGTATTTTCTACAGGTAAACTGACAGTAATCTTTATACTAGTAATGCCTAGTGGTGGGCAGATCGAGGCTTCGTGAAACAATGAAACGAAGCAAATGTGCCATATTGTGTCGAGGCTTCGAAATAATCCGACACCCGTCTCAACGGTGACACCTAGTGGTCACTTGCAAGTGTTGATCTGAAACAACCTTGACAACCAGCCATAAAAAAAAAAAAAAAATTTTTTTTTTATATTTTTCTAATAATGTGAAGCTTGTAACCTGTAGGCTCCTCACTGTGCATAATGTTATTTTTGTCATGAAAAAAGAATATTAATAAAAGAAATCAAGCCACAATGTCTGACTTTTTTATAGATTTGTATTCAAAAATATTAATTTCTCTGCTGTGGAAGGACTTAGCTTACTTCTTTTTTACAGATAATTTCTCCAGCCTTTGAAAAAATCCTCTCACAAAAACCCACGAGGTCAAGATGCGTTGACTTCACTTTTATACAGATGTGTGATTGTGTGGTCTGTTCCCGACCTTGTTTATCAAACGCTGATTCGGCGGACCATGCCACCTGTCGAAACACTTGTGAAACACTCCGAAGCTTCATTTAGCCGTAGTCACGTGACATGGGTGTTTTGAATCACGCTTCGGATCAGTGTTTTGAAACATCTGCGCTTCGGGATCTTGAAAAGCTTCGGAACATCAGTTTCGTGTCAGCCATCCCTATGATTTACTGTGCTCTGACCTTTTGCCTGTCTTTTACTACGATTGTGGATTACCCTTTCATTAAAACACTGCATTTGGATCCTCAACCTCCGTGTCTCGGAGCAGTTCGTTACATCACGTGATATACATGAGCCAACACTGATTGATCAATTGTGTATAGAACACTAGTTTAGCGACACGTGAGATTCTTTGTATTTTCTGGTTTGTAGTAAGAGTTTATTTAGGGTGTCTTCCGCGCTGAAGATCTTTTCTTTTGTTTAAATTTTGGGTTTTTGGTGAATGTTGATTTTAGTTAGATTAGAAATAGTTTTTGTTTATATATAGTAAGATTGGTTTGTTTTGTTTCTTTCTATGATTTGGCACGGTCTAGTTCTTTTCTCTTTTCCTCGTTCTATTGTGAACCTTTTCCTTGGTTAAGATTTGTATGTAAGTTGTACACTTATGTAAATAAGTATCTTGGGGTATTCCTCTTTTCATCTCGTATCTCACTGTAATAAATGATCACTTTACCTAAATTTGACTGGTTTGTGTGAGATTGTTTTCCACTACACATTCAGTGTTTTGATGTTGTATTCCTTATTCTCCCTCGACGTAAGAGGTTTGTAACAGTTGGTTTAGTCAATCTTTAGAGTAAACTCAACTTAAATATTTAAGGTTAATTTTATTCATTCAGTTTGAATTCGGGTAACAAAGCTAACTAAGTCTTAACAACTATATCGTTGCTTAAATGGTTTGAGGAAACCGATTGCCTTAAATGGTTTAAGTTAATCAAACTCAGAGTAATAAAGTTACATAAGACTAAGCAAAACCTATTGGCACAAAATAATGACAGAACAGGAGGGTATTCTTAAGTATTTATCGAAATACAACATTCACTGCACAAAATGTTCAACTTAAAGCATAAAACAAAATCAGAATAGTTGACATGCGTGCTTCAGACGTGATCAACTTTTTCAACTATTTTTGTCTGAGTGAGTTATTCGCTACGACGAGACTGTGGTCGCGACTGAACTGACTTTGAACTGATTTTTTTGTGCACAAACTGTGCAGTGATTGATCTTTGGATTACAGGTTCCTTATATTCATTACACCCACATGATCTATATTCTCATATTATCAGTTTGTGTTTCTGTGTGGACATTTTATGGACTAGGTTGATACTGAAGGACTCTTTGGAGCTGTTGTTTGGTGATTGTGGCGTAGGCCTATTGTTGATTTCTGGTGTGGTTGTATTTTTCATAAAAAAAAAAAAAAATTGGTATGCATTTGTTTTGAACTGTTGTTTGGCAAATATACTTGGATGTGGTTCCCCCTTTTTTTTGTGTTTCATTTTGTCTTTCATTTGAAGTGTTACAACGGAAAGCTGGAAATTTCCATCAATGGCGGGGAAAGAGTTAATAGAGTCATGAACAAAATATTACAATAATAGATTACCACAAATTAAAGAGGTAAAAGTAATGTGAGTTGGTATAAATAATAGAATAGAACAGAGATAATAGAATTGAGACAAGCATTAATATAGTTAATTTGACAGATAAACCTCACATAGAAAGATCTAGTTAGTTCTTTCTATCTCTCCATCCAGACATTAATGCTGTACCTCAGATCAGTTGATTTCACTGGTTTGTCCAGAACGGTCACTCTTCATGGACACACAGCTGGACTCTGAGTTTCATCTCTGACTGCTGAATCGACTTATAATAGAATACTGTTAATCATTACAAGATTTAATGTGGAGTTGGCAATAGATCAAAGACAGCATATGGAATGTATATTCTGAAAGTCTAAATGAAAATGAAAACATGATTAACCATTTTATTACTGAAAGGTGTCCATAGATTATGAATTCAAATTTAAAAAATAGATATTCGTTTAACATTTAAAAGTGGCGTTGCATCATTGCTTTTAAATAAAAAATAAATAAAAGACTATAGATGATTTTTTTTTTTAGATTTTTTTTTTTACTTTATTGTGAATACACACAAAAGAAAGAAAAAAGAAAAAAACATGAACATTGTCCTGAGACTGGGCTTCATACATTATTTACAATCAGAAACATAAACAGTTTAAAGTGTGTATGTCAGGTTAAATTTTTTTTTTAGATATATTAAATAATGTTTAGATGTCTGAGTGAAAATGTAATTATCATTAAAATTATTACTGTAATTGCACTACAGTAAGCTTTATAGCCATTTCTGTCAAGATCATATTTTTAAAACGCCGCTGAGCTGTGACGTCATAAGAGGGAGACGTGCCAAAAAAGTTCTATTCAAGTATGGAGAGTTTTGAGTCTGAGGAGATCCAAAATCCCCCTCAAACCTACGATGGCCCACAGCCATACAATTTTGAGCCTCCCAGGCGTGAGACGAATGAAGAGACAAACAGAAATTTAACTACTTCCTATCGAAGAACCATAAACATCTGGTGTGAAGAGAACCAGTGGAGAGTTGGTCAGGTGTCTTGGTAAGTATAGGCATAACTTAGAGGTGGAACGGTACATGTAAAAGCATTGAACCGAAACAGTACGGTGCATGAATATACACTGAGAATACACGGCATAAAAATAAATAAAACTCGCGTGCAAATGAATTAATGCGGAACTACTGTTAGTCACGCGGGTTATTTAGGGACGCCAAATCTGTAGCTCCGCCTCAGCTCTGAAGCGCCGTGGCTATAATGAACAGGCTGCGATTTCAAGATTGCAATGCTGGAATATGTTGGTTGGTTGGTTGGTTGGGTGTGTGTGTGTGTGTGTGTGTGTGTGTGTGTGTGTGTGTGTGTGTGTGTGTGTGCGAGTGTGAGTGTGAGAGAGAGAGAGAGAAAGAGATAGGCGCGGACGCGATGGAACAGTGGAAACATAAAAACATTCTCCGTCATTTTGTTCAGGACATCATTCAAACTGCAAAGTGTTTACTTATATTTGTGTACACTCTCAATAAAACAAAACATTCTGCTTACACAATTACTTAATCTCATTATTATTAAATATCAAAAAAAAATTTAGCAAAAAAAAATTATCGTTTTGATTCATAGGTGTCTATGTGGGCAATGCCAGCCCATGGCCTCAGCTGTAGAGAGCATGTGCTGCAGAGAGGTGGGTGCATTCTGGGCCCTGGTTGAACAGCTTACCCCTCTGCCAGATCATATAACATGCCTCACACAACACCCTAGTTTTGAGGCATGCTGTCTGAACCCCTTTGTTCTCAAGATTGCCTACAAACTTCAGGCAGGAACATGGACCTCTAGAGGCTAGCAGTCATGAGTATGTTAACACATTTAAATTTTTTTATGAACAGTTTCATTTTCATCAGAAAATTTGTCTAGTGAACCACAATAATAAGTGGTTCTGCAAGTGCATTATAATAAAACAATTCAGTTATCCATATCCAATTAAACTGTTACATCCCCCTATCCTTAGGCAATACCGCTACACAGCATATAGACAGGTGGTACGTTGGGCCTATGGCATTCTGGGGAGGCACATCCGGAGGCCCTTGCCTTCTTGTGTTGTTTCAGACATCAGAAGACAGTTTCAAGAAGGTGGAACATACAAAGGTTTTGATTGGCCTCCTTTGGGTGAATATTAATAAAAAATAATTCTTATCACAAGCTGTCATATAGTATGACTCGTACTGTATAGCAAGGCTTACTTAGCCTACTACTCGTCCTACCTTTGACAAGCATAAAATAAACCATACTGGCAGTCAGGATAAAAAAATAAAAAAAACACACTACACAGAAGACAATTCTATTTACAGAAAATGTGTTTATTGACAGAAGGTTATGAAATAAACAAAAGTAGACAAAACCAAAACATGCAGCATGCAAACAGGATTAGTACCCAGAGACAAACTTTACACACACCACAGTGCACCACAGACACACCACAGTGCATAAACAGAAAGCAGATAAAATTATATGTGAAACACAGAAAGGTGATAAGGCACTACCCACAGTTACCCACAATTAGGCACCAACAATTACATGCAAACAAAAGTAGACAAAACGAAAACATGCAGCATGCAGACAGGATTAGTGCACACACAGACAAACTCAGTTGAGTTACACAGAAACAAGGGTTAAGAACAGCACACCAAAAAAAGTTAGAAAGTATAAAAAAGAATCCACAATACATACCCACTCTTGACGTTGTCATGGATCATAACTATAAACACATGTTATTCAAACAGCAAGATTTTTAAAATTGGTCAACTCTGCAAAATCACAGTACTGTATTAGAGATGGTGGAAATAGGGAGATTACCCAGAAGAATGCAGTAAGCAAGATTGTGTAACAATAAAAACAAACATTTATACAATCAAGATAATAATTAGTAAATGAATTATAAAATCTAATGGCTTTTGCTAAAGCGTGATTGTTGAGCTAGGTGAAGACTAACTGCCTCCTCCTTTGAAATTATGTGGCCAGATTTGGAGAGGGGAGCAGGTGCATCAGAACCCAAGGCAGCACTGCACTCTTGTAGAGCCTTTGGTGATCTAGAGTACCTGTCTTGGAGAGATTCCATGAGTGCTGATGCATAACCTGGGTTATAGAAAAACTTGTATATTCAGTAACATTACCAATGACTCATGCACTAAAACAAGTACATCTCACAATATGACAGAACTGATTGAAACTGCTAACCATATGAAGGCTGCTGCTTGATGGGGCGCACAACCCAGCCACCTTTACGGAACCTTGGGTAGCTCACAGCATAGCACTCCTCACCGTCAGCCGTCCGCGCAACCTCTCGACTACTATTGTAGTTGTAATGTAGAGCTGCCAAAAAAAGCCTGAAGAAAAGCAAAAAAAAAAAACAGAGTATGAGACTGACATGTCTAGAATGATGAAATAACGACACAGGTTATTCCATTGCATAGCACTGACCTACTGTACATTCCAAGATATGAAAACCCAGTGTGTTTGGGTGCAAAGTGGAGGATGAGGGAGTGAAATGCCTCCAACGAGTATGTCTGGTACTGTGGGGATAGCTGCCGTATATCCTTCAGTAGTGCTGCCCTAGTAGTCACACTCTCCAATTTCGTTGCTACTGTTGAGCCTGCATGGACATGTTTTACTGATATTACTACATGTTCTTTGACTGTACACACAGATGAGGAATATCAGTATAATTTCTTTCTTCACATTTACCAAAACCATACAAATATGTTATAGCTGGAGTACACCTGTAGCAAAATATACCAAGCATAAACCACGACCTTGAATATCAGAGCATTATTGCATTCTTTAACATTCTGATGGTGTACCTGGTTCTAGCCACTGCTTGTTTCGCTGTTCCCCCTCCAGAGGTGGGTGTGAACAGCAGGGAAATGCAGGGGTGTCATGTTCATGAATATCCTGAACATGGTTCACCAGGCTTTGCCATTTGGCCTGCATCACATCTGGATCACCATCAGGAGTTGAAGCAGCAGTCCAGTACAGGTGGTTGACAATGGCTGGCTTCCACAGCTTCAGGTCCTCACAGTGCCTTTCTTTAGCGGCAGCATCCAAAGCCTTCCCTAGACCTGTTTCAGAACCAAAACAAAGTATTGATGGAAATGTATTTACAAGACTTAACTTTATAAAAGGCTACCAACAACAGGATACATACTTTTTCCAACATGCCAGACATCAAAGAAATGTTTTGTTCCTTCAGAACACAGCTCCTCTCGCACCCACTTGGCAATCTGTGTAGAAAGACACAACCCCTCAAATACAGAAATAAAAACTAATGACTCACCAAGGCTCGAATAACTATTTGTGGTTGTGTCAGTCTGTCAGGAGTCTGTCTAAATGTGAAAATACTACAGACATTGTATTACTATAAATATACAACTTTACCTGCCGATGTCTGTCTGTGGTGAGGGTCGACACATGTAGGTTCTGGTTCTTTAAAAAAACCATGCTGCGCTTCAGACCCTCAAGCTCACACCAGGTGCTGTTTGGGACCTCAGAGCTCTGTAACATGTCACAGACAGTGTAACACTTGAAATCTGGTAGTGGAACTGAAAAAATTTTTTAGATAGCATAATACTCACCTGGACAAGCTGAAGATCTATGATCTTGTTTGTTCTCTCCTCTATCAAGGAGTAAGTGCCATACTTTGCACAATGCCCAGGGGAATCTGACCTAAGAATGTTAAAAATTGAATTAATGAGTTGCAATGTAAACATTTTCCATCTTAGATGATGCCAACAGTGCATTTACCTGCAGTCACCAGAGATTGCCAGTCCGCCGCCCATCTCCTTTAGTTCCCTAATGACCCCTGTCTGTTCATTCTGCCAGGCCTGCATAACGACTGGGATTGTGTAGAGGTGCTGGTGGCGGAAGAAAGTCCTCGCACTGATGCACTGAAGACCAAACAGTGCCAGCATCCTCAGCGTTTGTGTGGCCATACAACCCGAAAAATGTATGGCCCCACTGAGAAGAAGGTTGCAAACAGGCATATTTCTATGCAACATGGGCTGATTCTGCCAATAACGCTCATAGCCACATGTTGCACAGACCTAGATGTATAGAATGCAAAAAAAAAAAAAAAATACAACTATGTTAGGAGTCACAATTACACCTTGAAATATATAACTCAATTTCACTAAAAACTATACGGTTTATTTAAATTGTATAAACAGTGGAATTTACAAACATCATCTTACTTGTTTTATTTTGATAAAAGTTCCCTCCTTCTGGTTCATGCTACCCTTGCTTTCCCCACAACATGCAGGGCAAATTGTGAATAGGGACATCAACTGGCTTTCACAGACAATAAACTTATCAGCCATGCTGAAAAACAAACTCATTCCTGTTATTCTCTAACTGTCCTATCACAATAAAGGCAAAAATGCTCAACAACTATACTTAAAGCACACATTCACAGAACCTTCGAACCACAACAGAATTTCTTGACAGTCAAAATCTAAAACCAAAGTAGTCTAATTGCCTTACTTGAGTTCTGGGTTAGACTCCTGTGGCAGTGATGAGTCACTCATCATCTCCTCCTCCTTCTCTGGCATTCATGACATATCATGGTCGCTGTCTATGAGAGAGCTGGTCTCATCGTCACTTTGAACAGGACTGGGCAGAGGGGTTGAAGTGGTCTTGACTTTTGGTGTTACTGTCTGTGTCCCCACACTGACCATCTTCGGCCTTACCTGAACAGCTGTGATTAAATGAAGGCCTTGCATTATAAAAAGACACAACCAAACCAATATGACAGCCTGGGTTACACACTCTAGAGTGGGTTCGCCAACTAGAAACTAAATCTGCGTTAAATAGCGCCACAGTGACAAGTCAACCTCAGATATAAGACCAATTATATCCTACCTGCTGAACGTCGCAAAGGTCTAATGTTGCACTGTGAGCCACTGTGATGGACAGATGCTGGTGGGTAATAGGCATCTGGGTCTACCTCTGGTTCTGGGTCAAAATCCACTGTATGGCTGACTGTGGGTGCATCCATCCGTGACGGTCCCGCTGCATCTTCCAAAAGCTGAAGGAAATAAAGCAGTCAACATACATCCTTGAACAAACGGACTAATGATATTTTACTGCATTTTTAAAACAGGAAGAGAATAATGCGAAACACAAAAATTACAACATAATGACAAGGTTGCTGACTATGATCACAACGCTAACGTTAGCTAGGCAATTGCTACAATCAAATGAGTATTTGGGTCATTCCTGGTATGCGGTGACATTTTGGCTTCATAAGTGTTGGGAAAAAAAGTACATGATTTTCATGTTTTTAGCATTCTACCAAAATAGTGACATGTTTAACTATAAGGAATACATATTGGTCAAGCTCAGGGACTCAAAAAATAATTATTATGGGTAGATTGTTCAGACACTGTCCATGAAAATATTCCACCCTGTTAGGGACATATACATAGTTATCACAACATGTTAATAATGTAAATGTTAAACAATAATGAACTTTTCTTGGGTAGTATATGTCCCCAGTGATGGGAATAACGGCGTTATAAATAAACGGCGTTACTAACGGCGTTATTTTTTTCAGTAACGAGTAATCTAACTAATTACTGCTTCCTCCATTACAACGCCGTTACCGTTACTGTCAATAAAAATGCGGCGTTACTATAATTGAGCTCACTGAAGCGGTTTTCATCCGAGTAGGCTCTCTCTCAGCCATAGGAGCTGCAAAGTTTTTTCTCTGGTGTGTGAGAGTGTTTATGAGGCGCGGGACTCGACAAAAGCGAGGCGAATGCCGCGAGCGTGCTCGACAGTGCGCGAGAGAGACCGAGTGTGTCCGAGAACGCGCTCGACACTGCGCGAGAGAGACCGAGTGTGTCCGAGAACGCGCTCGACAGTGCGCGAGAGAGACCGAGTGTGTCCGAGAACGCGCTCGACAGTGCGCGAGAGAGACCGAATGTGTCCGAGCATAAATACTTTATTTATAAATAAATTACACATATCAGCATTTGAATAATCTCTGTAGCATATTGGTATCATATGCAATGTTTTAATTAGTTTATATAACATAAACTCCAAAATAACCTGTAGGGAACGTTCAAACATATTTGTTTGACGGTTGTGAGCACGTGCGGCAAACACGACTAGAATTTGGCTAAAATAACCTCTGATGATGACGTTCTCTGTAGATTAGGAAAATAAACCCCCAAAAGATTATATTGTATTATTATTATTTATGTTGATACATTTTTCAGTATTATATTGAAAACACTTTTTGTTAAACTTACTATTGTGAGGAAGAAAATACTTCAAGTAGGCTATACAGAATGTCTACCAGTTGTTAAGGTGTGTGAGTTTTATCATTTTAATTATATGCACTAGTGTATGTGTATGTATATTTTTATTAGGCTACTATTTATTTATTTTTGGTACATTTCTTAAGAAGCATAATTTATTTTTAGACTTAATTGTTGGCCAGTTGTGGTCTGTGCAATAAATATTAAAAGTTCTAAACCATCTATTGTTTTATTGTTGCACTATAGTAATGATAATATTTTAATATTTAAGTTAATAGGTGTCTCTCACATTGTCCCACAGCAACATTAAAATAGTGTAGATTAGTGTACAATGTTTTATAATAATAAGATGTTCTATTTAGTGTCAATTTCATTCATTTAACATTTCATATTGGGGGTATCCAAGAAATTTCTTATATTTAAACTTTTTTTTTTTTTTTTTAAGTAACGCAATAGTTACTTTCCCTGGTAATTAGTTACTTTTGTAATGATGTAATTCAGTTACTAACGCAGTTACTTTTTGTAAGAAGTAACTAGTAACTATAACTAATTACTTTTTTTAAGTAACTTGCCCAACACTGTATGTCCCTTATGCCATCTTAGATTTTTTTTTTTTCTTGAAACAAGCAAAACAATTTTTGATGAATAGTATATGTCTTGATTATTAAAAACAGGTACTTTTTGTGGCCATTTTTGCAAATAGTATAAATAATAATAAAAAAATTGGCTCAAAAACATATATAGCCTATGCTGTTCGTGCTCCTCACCTCACAAAATAAGACAAAAGTATACCAAACATTTAACGTTGCTGTCAAATAATTTATTTAAAATGACTTGTCTAACAGGGTGGAAAGGAGCATAACAGGGTGGAACGGAATATAACAGGGTGGAACACCAGTGTTAAAAGGTTCAGTGGATGAGCTTTTTGTCATTGTCCTGCATGGTTTGCCATCAGTAATGTGTGGAACTGCACCTATATAATACTGTTTCAAAACAATAAAATAAAAAAAATTCAAATTTCCTTTGGGGGAGGGACACAAAAAATAGCTATGTGGTTCCTTATCACAATCAATCATGGTGGCAAAACAATTCTCTCTTCAGATGGCTAGAGAAATATTTACAAATTAGAGAAGACAGACATAATAAATAAATTTTTTATGTATTTATATTTGATTAAAAATAAAGATACTATAATTCATTTGAATTAACTAGATTAAGAAACGTATACAAAATTCCATTAGAATTTCCACCCTGTTAGTTTCACATTCCACCCTGTTAGGTTTATAGACCTAACAGGGTGGAATCTAACAGGGTGGAAAATTCTGAGCTAAGTTAGTCATATCTCTTGGAGTGATCAACATTTAGCTAGCTAACCTTCTACAGATGAACAGAACTTTTATAACTATGTCAGATTTGTTTTTACATTTTTTTTTATAGGACAAACATTCTCAATAACATAGCCTAACAGGGTGGAACTTTAAGGGTGGGACAAGCAGGATAACATTTCAAAAACTATAAAAAAAAAGTTAGGAGTGAGAGTTGAAGCTTATCTCAGTTTGTACAGTTGAATTCCAGCGGGAAAAAGAAATGATGTCACTTCTTGAGAATGGTCTCAATGAAATTGCAGTCGGATTTGGAAGGCAGAAAAGTATACTAACAGGGTGGAAGATGACTTCAGGGACGCAGTAATTGAAGAAAATTTAAAGAAAAAGACCTATATTTTCAAATGATTTATATGTATGATTAGAGGCAGTTTAGCCTAGTCAATAACATAATTAAAAAATATTTTGAGGTTTTTGTCATTTCATGGTTTATATTTCTTGCAGAAGTTGATTACTGTGCACTGAGGACATGATAAAATTGAATGCATACATCAATTAAAATTGTGTAAAATACAAAATAGTATTTTTAATGTCTATTATCTCTGTTTAAATGGTAAAGAATATTTAAATCTACAATTTAAGCCATTTATTATAAATATGTGACTAATTTTAGAGAAAATATGAGTAAATAAATCATTGGGACAGGAAAGTCACCGCATACCAGGAATGACCCATTTATAAGAGTAAGGCCATACGTATTTTTGACATCAAATCGTGTTTTCACATAAACCACGCAATTATCTTATTAGACTTACAGTGAGCACTTTCCGCTTCATCAGGGCATTCGACCGTCCGGCTCGTTGTTGACCAGCTCGCTGTCCCTCGTCGACCTCTTCTACTAACGTTACAGTAGCATACACCGTAGGCACCGCATCAGCTACCAGTCTCATTCGGGTTTTAAATCCCATTTTATAACCCATGAGATCTCCAACAGCGTAGTCCTTCTCAGTGAAATGGGCGCTACAAATGACCGAAGTCTTGGATACGGAAGCAGCACTGAAATCAGCGCGTTTGGTCCGAACAAACTTGACCCAGGCACGGAACACAGACCTGCTTTTTGGGAAAAAGTGGACTCTGTGACCGGTTTTAACGGTGTTTTTACACCCAGCACAAACGCAGTAATTCACCATCGTGAAAATACGCCTGCGTATACCTAACTAACTAACTTAAATAACTAACTAACTTAAATAACTAACTAACTAACTAACTTAAATAACTAACTAAATAAATAAATGTCTTAATCACTAATTCTCTCGCTCTATCACTCGTACAATTATCAACACAGCTCAAAAAACTTCTCCTCAACTCTGAACTGGGGAGGCGTCTCCCTCTTATGACGTCAAGCGATTCGTTTGGGGGGAGGAGCAGTTTTAAGCGAGTACTGAAAATAACGAACTTTTTCATCTTATATTCTGCCTTTAGGTATCGAAAAACATAAAAAACAATACATCAACTTGTCAAACGTGTATTTCCCCTAACTATTTTGTGTTTATCTAAAAAAAAAAATTAACCTGACATATACACTTTAAGGCATAGGCTTATGTCCTATTTCAGGAAAATAGATGATTTAATTGTGAATGTTACTATAATCAAAGGCATTTGAATATGTTTGGTGGGCTGAATTACTCAAATTAAGTCATTAAATAAATATTATATATGGAGATGTTTGTAGTAGAGTGTTTGCAGTATAAATGTCACTTCTGTAGAAACAAAAGTCAAGTCACCTTTATTTATATAGCGCTTTTTACAATACAGATGTTTTCAAAGCAGCTTTACAGTGATAACAGGAAAATAATGCAACAAAGTTTGTTTCTGCTGTACAACAGATCTAGAAGAAAATACTGTCATAGTCCAGCTTAAGTAAGTTCAGTGTTCGTTCATTCATTTCTGTTGTAAAAAAGAACAGAAATAGTGTCATAGTCCAGCTTAAGTAAGTTCAGTGTGGATTAATTTATGTTATAATAGAAAGTTATTACTTTAGTTCATTTATCTATATAGCCGCTCTGGAGAAAACGGTGATGTCATCGTCCGGCTCAGTTCAGTTCTCATATAATGGTATCAGTGCAGATCAATAATATTGTTGAATATTAAGTGTCTCCAACTAAGCAAGCCAGAGGCGACAGTGGTAGGAACTCAAACTCCATCAGTGACAGAATGGAGAAGAAAACCTTGGCAGAAACCAGACTCAGTCTCTCAGTTCTCCTCTGACCAACGAACAAACAGTGTATGATTATGATTCAGGCATTACAGGTCAGAGGTCAGATTGGATCTGAACATTCAGAATATTTATCCAGTTTCATCTGGTTGAAGGTTTCCTTGTTTGACTTTGGATGAAGGATTGGATCATTCTGTAAGTTACACACACATGTGTGTGTGATGATCACTGTGGGTTTGTGTCTGTTGATTCTGTTGAATGTGATTGTGTCTGTAGAGGCTCTTTATTTCCATCAGCTGATCCAGAGAAGGTCAGACTAACATCTAGAACCTGTAAGTAAAACACAGACAGTCAAATGTGTGCGACATTATTGCATTATCAACTTTAGAACAACTAAAATGAAATTACTTAGATGATTAAGTGAGAGATTATAATATAATACTGAGATACATGATCCTGTATGACTGTCCTCTTTCTGTGTCACTGGGTCAGTTTTATTTATGATAAAGAATTTAGTGATAAATATTTACCATTATCTTTTATTGCAATTGACATTGACAATGATATTGAAAGCAAAATATTGAATTGTTTGAAATAAAAAGAAACTTGAAGATATTTGATTGTTGCTATAAACTATAATGAAAAAATAAATGAATTAAACTCTTATTAAACATGTTTATAGTGAGTAATTCACCATCACAATGAAAGTAAACTAAGAAACTAAATTAACTTTTAATTAAAATATGAACAGTTTTAATCATCACTACTCACTGAAGCGTCTCCAGTTTATAATGTGGATCCTCCTTCAGATCAGAGAGCAGCTTCACATCTGAGTCTCTTAGTTTATTATCAGACAGATTCAGTTGTCTCAGGTGTGAGGGGTTTGATCTCAGAGCTGAAGTCAGAGCAGCACAACCTTCATCTGTAACACCACAATCCCACAACCTGTAGAGAACAATGTCACTCTTCAGTCTCTCAGTTCAGGATCTACAGCTCAGATCAGCAGAACTTCACAATCAGAGACTTAATCCATGACACCATTAACAGGTCCAGTCTGAGGTTCAGACCTGCTTCTACAAACTGCTTGAGCGGGTTAGTCTCCATTTGATACAAATTGCAAGAATATTCGATAACACTTTATTTAACAGTGTCCTTGTTACATATGTTACATGAACTTACCATAGTAATAACAGTAAATTATGCATAATTACATGCAACTAACCCTCAATCAAATCCTAATCCTACCCTAACCCTATAGTAAGTACATGTAGTTGCTTAATATTACTCAGTACTTAAATATATAATTACACTGTTACAATGACACCTTAAAATAAAGTGTAACCGAATATTCATTTTTTTATGCAAATACCCAAAAATCATCAACATATCTGTATATGAACACAGTTGACACATCTTTACATCATCCAGTCATGTTTAATCTATCATTAATATTGTAAAATAATGTCAGACACATTGGAAAGAATCTAATGAAAATAAAAGCAACATTCCCATTAGTAATTTCACAGTAGATTTTTTTTTAATTTTTTTTTTTTATGGCAATCATTATTTACCATTAAAATAGAGGACTATGTTGGGACATTTTATACAATCTTACTCGAGTTTCTCCAGTTTACAGTGAGGATCCTGCAGTAGATCAGAAAGCTGCTTGACTCCAGAATCTCCTACTTTATTCCTTGACAGATCCAGTTCTCTCAGGTGTGAGGGGTTTGATCTCAGAGCTGAAGTCAGAGCAGCACAACCTTCATCTGTAACACCACAATCATACAACCTGTAGAGAACAATGACACTCTTCAGTCTCTCAGTTCAGGATCTACAGCTCAGATAAGCAGAACTTCACAATCAGAGACTTAATCCACGGCACCATTAACAGGTCCAGTCTAAGGTTCAGACCCGCTTCTACAAACTGCTTGAGTGGGTTAGTCTCCATTTGATAAAAATTACAAGAATATTCAATAACACTTTATTTAACAGTGTCCTTGTTACATATGTTACATGAACTTACCATAGTAATAACAGTAAATTATGCATAATTACATGCAACTAACCCTCAACCAAATCCTAATCCTACCCTTACCCTATAGTAAGTACATGTAGTTGCTTAATATTACTCAGTACATAAATATTAGAGATGCACCGATTACAATTTTCTAGGCCGATTCCGATTTCCGATTTTTCATTGAGTTTGACCTGCCGATACCGATTTTAGCCGATTCCGATTTCATTTTTTCTAACCACTTTACAGCACACACAAATATTTATTTTCTATCTTTTCTTTAATAGAACATTTTGCATAGAACATAGGTAATTTTTTTAACAGATAATCGCTATAAAATAGAACTATATAAATTACTCCTGGTGTGGAAAATACACACACACACACATACATACATACATACAGCGGCGGTTTCTTCATTAGGGCGATCGGGCGACGCACCACCAAAGTGTGAAAGGGACTTTTTCAATCACAATCTCATTCAACCACAGAGTTACGCTAGCAGTCACTCACTGTTGTTCTGCCTCTGGATATAGTCCAATCAGCGCCAAGTCACGTTCTGTGGAGTACCGCCTCTTTTTGGGCGATTTCACTATGGCCGAAAATCGCCCTGAGTGTTCCCATAGACTTACATTCAAAGATTTTTTTTTTCAAACTGCAGGCACTGCAATGCATTCTCTTTGGGTTCCGAGAGGGCTCGCACTAACGTGCTTTCGTCATCATACGTAAACTTCACTTGTGCAGCGATTGCTGGAAACAAATATACCTCTAATAATATTTAGCCATAAGCTGAAGTGACATCCAATAATTTCCTCAGTGCATAACTTACATTTCACGGACATATTCTCCATCTGTAAATGTTAGAAAGTCAATATTTCCAGTTTGCTGTCATGAGGGGGCGAGCTTTCTGCAAGCTAAACTTCCGTGAACGAGCGCCGCCACGTGCATGCGCGCCGAACAGACGGAGCGCAATAGAATAGGAGCGCAATTATTCTGACTAAAATATACATTAGCACTAAATTATAAATATATTTAGCTAAAATATTTGTTGTTGTTGGTGAACATAAATGTGCTAGAGAATTTCAAACCTACATGTGTATTTTTATGATATTAGCTTTGTTTTTTATTTTTTATTTTTTTATTTTAAGTTTAGATTGTAATGTTGCAATGTTAGAATGTAATGTGATTTGACCCCTTTTTTGGATAGACTGCAGATAGACAGCAAGGTTACACTATGTTTGATTTTATAACCTTCAATATGAACATTGTTTGTAGGACAATATTGATCAGGATTTATTTTTTTTTATTTTTTTTCAATACAGTTTTTTTTTCAAATAGAAAAATAATAATTAAATACTCAGATTATACCATACATCGCCATTTAGCCCAAAAATTCTGATTTATTTGGCAATTGGCTATTTCCCAACCCTACCGGCTGAAGTTTTAGCTAAACTTTAGGCTAATGATAGCTACATTATTATCACTGTTAAATTGTTATTTAACAATTAGCCTACATTCAGTCCTGGATTAATAATTCAGTTTGTTGTGCCCCCCCAAATTTTTTTTTAGCACCAGCCGCCACTGCATACACACATACACACATACATACACACACACACATACATATATGCAAGGCTATATATACACTCACCTAAAGGATTATTAGGAACACCTGTTCAATTTCTCATTAATGCAATTATCCAATCAACCAATCACATGGCAGTTGCTTCAATGCATTTAGGGGTGTGGTCCTGGTCAAGACAATCTCCTGAACTCCAAACTGAATGTCAGAATTGGAAAGAAAGGTGATTTAAGCAATTTTGAGCGTGGCATGGTTGTTGGTGCCAGACGGGCCGGTCTGAGTATTTCACAATCTGCTCAGTTACTGGGATTTTCACGCACAACCATTTCTAGGGTTTACAAAGAATGGTGTGAAAAGGGAAAAACATCCAGTATGCGGCAGTCCTGTGGGTGAAAAGGCCTTGTTGATGCTAGAGGTCAGAGGAGAATGGGCCGACTGATTCAAGCTGATAGAAGAGCAACTTTGACTGAAATAACCACTCGTTACAACCGAGGTATGCAGCAAAGCATTTGTGAAGCCACAACACGCACAACCTTGAGGCGGATGGGCTACAACAGCAGAAGACCCCACCGGGTACCACTCATCTCCACTACAAATAGGAAAAAGAGGCTACAATTTGCACGAGCTCACCAAAATTGGACAGTTGAAGACTGGAAAAATATTGCCTGGTCTGATGAGTCTCGATTTCTGTTGAGACATTGAGATGGTAGAGTCAGAATTTGGCGTAAACAGAATGAGAACATGGATCCATCATGCCTTGTTACCACTGTGCAGGCTGGTGGTGGTGGTGTAATGGTGTGGGGGATGTTTTCTTGGCACACTTTAGGCCCCTTAGTGCCAATTGGGCATCGTTTAAATGCCACGGCCTACCTGAGCATTGTTTCTGACCATGTCCATCCCTTTATGACCACCATGTACCCATCCTCTGATGGCTACTTCCAGCAGGATAATGCACCATGTCACAAAGCTCGAATCATTTCAAATTGGTTTCTTGAACATGACAATGAGTTCACTGTACTAAAATGGCCCCCAGAGTCACCAGATCTCAACCCAATAGAGCATCTTTGGGATGTGGTGGAATGGGAGCTTCGTGCCCTGGATGTGCATCCCACAAATCTCCATCAACTGCAAGATGCTATCCTATCAATATGGGCCAACATTTCTAAAGAATGCTTTCAGCACACTCTTTGAATCAATGCCACATAGAATTAAGGCAGTTCTGAAGGCGAAAGGGGGTCAAACACAGTATTAGTATGGTGTTCCTAATAATCCTTTAGGTGAGTGTATATAGCCTTGCAGTATAAAGATATTTCTATATTTCTATATTTTCTGGCTAGTTTACTTTATTTATTTTTTATAATCATAACCATACTTGCAACCAAAACTGAATAATGAAAACAAGTTTAAATGGGTAAATCTTCTACAAATATTTTTGAGTCTTCGTTTTCTTTTCTGACATATACTGGAGTTCTTGTTAAAACACACTAGACATACTTATTCTGTGCATTTTGAGCACTTTTTGTGTGAATTCATTTTTAGTTTGTCCATCAAAAGTGTGCTTTCACTTTAATTGATGTAACCTGGGTGAATTTGAGCAATTGAATGTAGTGTAGGTAGATTACTTACTAGACATGTTATGTTTAATGTAATTCATGAATCTCAATATATGCTGACTGTTTCTTTAAAATTCAGTTTTTTTTATTTTGTTTGGTTGAAATGTACTTGCTGGAAAATGTGGTTTTTACAAGCAAGTTTGATCATTTATTTTGTTATTGGATAAGAGATCGCAGAGCCCACCTCCTAGAGAGGTATTCGTGACGGGGATTGGTTGTTGTGAGGGGGAGGAGGGGGAGAAAAAATGACAAGCTAAGTGAGCAGGTGAAACGGAGAAATCCAGATCGGATTGATTTCCTATATTGTGGTTTATTTTACTAACTAACCGTTAGTAAGTGATTCGTGATTACTGTTTAAGATGATGGTGTGAAAGACAAATGTTTTGTTGAGTTTAACGTGACTTCGAAACGAAGACAGCATCTTTTTGTTTTGCCGCGATGGTCGCAAAATGTGAGAGAGAACGAGATACGATCTTCGGGGACTAGATGGCAGTTTAACGCTGCGTTTCTGAGGTAACTCGTTGTAAAGTCATAATCATCGTAAAGAATGATGACTAACCAGATAGCGCTCTGAATTACCGTGAGGTTCAGAGTTCCTCTGGCTCCGTGGGACACGCGGAGCCACTGACTACTTCACGAGAGCAGCCAGAGAGCGAAACATTCATTTGCCAAGCCCAACGGACAGCTTCGGGACTTGCAGGTATTATTAAATTTTATTTTTGCTCTTTAGAGTGAAGGGGCCAATTCTGAGTTTGCTTTAAAGGCCACAACGCACACAAGCAACGCTACAGGCCTGCAACGCGGGGGGAAAGCGCGCACGTGAGACTGTGTGAGAGAGTGTGTGTGTGTGTGTGTGGGCCCACTATTATTTTATTATAACTTTGGTTCATCTGAGTAAGAGGATCCTTTTGTCATTTGTTGTTTTGAAGGGGATAATTTATGTAGTTAAAAAAAAAAAACTACATGCAATTTGTCATTTGAGATATTCACGTGATTTTTTCGTGTTGCATTGAGTGACATTTCCTCAGTCACATGTGGGAGGTGTTTTGAGACCTTAGGGAAATTGTAATTCTTCTATTTGCAGATCTTTATTTTCATTCTATATTCAAATAACTTTGTTTTCAAATAAATGTGTAATTGTTTATTGTGAAATCACAGATTCATTTCCTTACTTTGGCTTTGTATTTTAAATAGTGGTAGTGGTGTTGTTAAATACTCATTTTGAGTGTTTATTTTCTGTGCTTCATATCAATAAGAGATAAAAATAGTGTGAGTTGAGTTTTTAAAAAGCGTTCCCAAAATTAGTCGAGAGACAAAATGAAAGAACCCGTGTGATCACTCTAAATATCTCTGAAAAGAATCTTCTGTCTGAGTAGGGTGTTACATTGAGTGTGAGCAGCAGCAAAAATAGACCCGTGCCGAAACCCGCGCTTCACTGCTGCTCACGCGACGCTCCTGCTCGACGCTCACGCGCTGCTCCTGCTCGCGGTGTGAATGCACTCATTGATTAACATGCATAATGGAAAAAAAAAGCGCTGCTCACGCGCCGCTGACATTTGTGGTGTGAAACGGACGTAATTCATGAAGTGTCCTACATGTCCGTTCCGTGTGCACGTGTGATGCTGATGTTGGGCGATGTTAATCATGCGGCGCCCGAGTGCATTTGATCGGCATAAAATCGGCATATGTCAGACTGACCGGCCGGTCGCCGATCACGTGAAAATCGGCCAATTCTGGTCACCAGCCGATCAATCGGTGCATCTCTAATAAATATATTGTATAATTACACTGTAACAATGACACCATAAAATAAAGTGTAACCGAATATTATTTTTTTATGCAAATACCCCAAAATCATCAACATATCTGTATATGAACACGGTTGTCACATCTTTACATCATCCAGTCATGTTTAATCATTAATATTGTAAAATGATGTCAGACACATTGGAAAGAATCTAATGAAAATAAAATCAACATTTCCATTAGTAATTTCACAGTAGATTATTTTTTTTTTGTATGGCAATCATTATTTACCATTAAAATCGAGGACTATGTTGGGACATTTTATACAATCTTACCTCAGTATCTCCAGTTTACAGTGAGGATCCTGCAGTAGATCAGAGAGCAGCTTAACTCCAGAATCTCCTACTTTATTCCATGACAGATCCAGTTCTCTCAGGTGTGAGGGGTTTGATCTCAGAGCTGAAGTCAGAGCAGCACAACCTTCATCTGTAACACCACAATCCCTCAACCTGTAGAGAACAATGACACTCTTCAGTCTCTCAGTTCAGGATCTACAGCTCAGATAAGCAGAACTTCACAATCAGAGACTTAATCCACGGCACCATTAACAGGTCCAGTCTAAGGTTCAGACCCGCTTCTACAAACTGCTTGAGTGGGTTAGTTTCCATTTGATACAAATTGCAAGAATATTCGATAACACTTTATTTAACAGTGTCCTTGTTACATATGTTACATGAATTTACCATAGTAATAACAGTAAATTATGCATAATTACATGCAACTAACCCTCAACCAAATCCTAATCCTACCCTAACCCTATAGTAAGTACATGTAGTTGCTTAATATTACTCAGTACTTAAATATATAATTACACTGTAACAATGACACCTTAAAATAAAGTGTAACCGAATATTAATTTTTTATGCAAATACCCCAAAATCATCAACATATCTGTATATGAACACAGTTGTCACATCTTTACATCATTCAGTCATGTTTAATCTATCATTAATATTGTAAAATAATGTCAGACACATTGGAAAGAATCTAATGAAAATAAAAGCAACATTCCCATTAGTAATTTCACAGTAGATTTTTTTTTTTTGTATGGCAATCATTATTTACCATTAAAATAGAGGACTATGTTGGGACATTTTATACAATCTTACTTGAGTTTCTCCAGTTTACAGTGAGGATCCTGCAGTAGATCAGAAAGCTGCTTGACTCCAGAATCTCCTACTTTATTCCTTGACAGATCCAGTTCTCTCAGGTGTGAGGGGTTTGATCTCAGAGCTGAAGTCAGAGCAGCACAACCTTCATCTGTAACACCACAATCCCTCAACCTGTAGAGAACAATGACACTCTTCAGTCTCTCAGTTCAGGATCTACAGCTCAGATAAGCAGAACTTCACAATCAGAGACTTAATCCACGGCACCATTAACAGGTCCAGTCTAAGGTTCAGACCCGCTTCTACAAACTGCTTGAGCGGGTTAGTTTCCATATCATAAAAATTGCAAGAATATTCAATAACACTTTATTTAACAGTGTCCTTGTTACATATGTTACATGAACTTACCATAGTAATAACAGTAAATTATGCATAATTACATGCAACTAACCCTCAACCAAATCCTAATCCTACCCTAACCCTATAGTAAGTACATGTAGTTGCTTAATATTACTCAGTACATAAATATATTGTATAATTACATTGTAACAATGACACCATAAAATAAAGTGTAACCGAATATAATTTTTTTATGCAAATACCCAAAAATCATCAACATATCTGTATATGAACACGGCTGTCACATCTTTACATCATCCAGTCATGTTTAATCTATCATTAATATTGTAAAATAATGTCAGACACATTGGAAAGAATCTAATGAAAATAAAAGCAACATTCCCATTAGTAATTTCACAGTAGATTTTTTTTTTTTTTTTTTTTGTATGGCAATCATTATTTACCATTAAAATAGAGGACTATGTTGGGACATTTTATACAATCTTACTCGAGTATCTCCAGTTTACAGTGAGGATCCTGCAGTAGATCAGAAAGCTGCTTGACTCCAGAATCTCCTACTTTATTCCATGAAAGATCCAGTTTTCTCAGGTGTGAGGGGTTTGATCTCAGAGCTGAAGTCAGAGCAGCACAACCTTCATCTGTAACACCACAATCCCACAACCTGTAGAGAACAATGACACTCTTCAGTCTCTCAGTTCAGGATCTACAGCTCAGATAAGCAGAACTTCATAATCAGAAACTTAATCCACGGCACCATTAACAGGTCCAGTCTAAGGTTCAGACCCGCTTCTACAAACTGCTTGAGTGGGTTAGTCTCCATATCATAAAAATTGCAAGAATATTCAATAACACTTTATTTAACAGTGTCCTTGTTACATATGTTACATGAACTTACCATAGTAATAACAGTAAATTATGCATAATTACATGCAACTAACCCTCAACCAAATCCTAATCCTACCCTAACCCTATAGTAAGTACATGTAGTTGCTTAATATTACTCAGGACTTAAATATATAATTACACTGTAATAATGACACCTTAAAATAAAGTGTAACCAAATATTCATTTTTTTATGCAAGTACCCAAAAATCATCAACATATCTGTATATGAACACAGTTGTCACATCTTTACATCATCCAGTCATGTTTAATCTATCATTAATATTGTAAAATAATGTCAGACACATTGGAAAAAATCTAATCAAAATAAAATCAACATTTCCATTAGTAATTTCACAGTAGATTTTTTTTTGTATGGCAATCATTATTTACCATTAAAATAGAGGACTATGTTGGGACATTTTATACAATCTTACTTGAGTTTCTCCAGTTTACAGTGAGGATCCTGCAGTAGATCAGAAAGCTGCTTGACTCCAGAATCTCCTACTTTATTCTCAGACAGATTCAGTTCTCTCAGGTGTGAGGGGTTTGATCTCAGAGCTGAAGTCAGAGCAGCACAACCTTCATCTGTAACACCACAATCCCACAACCTGTAGAGAACAATGTCACTCTTCAGTCTCTCAGTTCAGGATCTACAGCTCAGATAAGCAGAACTTCACAATCAGAAACTTAATCCACGGCACCATTAACAGGTCCAGTCTAAGGTTCAGACCCGCTTCTACAAACTGCTTGAGTGGGTTAGTCTCCATATCATAAAAATTGCAAGAATATTCAATAACACTTTATTTAACAGTGTCCTTGTTACATATGTTACATGAACTTACCATAGTAATAACAGTAAATTATGCATAATTACATGCAACTAACCCTAAACCAAATCCTAATCCTACACTAACCCTATAGTAAGTACATGTAGTTGCTTAATATTACTCAGTACTTAAATATATAATTACACTGTAACAATGACACCTTAAAATAAAGTGTAACCGAATATTCATTTTTTTATGCAAATACCCCAAAATCATCAACATATCTGTATATGAACACGGTTGTCACATCTTTACATCATCCAGTCATGTTAAATCTATCATTAATATTGTAAAATGATGTCAGACACATTGGAAAAAATCTAATGAAAATAAAATCAACATTTCCATTAGTAATTTCACAGTAGATTTTTTTTGTATGGCAATCATTATTTACCATTAAAATAGAGGACTATGTTGGGACATTTTATACAATCTTACTTGAGTTTCTCCAGTTTACAGTGAGGATCCTGCAGTAGATCAGAAAGCTGCTTGACTCCCGAATCTCCTACTTTATTCCTTGTCAGACTCAGTTTTCTCAGGTGTGAGGGGTTTGATCTCAGAGCTGAAGTCAGAGCAGCACAACCTTCATCTGTAACACCACAATCCCTCAACCTGTAGAGAACAATGACACTCTTCAGTCTCTCAGTTCAGGAAACACTGATATAAATAATAAGATATGAATTTCTCCTTTCTCCTCAACAGATTTGTATATGAAAGCAGTTGTCACCTCTTCACATCATCCAATCATGCTTATAACTATTGTTGTGGAAAATATGCAATTGTCCTGTTACAAGTATTCCTTTTTGTAAACTAGTTAACTTGTAAATAATAAAACTATATTTAACTGAAACTAAGAAGCTTGTCTGCCAAAAGTCTTTGATTTCTAATAAACTGAACTGAACAGATCATGAAGAAGTCTTCTGACCTATAGATTGTGAGTATGAAAATTCAGATGCTTATGATTTAGGACAGATTTGACGTACTTTACCTAACCTGAGAATAATCAAAATAAGGTTAAAGGTGTCTAGAAAAACGCACCATAAAACACTATCAAAAACTATCAAAAGTAAAATGACCTCAGAAGCTTTGGAAAGAATCTAATGAAGATTAAACATCCTTTTAAGTTACTTGATGGTAAACTTTTTTTGTCAGTGTTTCCCATTGGTTGAGAATGTACTTGTGGTGGGCAGGGCGAAGTGACGCAGCGCTGATTGAGCGGGTTCAGAATAAACTAGTCAAACAAAGGTTTATGAACTCTATTTATTACACAAAATACTCAATATCCTTAAGAAATCATTTAGAAATAATGTAGAAATTCATATTATGCATAAATTCATAAAATTTACTACAAGCATGAACAAATATTTTCATAATGAAAACTATTTTCAAAGTTGACAGTTTCTGTCTGAGCAATTAATTTTTCTCTGCTTTGACAACAACTTTCTAAGGCCTGCCTGTACGGATCGGCTTCAGGGGCAGGTCCGTTTACTAATGCTTAAGCGTGCAGCAAGGAGATCTCCTTGAAGTTTATTTCGCATGTCAGTTTTGATCTGAAATAGAAACAAACTTACATCACCATTTTGGAAGATAGCACAAGAGAAAATTAACTGACAATTTTCAAATTGTGCTTTCTTGCATTACGGTTTAAAATCACTTACCTTGTTCATTGCTGAGAAGTCTCGCTCACAATTTAATATTGTTTAAGGCCATTTCGCGATTTCAGTCTATATATTGTTTAGTTTATGTTGTTTAAATGGATATATAGACCAGTGGTTATCAAACTTTTTAGAGTGGCATGCCTAAGGCTTTTACCATCCTTTTGCATACCTCCTCTCTGCAGTCACACCTTTTTCAGTAAGGGACAATATTTTGTAGGGCTGGGAGAAAGAAATCAATTCACCTAGGTATCGCAATTTCTTTTTTCAACGATTTTAAAATCAAATTTTTTCAAAAATCAAAAAGTGACATTGATTTTATACAATAGTTCAACATATGAAAGGTATTAATATTAAGTGATGTTCATTTTCAACACAGTTTTGTCAGTATTTTATTTACAACAAAATAATAGCTCCAACGAAAGCCACAGCAGAACAGCAGCATTCATTCATAAATACAGATATTTGCTTCTGTATGAATTAATGACTCGATGACTCACTCATAAAGACAGTGACTTACTGCCACCTACTGGCGGTTTTAATCTAATATTCAAAAGCATCACTTCGTTTTAACCATCATTGCATATTTCTCTACTGAACTTTTTTATTTATTTAAAGCATTATTTATTTTATTAAGGTATTTGTAAAAGTAAAAAAAATGCCAAGGGCAGAAAGTAATATACAGAGAGGTCACTTGCAAAGTTAGGTTAAAGATACAAACAAAGAGGGATTCAAGCAAATAGCATCAATAACAAGGTATAATTTACAGACTGTGAGCTGAAGAGTAATATTCAGAGAAAAAATTTGTTTTTAAGAGGTTTTTGAAGGAGAGAAGGGTGGATGCTTGACGGATGTCTTGAGGAAGAGCATGCCACAACGCTAAAAGACCTGATGGCTCCCATGGTTACCAAACTATTGAAACTGACTGAATTTGGCACAGGCCTACCTAAGATATTTTTCACCAGCCGCCACTGATTGCAGTGAAAATACAAAACGGAAGAAAAAAGACAACGAGCGCAGCGCTGTAAAGGGGCTCTACATATTAAGGTCTATAGTGACACAACAATTGAACGTTCGCAAAGACCCGCCCCCTTTGTTACTGTTGCTATGTCCAACAAGCCACGCCTCTCTAACGCCACACCATGTTCTCACGCAGAGCGGAGAAAATACATGGCGGAGCAGAGAGTCCACTGACTACGCACTGACAACGCACTGACAGACAGGACAGACAAGGTTACTTTTGATATGAAACACAAAGTCTCACCCTTCAAATTTGGTAATTTTTTAAAGAAATTTAAACGATAAATACCGTTTTGAGGCTCTTTAAAGGGTAACTAAACTCTAAAACAACTTTTTTTAGTTAAAAATCTGTAAGACTGGGGCTATTAATGCTTTTCCTTGATTCAAGTAATTTTTTTGACATTTGGGTTTAAAGTGTTTTAATTCTACAATATATGGTGTAAAAACGTCTGAGTGCTGCCCTCTTCAGGTTGAACAGTGGCTACTGCAGTTGAATTTTCCTATTGGAAGTTGTGGTGGCCGGTGACGTCAGAGAGAACCAGCTAACCACGCCCTTGCCTACAGAGAGATACGTCTCAGATGCACGCCTCCTCTCCACTGGGCTCTGCCCACTTCTCCAGCATTTTTCAAATATTGCCAGTGGGTGGAGTCAGGCTCTGACCAGGGGTTTAGTTACCCTTTAATGCAGGGGCAGAGTGGGACCAAAAAATCTACCGGGAAATTTCGTAGACCACCGACCCTTATGATATAACGAGATATTATGTCGAAATACTGTGTTGAGCAGAGAGGCTGCACAGACAGTTTGACCAGTGGGAAGCGGCCGCACATCAGGCCGCCGGATGGTGTTGCTAATATAACTCGCAATGTATAACTATTATCAGACTGGCCCTCGCGGCCTCAAAACACTACCGGCCCACCGGGAAAAGTCCCGACTCTCCCGATTGCCACTCCGCCCCTGCTTTAATGTGTCTGACAGATCACTCTAGCCTCAGTTAAAGCTGCTTGTGAACCAGGGCCGCGGGAAGTGCTGCAGCACCCCCTGTTTTCACAGAATTGTAAATGCAACGCATATGTTTGTTAATTAAAATTTATACATTTTTAGCATTTAGTCATTTATTTGTAATAAACACTTTAAGTGGGCTATTTAAAAATTGTTATTTATATGTTAAATTATGTTTTTAAAACATAAGCGCAGAGTGTTACGTATAATGTTGGGTGTGCGTCGAAAGAATTTGTCCGCAGCTGCTCAAAAAAAAAAAAAAAAAAACACCCAGTCAAAAACCCCACTGGCAGTGTTTTGTAAGGATAGCACTAGGCAGGTTTTTTGTGTTCATTTCTATATTTATATTATCGATATAATATCAGACAATATTTTCACGGACCGGCCTTTAAAGGTTGGGTAGGTAGGAATTGTCTAAAAAACTTTATTTATATATCAATACATAATTAAAATGTAAGTACTCTGAAAAAGAAAGTATAAAAATCGAGTGTCTGTAGACCTCTCACGACTGTTTTAAAGACAGCTCATTATTTCCATTCACTCCACCCCCTCCCTTCTGGACTCCTTCCAAAGCCACGCCCCCAAAACACATGAACGCGCGACTCCGACCGCTGAGCTGGAAGACGTATTATTTACCTAGTAAACATGCAGGGCCACTGATGACGGCGGATAAACAGTTATCGCACATTCACTGGTAGGGACGAAACATCAACAATATGCTTTACATTGACTATGGCCTGCCCATACTTTGACTACAAACTTGGTCCTCAAATCATTACGTATTTTGCAATACATGTAATGTAACTTCATAACGTTGCACTCTTTCTATAAGTTATAAATAGCTAGCAAGATAATAATGGTAACGTTACAGTATCTAAGTAATTATTCTAGCGATGTGTAATGCTAAATAAGGTTTGCTAGTACATTATTTCAGCAACATGACAAGCCAGTGAATTAGCAGGTTTCTATTGTTGCTTTGCACAGCGCGTGACGTTTTATCTGTATGTTATGCGGCTAGAGCTTTGACACTGAGTAAATGGGCTCCGACGGGCTTGTTTATCGTCATTGGTCTTTTTCCGTTTACCTGTCTTTGTTGCATGAGCTGGTGCCACTCGGGAAATTGGCAGTTTTGGTTGTTTGTCCGCCATTAGCACAGCTGCGCGGCACACCGGCTATCTTGGTTTTGAACGACGGTATGCGCTGTGCGAGAGAGGGGGGTGATCAGCGCGTACACAAGCATGATTGACACTGCTAAGACACTCCTCCTGGCTCTGATTGGTTGTTTCTTACCGGGAGCGGTGTATTTCTGCAAATGGCAATAGGACCACTGGGAGGAGCCTGGGGAGCTTGATTTTTTCACAGATTATCTGTCTCATATTCTACTGTCAGGACATAATGACAGTTTTAACAAATATGTAAAAAATACATTTTTACAGAAGTTACCAACTGCAGCTTTAAGGTGTGGCGGATAAATAGCCTACAACAAAATAAAATGATACGACCGGCATAAAAACTGGGGTATTTTTTAAATAACAAACGTGAATCCAATGTGTAGGCCTACTCGCAACTTTATTAGCAGCGTCCTCCTACATCGCACCTAAAGACAACTGAGAAAGCCTGAACACAAAATAAAATGCCCCCCAAAAGAAAAAAAATCTCCATGTTTTCGGTGCTGACCGAGGAAAGACGTCAGCATGTAACATGTAAGGGTGGCGCTGCCAATAAAGCATCTAAAAGCTGTCACAAAGAACAGGCAAAAATAATGATTATGAATATGTAAAATATAGCAGGATACATTTTAATTGTTTACTAATAAAACAGTTATTTTTTATGTCAGTGTCGGATAGACAGATGAAGTTGACGATGCTGACTCGTGATCTTTGCAGCGCCAGAGAGAAATGCACATTTCATACGAATTACATAAGCAGCGCAGTCTGTTTTCTTTCGTTTTGAATTGTTCTGCTTAAAAGTAGACATTTCAAGCTATCTATATGTCTCAGGTCTGTGAGGCAATAGGCTACCTTATAGGCCTACGCTGAGTTTCGGTTCATTTATGAGACGAGCTCCAGGTTCGCCAGCGCCTCCGGGTCCTGATTATATATTTTCTAATAGCCTATATTTACTTCTTATTTATTAAATCCAGACAATTGGTTGATGAAACATTGATTAAAATTAAGATACAATTAATACAAAACGAAATTAAATTTAAAGACAGGCTTTGTGCTTTCAGTTTGAGGTCTCTGTGAAAGTTTTAAAGCAGTCTTTTAGTGCCGCTTTCAGAGCGCTCACGTCCGTAACGGAGAACTGACCCGTCTGTAACATTTTTTTTTTTTTTTTTGAAATACATTTCTAAATAAATGCGACTTAGTCCAGTGCGACTTAGGCTATATATGTCTTTTCTTCCTCGTGGCGCATTTTTTAACTGATATGCGACTCTGGAGCGACTTATAAAATAGGCTACGGTAAGTTATTTATTCTTTTTGTGCAAATGTCCCATAAAGTCCCATCCTTTAAGGATTAATTTATGTCCCGTTGACCGGTCCATTGCATTACGAATAAAAGCAGAATCAATAAAGTCAAAAATGTGATGTGCAGTCAGGTTTGAGTGTGTGCGCTGTTTCAACGAGTGTTCTCACTGATACGCTTGTTGTGATTAGTTTTGACGAGTTTTATAGTCTTGATATTGTTTCTTATTCAAAAGTGGTGACGCCCCTATAGGCTGCTGTTATTCATGTCTGAATCCTTATGACTCCTGTCGTAGTTAATATTGCTCTTCATTGGTTCATTATTAGTTCATATCTTCGCTAATCATGAGTTCATGTTGAATTAACTATTGATTCAGGTATTAGGATATGATTATTCATGTACTGTTATTGTAAAGGGTTACTTAAGATATATTTGAATTTCTCCTATTACAGTATTGCTTTGGTACGAAAACACATGCTAAAATCATAAATGTGATCATGTTTTATCAGTGTAATGATTGTTGTCAGAGTGACTTACTGAAGTGATCTGGATTCTTTAACCACAGGCTGCAGCTTCTGAAGAACTTCATCTGCTGTATTTTGGGCTCCAGTAAAGTGTTTTAGATCAAAAACATCCATCTTCTGCTCTGATGTCAGCAACACATAAACCAGAGCTGACCACTGTGAAGAGGAGAGTTTGGTTTTTCTTATTTCTCCAGATGTCAGATAATGTTGAATCTCCTTCATCAGAGAATCATCACCCAGTTCATTCAGACAGTGGAACAGATTGATGGATCTCTCTGGAGAGCGATTCTCCCCGATCTTCTGTTTGATGTACTGAACTGTTTCCTCTTTGTTGTAGGAGCAGCTTCCAGTCTGTGTCAGTAGTCCTCGTAAGAGAGTCTGATTGGACTCCAATGAGAGACCCAGAAGGAAACGCAGGAAAAGGTCCAGATGTCCATTCTTACTCTGTAAAGCCTCATCCACAGCTCTCTGATGCAGCTCAGATAATGAATGATATTTCATCAGGTTTAAGATTTTAGTAAAGACACTTTGTATGGTTGTGTCAAACACATTTCTGTTCTTATATGTAAAGTAAATGTGTGTATATAGAGCTGCTAGATGTTCCTGGATGCTCAGATGAACAAAGCAGAAGACTTTCCCCTGATACAAGCCCAACTCCTCTCTGAAGATCTGAGTGCACAATCCTGAGTACACTGATGCTTCTGTCACATCAATGCCACACTCTCTCAGGTCTTCCTTATAGAAGATCAGGTTGCCTTTCACAAGCTGCTGGAAAGCCAGTTTCCCCAGTTTGAGAATCATGTCTTCATCTTTCAATCTCTTCTCATAGTCCTTCTCGTGTTTGATGTTGGTCTGAATGATCAGGAAGTGTGTGTACATCTGAGTGAGAGTCTTGGGAATCTCTCCTCTCTCTGCTTCACTCAACATCTCCTCTAGAACAGTGGCTGAGATCCAGCAGAACACTGGGATGTGGCACATGATGTGGAGGCTCCTCGAGGACTTCAGGTGTGTGATGATTGTATTGGCCAGACTCTGATCACTGATTCTCTTCCTGAAGTATTCCTCCTTCTGTGGCTCATTGAAGCCTCGTACCTCTGTCACTCGATGGACACACTCAGAGGGGACGAGATCCGCTGCTGCTGGTCTGGAGGTGATCCAGATGAGAGCAGAGGGAAGCAGATTCCCCTCAATGAGGTTCATCAGCAGCTCGTCCACTGAGGCTGATGCAGATATATCACACAGTTTCACTTCACTCTTAAAGTTCAGAGACAGACGACACTCATCCAGACCATCAAAGATGAACAACACTTTATATTCACCACTGGATATTTCCATTTCTTTAGTTTCAGGAAATAAGACATGAAGAAGATCTGAAAGACTGAGTGTTTTGTCCTTCATCAAGTTGATCTCTCTGAAAGGAAGTGGAAATATGAGCTGGACGTCCTGATTCTCTTTCCCTTCAGCCCAGTCCACAATGAACTTCTGCACAGAGACTGTTTTCCCAATGCCAGCGACTCCCTTTGTCAGCACAGTTCTGATGGGTTTGTCTTGTCCAGGTAAAGGTCTAAAGATGTCATTGCATTTGATTGGTGTGTCCTCTGTTGCTGTTCTCCTGGATTGTGTCTCAATCTGTCTCACCTCATGATCATTATTGATCTCTCCACTTTCAGTCTCTGTGATGTAGAGCTCTGTGTAGATCTCATTCAGGAGTGTTGGGTTTCCCTGCTTTGCTGTTCCTTCATACAGACACTGAAACTTCTTCAGCAGATTTGATTTTAATCTGATTTGGACCAGTGAAAGATTGACAGATTACAATATAAAGAGATACGTTTTAGTAAAATAACAACACTCTCTAATTAAATAATTAGACAATATCACACAAGCAACAGTGCTGTTGGTCTATATATCAGTAAAACTTTTATTTGGCCGTTTGCACAAGCCTCTGGGAATTAGATATTGATATAAATTTCATTATTTGATCCTTTTCTCAATTCAAATGAATCTGGACATATTTGAGATACATGTACATTTGGTAGGGAAAAACCTCTCAACTAGTGCAGTAAACTATACAGTGGACCTGCTTCACTTGGATCATTACTATAATATTAAAGGTAAAAATGTTGTCCAAATGATTGAATTCAACTGAATTCAGACAGAATAAGTCAACATTCAATTTAATCTGAAAATCTGAAGGCCGGTTTAATGAACTCACATAACCTGCAGTTCCTGAACTTCCTGAAAGAGTTGAGAGGCTCTGAAAATCTTTGAAATACTGATGGTAACAATAATGAACTCTTTTTAATAGAAAAAGAAATGTGACCTGATTCATAATTTTCACACTGTGACGCAAACACATTTTAGTTTGAGTTTCTAATTTTTCTAATTATTTTTAATTATTTAATTATATTACTATATTTTTAGTTAAGAATATAACTGAAACAGATTTAAACACATTAAATAATGAATACATCCCTAATAGGTTTAGGTTTAAATGAAGGGTTAATAAAGCGTCTGATAAAAAATCTGTCATGCCACATTAAAGAGCGGCTAAACGTGTTTAACACAATTATGTTCGGTCTTGTCTGCATCTGTTCTTCTTAGTCCCTGATTAGTTAACCTTCATCTATCTGTGTTTAGTTACAGTTCCCTCGTTTACCCTGTGTATATATTCTCCCGTTCAGTTCTGTCCTCGGTTATTGCTCATGTCTATGTTAAAACACGCTGTTGCTTGTGTACATTATTTTTGTTATCGTAATCGAGCTTCGTCTGTCTGATCATCAACCAGCGTGACAGTATTTGTAATTTGAGATTAAATTGAATGAATTTGAAAGCGTACACCCTGTTTTATAAAAAGTAACAAAAGTAACATACTGCGATTACTGAACTTTTATTAAAGGGATAGTTCACTTTGAAATTAATTTTTGGTATGTCTTAGCTTACCTCAAGGGCATCCAAGATGTAGGTGTCTTTTTTTCCGCAGTAGTTTCAATTTTGATATTTTTAGGTCAAACCGTTCTTGTCTGTCAGTCATATAATGCAGGTCGATGGTCACCACCTCAAAGAGCATGCACAGAGTCCAAATTAAAACAATTCCCCGTCGTCCAAATTAAACAATTCCCCATCGTAAGTACACATTGATGGCCTAAGACACGAAACGAGCGGTTTGTGTGAGAAAACGAACAGTATTTATATCGTTTTTACCTCTTATACACAGCCATGTCGAAGTGATCTGATCTGACGTGTACGCAGACTGGTGCATAGATATATACACACTAGATGTCGCCTTGTCTACGGCAGTTCATTGGAACGAATGTCTTTAATGCGACATCTAGTGTATATATCTATGCACCAGTCTGCGTACACGTCAGATCAGATCACTCGGACATGGCTGTGTATAAGAGGTAAAAACGATATAAATACTATTTGTTTTCTCACACAAACCGCTCGTTTCGTGTCTTAGGCCATCAATGTGTACTTACGATGGGGAATTGTTTTAATTTGGACTCTGTGCATGCTCTTTGAGACAGTGACCATAGACCTGCATTATATGACTGACAGACAAGAACGGTTTGACCTAAAAATATCAAAATTGAAACTACTGCGGAAAAAAAGACACCTACATCTTGGATGCCCTTGAGGTAAGCTAAAACATACCAAAAATTAATTTCAAAGTGAACTATCCCTTTAAAGGTTTATTCTCTAATCAACTGAAAAAAAGAAAAGATTAAAAGATCAATCTTGGTAATTAATCTTCAGATTGTTCAAATGAAGAATGCAATGCATCAGAAAATCTATATTTCATGCTGATATTCAGACCAACAGCAAGACTGCATGAGTGTTATAGCACTTGTAGCAATACTTCAATAAACAAGAAGTTAACTTGCGTTAAAAGTGTTGCTAGTTACTATTTACTTTATCTGTTAATTATAATGGATAGTCTGGGTACAGTGAGTTACTATCAGGATGAGTCTGTCTAGACAAAAATGTTGTACCTCAGACCAGTTGATGTGTGTTTTCCCTTAAATGTTATTGGATTCCTCATAGACGCTTCACTCCTCATGGACACACAGCTGGACTCCGGTGGGTTTGACTTCTGTCTGCAACTTTGGCTTCAATAGAACAGACAATTTAAAAATAACAGATATGACAGAATAGACAAGAATTCATATTGATAATTTTACATGTAGATCAACTTTATATAGACTATCTATCTATCTATCTATCTATCTATCTATCTATCTATCTATCTATCTATCTGTCTGTCTGTATATCTATTAATCTATCTATCTATCTATCTATCTATCTGTCTGTCTATCTATCTATCTATCTATCTATCTATTCATCTATCTATCTATCTATCTATCTATCTATCTATCTATCTATCTGTCTGTCTATCTATCTATCTATCTATCTATCTATCATCTATCTAGCTATCTAGCTATCTGTCTGTCTATCTATCTATCTATCTATCTATCTATCTATCTATCTATCTATCTATCTATCTATCTATTCATCTATCCATCCATCTATCTAGCTATCTGTCTATCTATCTGTCTATCTATCTATCTATCTATCTGTCTATCTATCTATCTATCTATCTATCTATCTGTCTATCTATCTATCTATCTATCTATCTATCTGTCTATCTATCCGTCTATCTATCTATCTATCTATCTATCTATCTATCTATCTATCTATCTGTCTATCCATCTATCTATCTATCTATCTATCTATCTATCTATCTATCTATCTATCTATCTGTCTGTCTGTCTGTCTGTCTGTCTGTCTGTCTGTCTGTCTGTCTGTCTATCTATCTATCTATCTATCTATCTATCTATCTATCTATCTATCTATCCATCTACAGTATCTATCAAATGTTGTACCTCAGATCAGTTGATGTGTGTTTTCCCTTAAAGTTGTATGGATTCCCCATAGACGCGTCACTCTTCATGGACACACAGCTGGACTCCGGTGAGATTGATCTGTCACCCTTAAACTGACTTTAATAGAACAGAGATAACAGAATAGAGACAAGAATCAACTTGGCTGATTTAACATGAAAATAAATCCCACATGAGAAGATTGTCTATTACAGTTTTTCTCAGTCGCTTTGGTGCATTTCTCACATCACTATTTACATTTGCACAACAGTTAATGCAGTTCTCAAAACAATTAGTACAAACTGCAAAACCTAGTTGATAACCTGCAAAAGCGTGTCACTTGCTCAAAATGGAGATAGCTCATCCCTCAAAAGCAAGTATTCATGTCAATGAAAGTGTCAGTGTCATCAAGATGAAAAGTCCTGACACCATTGTTTATGAACAAGATAGTCAAATGGCTTTGTCATGTTTTCATTATGACAGTTTACTCTGTAAATGTTTTCCAATGCAAAAAAAGTCAGATCTTGGTGACACTACCTGAAAATGCTCAAGACAGCACTATATACTATTTGCACAGCCATCTGAAAAATACAGTTACTGTAAGTTACACATTACTGTATTTAGTGAGGTAACTGAGTACAAGACACTGAATATGTATGTTTCACATTTTTACTGCATATGCTCTTTGCAATTCTAATTTGTTCACAGCATTGTGCAAAAGAAAAAATACACCCTTATTTACAACAAACATAAACTCCCTTTGGGTAGAGCTGTGCACAACTGGAAACAATATTGCAGTAGGGGAGACCAGGGACAGTTGCAACACTTTTTGCATTTCTCTCAATTACTCAGAGACTATTTGACATAGACCAACCAAATTTGAATATATTAAACTTGCATCTGTCTGCTAATTACCCATACCATTTAAAGATGATTATATATGACATATCGTTCACAGTATTTATTTGAATGGAAGAAGTCAGATGTTGCAACAGACCCCGACCCAGGGACGGTTGCAACATGTTAAAAATACCTTAAATTTCATTAATTAACTTAAGCTTTTTGTCTCATTGAGCAAAGAATTCTGAAAATATTAACTGTTTTAGGCCTAAGATAATATTATAGTATTATTTATTTCAATAATATTATTTGTAGCCTATTATTTATTTATTTAGTCATATTTATCAAATAACAGTTATTGAGTTTTGTTTGTTCATGTGTAGAACATAGGCCTACATAGATTCAGTGTGCAGGTGTTACAGATGCTATTCAATCTCTCCATATTTCAGTGTCAGACAGGAAGAATTTAACAATTTGCAATGCAACAAACTTTTATTAAACATGCAATTTATAACATGTTGCAACCGTCCCCGACCCTATCAGCCATGACAGAACATCATACGCCTGCTAGACACACTGACTTTGACACATGCTAACCATGTCACTTAGAAGTCAACAAAACAATAATTCAAACGAAGTAAGTTTTGATTAATTCATACAAAATTTCAGGACAGTATGACAAAAATATATCTCATGAAAAAATGTACGTTCATACCTCCAAAACAAGTTTTGTTCAATAAATGCAGCAGCAGATGTTGAATATGTCTACTGTCTTCTTAGTGGGTGGAGGGTCTAACTGGGCATGTGCAGTATGAGTGTCATCACTCTAGCTTGTTTCTGATTGGAGAAAAATGACATGTTGCAACCATCCCCTGTTGCAACTGTCCCCGGTCTCCCCTACATATTGGAACTGAACATACAACATACATAGTACTGTAATCATTCATGCACATCCAGACGTTCCTCTCTGTCTGGTATAGGCATACTGTCTATGGGACATTTTCAGGAAAAAAAGATTTTAATTTTTTTTGTCAAATTTGCTTGACAGATTTTGACAACAAGTTCAACATTTTTGTATGTAATGACTCAAGCAATGAAATGAGGACTATTAGTTTTATATGGAATGACTGTTCAGCATTCACAAGTATAGTTAATTTTGACTGACATGACATAAGCAAATGATGATGTTATAAAACAGCAGAGAGTTGTATGAAAGCAATTGATGCATGTCCAAAAGCATTTGCAATTTTTTGAAAGGAATGAGAAACTGCTACTATGATGTGCACAAATGACTAAATGTTGTGGAGGTTGAACTAACTGTTGTGCAAATGTAAATAGTGATGTGAGAAATGCACAAAAGCGACTGAGAAAAACTGTAAGACAGTATGTTGAAGAGTGATGAGACTGTCCAAGGATAATGTCATATATCATCTAGCTGTCTACTGTATCTGTGTGTCTTTGGACAGTGTTTAAAGACCCTGAGTGGCTCCAACTACTGTATATCCCGGCACCAGAATATGATAGAGACAACAGATCACTATACCAACCCTGGCAAACACACACAACACCCTGTTATGTGCAGAAAATGAGTCTTCTATAACATTAAGATCATATGAAGATTGAAGTACCTGAATCCTGGAGAAGAATCTCCATGTCTGAATGTGTGTGTGTCGTCCATGATTCATTCAGTCTTCATGAAGCTGCTCGAGTAAGAGATCAGAAACACTCATTCACACACACTCAAACACAATACATTTCATTTCCTTCAGTGTTTATGGAGACAAAACTAATCCGATTTCTGATTTCTAATCATTAATTATTAGACATTATCAACATTTAATTCCTGGTTTAATGTGATTTTCAATCATGTTAATGAATGTTCAGAACTGGTATAATCTGAATCAGCAGATTCACTTCTTCAGTCAGATCTGTCACGTTTGCACCAGTATTTCATCTGTGTGTGTTTTAAACAGAAATATCTCGGCTGAACAGACTGGGAAGTTTGTAACACTAGAGTTTAATGTTCTTCCACTGAAGCCTCAAATATTGTACAAATGGGACAGTTTACTGTAAGCCCACATTTAATACATCTGTGAAACTGACTAACATACGCAGCTATTTGTTCAAGATCTTTTCCAACTAAGATAAAATATTGGTTTAGTTTAATTAAATGTTCATAAATGTTAATTAAATCTTCTGACATTACCTAAAGGGAGTTTGTAACAATAGCACTTTGTACAACTTTGTACTTGACATTCATTTTCACAGAAAATTATATCAAAGTTTTAGACACACAGTAGGCCTACAAAACATTTTTTTAAACAAACACAACAGATGTTAAAGAGAAAAATGTTACAACACTGTGGTTTCTAGAGATTTTGACTGTAATGTTCCCCTATTTGTACCGAAAATTATGTATAGGCCTACATAAAAAGTGAATTTTAAAATGTAGGGTCTAGCCTATATGTCGATGTCCAAAGACAATTACGACAAACATGTATAAGTTTTAAAATAAAAACGTATATTAAGTATTTCATGTGTAGGCCTAATTTATTTTAATATTTCATGGTTACTTACGTTGTTGAGGAAGTAATTTCCATCCGCCACACCGGAACACTTACTCTGAATATAAGTTATTAAAAACCTCGAGTTTTCCATCAACAGCATATAAAATCGCACATAAACATACATATTCAAACATTTATTGATACTTGGACGATCAGTTGCTCTTATTTGAAGATTCTTAAACCCGGGTGTAAAATGGCGCTCGTAAATAAATCTCATGGTAGGCCTACCGGTACTTTCACTTTCACTTTCGCAGCACAATATGTTCGATCAACATTAATAAAACGATGTTGGCATTTGTACAACTCTTCAAAGAAAAACAAGGCGCCGTACGTCAGTTGATATGAAGACACGAAACCCATTTGTTTATACTTTTTTTTTATGTCACTATAACAAAACAACAACAACAAAAAAAAAACAGTACGTGGCGCGCATGCGCTTTGCGCGAGAGAACTTACTGGTAACCACAGCCACCGTTCAACGCAATATACAAAACATCACATTCTTTTTTCTTTTTTTTTTATATTTCTTGTGGTTATGATGATGAATCCAGTGTGTTTTTGGACATGAAGCAGTAATACTGTAGTCCAGCATCTGATCTCTAAAGAGCTTCATGGGTAAAGATGGCGCTAGATTATGTGATCAGAACTGTGTAAAATACACACATGCTATCATTTAGATATGGCACAGCAGGTTTTAGCTCATATCGGTCTCAGATGGTGATGGATTCATCATCTAGTGTCAAAGCTGCTCAGATCCTGGAGAAAATATTAGCAGAGCCCTTTTCTGCTCTTCTTTACTGGAAAGATCTGCAGATGAAAACACACACATTTGTGTATTGAGTCTTTTTTTTAATTGCTGGATATAGTTTTCATGCTAGCTTAAGAATATAGTTTATCTAACATATCTAATATTTATCACATAAGATTGTAAGTAATGTGAGAATATGTGTGTAAAGTGTGTAATATCTGCTCTTTTCTCATGTGAAACTGTGAGGTGTTCTGAACACGACATAGAGACAGTGCAGTCGAGCGATAGTGTCCCCCTGAACCATGTCATCCAGGCATATCGAGCCCCGGGACAAAACATCATCTACAGAAAGAGAAAACATCCCAACATCACTGTCAGCATCAGAGAAGCTCAGAGCCGCCGCAGTAGTCAGCTGATGTCACATGGTGGCGCTGTTCTACAACATCACTATCAGCATCAGAGAAGCTCAGAGCCGCAGTAGTCAGCTGATGACACATGGTGGCGCTGTTCTACAACATCACTATCAGCATCAGAGAAGCTCAGAGCCGCCGCAGTAGTCAGCTGATGTCACATGGTGGCGCTGTTCTACAACATCACTATCAGCATCAGAGAAGCTCAGAGCCGCAGTAGTCAGCTGATGACACATGGTGGCGCTGTTCTACAACATCACTATCAGCATCAGAGAAGCTCAGAGCAGCAGTAGTCAGCTGATGACACATGGTGGCGCTGTTCTACAACATCACTATCAGCATCACAGAAGCTCAGAGCCGCAGTAGTCAGCTGATGACACATGGTGGCGCTGTTCTACAACATCACTATCAGCATCAGAGAAGCTCAGAGCCGCAGTAGTCAGCTGATGACACATGGTGGCGCTGTTCTACAACATCACTATCAGCATCAGAGAAGCTCAGAGCCGCAGTAGTCAGCTGATGACACATGGTGGCGCTGTTCTACAACATCACTATCAGCATCAGAGAAGCTCAGAGCCGCAGTAGTCAGCTGATGACACATGGTGGCGCTGTTATATAACATCACTATCAGCATCAGAGAAGCTCAGAGCAGCAGTAGTCAGCTGATGACACATGGTGGCGCTGTTCTACAACAAAACACATCAGCATTAAAATACACAGTGGAGGACAGAAACACTGGAGCTGACAGCCAGTCCAGCATTAAAGAAATATTATGTTTCACTCAGATATTTTTCAGCAGCTTCAACTCTGTTTGAGAGCTCAAGATTGCAGTGTAACATTCAGCAAAATCGGTAGGGTTACAAATATGTTAAAATGGGGTCAGACTTTACTGTGTGAGATCGTTTAGTGGTTAAATGGATGAGACATATACAGAGATAAGATTAAATAAGAATGGTGTATTTACAATGTTCACATGAGACTTTAAAACAAAACAATTAAACCAGAAAAACTCAGTCTGTTAAAAGCATACAGTCCAAATCACCATTCCCTAAAACAGTCCAAGAATCCTAGTGTGTTGATAAGTCCCAATTTGAATGTCCACCAGTGTATGTACAATCCAAGAATAGTGTAATCCAAAAGTCTGAAGTTGTTTCTTAAAGGTAAGTCCACAGGTTGACACTTAAACTATCCATTTAAGTGTCCTTAACATTTCCTGTAATTCTTTCTGCACACCATTTAATTTAGTTCCTTGGTCTGTTCTAATAGTTGTAACTGGATCTCTTCTGGCTATGAATCTCCTTATATAATTTATACAGGAGTCTTGCTACTTCAAGATGCTACGGAAGAGGATTAGGGCCAAGCAATAATAAAAAAATAAATCCATCTCGAGATTAAAGTAATTGTAATTCGAGATTAAACTCATTAAATTTCGAGAAAAAAAGTCGAAATAGGCTACAATCTTGAGAATAAACTCATTAAATATCGAGAATAAAGTCGTTGTGTTTCGAGAAAAAACTCGTTAAATTTCGAGAAAAAAAACTCTAAATACAATCTTGAGAATAAACTCATTAAATTTCGAGAATAAAGTCGTTGTGTTTCGATAAAAAACTCGTTAAATTTTGAGAAAAAAAACCTCTAAATACAATCTTGAGAATAAACTCATTAAATTTCGAGAATAAAGTCGTTGTGTTTCGAGAAAAAAACTCGTTAAATTTCGAGAAAAAAAGTCGAAATAATCGTGAAATGTCTTCCAATTGTTAAACAGCTATTATTCTAAAAAGATAATAGAAATAGTACAATGTGGTAAATGGCATTTTCTCTAACAGGTTAAATACATTTAAATACATTAAGGTTAAGCAGACATTAATCAAACCAGAATATAACAAAAGTACAGGAATAGTCAACGCATTCTATTTTTAGAGTCTTTCTATAATATTCCATCATTGATGAATAGAAGTCAGAGCTGTGGTAGTGCTAAGTTTCAGTTACTAACAGTCTTGCATTACTCTTAAACAGCCAATAAATAAAAGTTTTTAGTCTATGAAGTTTGTTTATGGCTTTATGGTTTTTGTTTTGTTTATGGCTCATTTTTTTAATCCACCACCCCCAGCTGTTCCTGGAGCGTTCTTCAGGTGTTCCTCCATTTCTGCATCAGTGTCTGAGTCTGGAGCATTTGGGCTCCACCTCGTCACAGCATCTGAGGGAAGAGAATATGGTTTTAAAAAAAGAAAAAGGCTAATTTTTAGGTAAATGACGTACTTTTTTTGAAAATGTCGGAAAATAACCATGTTGGATTTTCCAATGTTTCACCATGTTCCACCTGGTGGAAATTACTATTTAGTCGGATCTCTAAAACTTGTCATTACACTAATTGTTGTTTGCTTTTTAAATATATTATCCAAAGCTGGCAAACAAGAAGACATTCAAAATTCACAGTTTTGAAATCCTTTTTGATCACTGCCGAGCACCGTACGTACAGTGTACACTTTTATTACTGAATGCTGGAAAGTATTTACAAGAACAATATTTCATCACAGCTCCACCTCAGCGAACAAAAATGGGAAAGAGAAGAAAGCAAGGCCGTTATTGTGGCAGCAATATATGATACAATTTTAAAATATGTAGGCTAGGCTTATTACTAGGCTAATACTCAGAGCGAGACAGAAACCTCTTTCAAATGGAAACATGCTAACAATGGGAATTTGCGCGATATATATATTGTGAGCGATATATATATTAAATAGACCATATAATGACTAAAAGGCACATAGATTATGTCTTCTAAATATAACAATGAAATACGTGAGGAAAGTGTAAATATACACACAGACATCTTTACGAGTTAGTTCGTATTGTCACTCGCATACATTAACTTTTACACATGCTTTTCTAGACACTCAAAGACGCTTTACAGTGAGACATTTCAAATGATACCAAACATGAACAGTGTTGTACGATCCCAGCATGTGAGATGGGGGAAAAGGAGTGAAGGGAAAGAGATGTAGATTAAGATGATACTGAGGTGAGACTTGCGTCTCGGATGGGGATGTTCATTTCAAATGTTCATTTCCAGAGACGTCCTTTGTCTTCTCAGGGAGTGGACGTTCCTCAACCAGACGGCCCCGCATTTTATAGTTTCTCCAGTCTTACAGAATCCTCTGTTCTGAAGGCAGATTACATGTACTCAGTGACGTCACTAGATGATCTGGACTACCGTTCTCTTTCTTTTATTGGGACCGGTGGTAGAAATCATGATCTGCGTTCCTGTTAGGGCTGCACGATTTGGGGAAAATGTCATATTGCGATAAAAGAGGTCAATATTGCGATTGCGATATGCAATATAATAAACAAATGGTTTCATGAGTCAACTTGCTTGGTTCTCAAGGAAAATAAATGCACACACAGATTAGTGATAATCTGCCTAAAGAAAAAAGTTCTTTAGTCAAGAGCAGTGAGTGTTTTTCTCTGTTCCCTTTGTTCTTTGATTAACTTTAGCGACAGATATAATTAGTGGCTACTGTGTACTGTCCCTTTAAGAGCAGCCGCTGCTGTCAGAGACGCGGATCTCACACGCGCCTCATTCTCTCACGAGTCACAACTCTTCACGTTCATCATAAGACTACTCTTATGTTATGAAGATACTCGACAAAAAGACATTTTGGCATAATTGTGTGAGTTATTGTTCGTTCAAGCTTGAAAGAGAACTGTATTCTGGGCTGTTTTGTGCGCACACACGATATTAGCGCGAGTCTTTCTGTGTGTCACAGTCAGGACATTCACAGGCAGCGCGTTCATTTTGGCATACATGTGTTGTTCGTTCTACCGCGAAAGAGAAAGAGAACTTGATACTGGCGCGCGTCTATCTGTGGGTCGTGTGAGTGTGTGTGTCAGGAGGACATTCACTGACAGCGCGTTCTTTTTTGTCTTATCGCGTATGAATGGTTTAAAAGCATTTGCATGAATAAGAGCGGGATCATGATGTAACACTAGCCAAAGGATGCCAAAAATTAACAGATGCTGCGTTAATTGCGTTAACAGCGCTAATTTGTTTATTTAATATGAAATCGCAGCATTTTGTGTCATATAATCGCGTAGGCTTGACATCGCGATTGCGATACGATTAATCGTGCAGCACTAGTTCCTGTTCTTACGTTGGTGTTTTATCATGACAGCAACCGTAATCCCAGCCAGCAGAACCAGCAGAGCTCCACACACACACACAATAACCCAGAACTCTACAGCTGGAAGGAGGAAGGAGGGAAGAGAACAGTTTTTCTTCTTAAATGTTTTTATTTTTATTTTATTAAACTCACTGCTTAAAGATTGTGTAAATATCTCAGTGCCTCCTCTTTTACTATGTTGTTCATCAGTTTTGTCATCATCTGTATCCAGTGTTTCCAGATTGTCTGTACCAGATTCTGTAAAGGAGAATCAGCATCAATTTTCTGTTCAAATCCTGATTTTAAAAAATCAGCTCAAATATCTCTCCTCATCCACTGATCTTCTCTCACCTGTGACTGAGACTGTGATCAAGGTTTCTCCTTCAAAATCCAGAACTCTGTATGTTCCAGTGTCAGTGACTGTAAACTCATTAATGATCAGAGTCATGTCTCTGTCGGTCAGTGGATCAGTCCTGCGATCTTTCCTCCACACCTCTGTCCAGCCTGAGCTTCTTCTGTTCTGATACTCCACTTTACCAGCATTGATCAACACAACATCCAACTCCAGATCCTCTCCTTCCTGCACAGAGATCTCATCTGAGGAGGAACACAGACATTATTGATTATTATAATGTGTCAATCAGTCAAGGCCATAATGACAAATTTAGAATTAAAGGAACCAAATGTAATAATTTAAAAACCAGCCACTGAAAATCCTACAATGGAATCATCTAATCTGAATATTGGATAATTGTTCATTTGTTACATTTCATGTTTTTGCTGATCACAGGCCAAACACAATAGTTATTAAACTCTTAACATTTTCAGGAAATCGTGAAAGCACACGCTGATGGTTTGATCAGTTTTGACTTTACCATTAATATGAAGATGATATTCCCTGATCTGTGGCTCCAGCTCTTCCTGATCATCACTGTAATAGACTATTAAAGTGTATTTCCCAGCATCACTGAAGATCAGATCCTCGATGATGATGTCACATGATCCTTCTTTAAACACTCGTTCATCTGCACTCTTACATTCTTCATTCTCACAAGCAAAGATGTTTCTTGACCGTTTGTTAAATACAACAAGAGAAATGTCTCTGTCCTCAGATTCACACGACAGGGTGACGTGTTCTCCTGTTTTCCCCGTCACAGATATATGATTGTTTCCTTCAGCTGGGGATTCTGCAAACACAGAGCATAGAATCAAATTAATTCAATACAAAGAATCAATACTGAAAAACACATTTACTCTTTCTCTATATTCTCCGCAGTATAGAGAAGTAGTCATGGTGTGTGATGATGTAATATAGCCTACTGAATTTATGAACAAAAATGATACTGACCACTATATATGATAAAGCAAAACAGCAGGAGATTCAAGCATCTGAACCTGAAGAGAAACAGAAGAGCTGGTTTATGTCACAGATTCAGGCTAATAAATCACAAACACATTTATACAGGGATAAAACGCTTTCCTCAGCGGTAAAATATGACTAAACATTGACTGATTTAGTCTGAACATTTAACAAATGTCGATCTTACATGATAAAAATGACAAATAAGAAACATCAAACTATAATCTGAATCTTTATGTAATAGATCTCAAAGAAACAACAGGCTTTAGAAATTTGGTGATAATCTAATAATGGTATTAATAACCCCAATAATAAAAACCATCATCATAATTGTTATGTCTGCATCAATATGCTATAATAACATATACTACATAAACATACACCGGTGGAACCGGAGACATGACTGCACTGTTTTCACTGCTTTATTCGGCACAACAGCAACACCACGGGGCTGCCCTCTAGTGGCGTGTCTTGAGATCACGGGTGTGGCCAATCAGTGCCAGAGTTTAATTGCCTAAAATAAAAAAAATCTTGCTAATTTTATTTAAATATAGCCAAAATAGCTCCTTGTCGCGAAACATAAAAAAATCGCAAAAATTTACGACAAAATCCCATTGGCAACACTGCGCGACACACAGGCTGCAGTAACGCCCCGTGACCACCAGATGGACATGTCATGATTTCTATTCTTTGCTGAAGAAAATCAGGAACTGATTTAATTTAGCTTAATTCTCGCAATAACTAGGCATATCATCATAATGCAGTCAATCAGGAAACATGTGAAACCATATTTTGTTGTTCTAAACGCATGAAGGACATCATTGAACATAGTTATGAAAGAGTTTTATCATTGGTAATGATCAGGTTTCCTGCCAGAAAATGCACAACATGTATTATTATTATTTCTTAGTTTTAATGCTGTTTATTTGATCAGAACTCTCAACAATACATTTAACTTTGAAGACATTTTATTTAATCAAGGTTTATGTGCTATTATGACATTTAAATTGTATCCTAAACTCAGTTTATATTATGTTTTCTCCAATCTGAACTCTTAACCGATCAGAAGATCCTCGTACTGACAAATCTGGAGAGACATTGATAAAAACCCATCCTTTTTAACTTGATAGCTATTTGAGGTTGATATGTTAATTTCATGAATGTTTGAAATAGAATTTATATACCTGTATGTGATTTGCATAATCCAAAAAGAAAACACACAGAAGAAGAAAATGACTTTCTCCATTGTGTCAGTCGTTCGTAAAGGTGTCCATCAAACTAAGGTTTTAGTCCCCATAGATATGAACACACTTAATTAAGGTAGGCTATATTATATCTAACCAGAGGTCACGACCATTACAATAGAAATGAAATGACAAACTTAACTTCTTCTAATGGTAACTTTGCATAATCATGATGTAGTTTCCCACATACACTTAGTTAGAATAATACAATAATTAGAGGTTGATGCTCACCCTATATAGATTGATCTAACAACACAAACCCATTATTATCCTCTACAGCCTCACACTGTTGAACAAGTCCTGTTCCTTAATACAAATCTTTCATTTCTTAAATTACCCACAAAATAAAATGTTCACAAGCACTTCACCATTCCACAATCATTTTCTTTAATTTTGATATATGCCTACATGAGCCTTGCCTGAACTCATAGGATTAGGACTGAGGCTAAAGTTTATGTGAATAAGGCTGCATATGTTGATCAAAGCAGATTAAATTCATAAATTCATTCATACAGTTGTTTGTTCATACATTGTGTAAGAACTACATCAACACTAACACATGAATTATGAGGATTAATTTTATTGCTTTGTGGTTTACAGAGCACAAACCCACATAGCAATTTTTTTCTGGCCCAGCTCCGGTCCACACAATCACTTTTCCCTCGGCCCAAGTACCACAAAGAATGACGGCCATGAAGTGGCCCAGAACTGGATTAAAGTGACACATGGGCCATAACTGGCCCGAATATCAGCCAGTTAGTCACCTTTAACTGGCCTTGAACTGGGCCAAAACAGGTTTTATTATTGGTACCAATTCTCAGCCATAAGTTAACCATATCGACACCACCCTTTAACCAGAAACCCCAAAACTGAGCCATAACCCAGCCTAATCTTACCCAAACCATGTGAACAAATAAGGCACAAGAAAATTCAATTCTCAAAAATAGTTTATTTAACAATAGGCACAAGCCAATAATAATAAATTATTATTATTTTCTATTTTTTTAGTACATTCAAAGCTTAACATCTTATTACCACCTCAAAATGCATTTAATTTCTAAATGTTCTGGTCTGTGTTAAACAGTAGTTTACTTATTATAGTAATGCACAAGCCAAAAAACAGCCTGAACTGCCAACTATGTACAACATTTTTCAATTCTAACTAAATGAATCTATCAATGAATCTAGCACTGAAATTTAAACATATTATAATGTAATTTTACTCTCAACAAACATAGAGCAAATTTAAAAAATTACTTAAAACAAATGTGCACATCCGAATGTTTGTATGTGTGAGGGAGAAAGTGATTTATGAGTGTCCTCAGGAAGTGAAGTACAGCTCCTCTTTTCTCCTCAAGCGCTCTCCTTCCTCCATCTCTATTAGGACAAGCTGAAGCCATCTTTGTATTGTTGCTTCTATCTCCTGATCAGTGGCATGTGTCAGACGATTCTTTCCTCACAGCAGATAAAAGACAAAATACTAAATTAATAAATACATATACAAATATTCATCCACCTACTGTAAATACATTTAGGTAACAAATTAAAATAAGGTTGCTTCGGTTAAATTTTATAGAGGAAATGATTGCTTATAGTGTGGCACTATTGAATGACCCGCAGGCCGGACTATCGCACCCACCGCGTCATAATGCAGGGGAAACTGTAAAATGAACTGCAGCAGTGCTAAACTTGCATCATAAAACTATAAATGTATGAATTAAACTCACTGAGACTGTCGACAGTTTCTTTTCCATGCATCATTTTATTATATCCATGTTTGTGGTTAGTTACAGTCAAATCATATAAAACAGTGAAATCGCCCTCGAACTCTTCTGTCTTTCCTGCACTCGAGACGGTGACGGGAGCTCCACTGAAAGGCTTCTTTCCTATTGGTTGTCGCTCGCGAAAATCGCTTCACATTTGCATAAAGTTGAAATTTAGTTGCTGTGTGTGGTTGTTAAATAAAGTGTCTTGTGTTTATGCTCAAGTGGTCTAAGTGATATGTTAATAACAATATTATGGTGTTTTCTGGCTCAAAGAGGAAAAACTCACTGAATGCATTTTGTGATGTTGCCCAGCAAGCAATAGCCGTCATAGTCCGGCTATGTGTAACCCACTTTTAGCCCAAATAACATTTAATCTGGATAAATGTATTTTTTTCCAAAATAACTTGTGAGATGTATGATATTCCATCATGTAAGCAAAGTCAACTGTGATTACAAGTTGTTTGGTTTGCTTTATTTTGCATGTTATATGTG
>NC_138736.1:41120086-41275086 GCF_965113295.1 Leuciscus leuciscus
GAGATATTCAATATCCGTTTACAATTTAGCATCATTAATATATTTGTATCATGTTGAAAAAGTTTGGTGGGAATAAAATAAATAGTTTAAGAGGAGTGGCTAAAAATTCAGAGGCTGATTTTGCAAAAAAAATCCACATTCAGACCAAAATATCTGACTTCCTGATGGCCGGAGCTAATGAATGTAAATTAGAAAGTTGTCCGGCTTGATGAGTACAATATACAAACTATTTTTTTTTTACTGTAGTTAAAACTAACCCGCCCACTTTTGTCAAAAGCATGTTGAAAGTGACACACTTCCTGCTGCCAGTTGGTGGCGCTATAACTTTGACTCACAATAGTTACATCCATCGGATCGGCCTCTTACCACGAACACACTGCTGAAGTTTCATCAAGATCAGTTAATGTATGCAGAAGTTATTCCACTTCGTGTTTCTCTTTTCTCGCCATAAATTCGTTTCCTTGCCACGGCCAAACCGTTCGAGATATCAAAAATCCGTCCGCAATTTAGAATCCTCAATGTCTTGACTTCATGCACACCGAGTTTGGTGGGGATTGGATGAATTCTCTAGGAGGAGTACTTCGCATTCCACAGCAAGCGTTTTCCAAACAACCCATAATAGCCGACTTCCTGTTGGGCTGGCGTAAAACTTAGAGCACGAAAGTTGTTCGGCCCGATGATATCTATATGTGTACTGAGTTTCAAATTAATTCATGCAAGCGTGTTTGATCTATGGACCAAGTTTTGTGACCCCGTTCAAGGGGGCGCTGTTGAGCCCCCCTGCCACGCCCGGGTACCAGCTTCAACCCGTCCCTGATGGCAGGGGGTTCCGACTTGTATGTAAAGTTTCAAGAGTTTTTGAGCACGTTAAGGACCCCAAAAGCACCTGAAACCTTGATTAACAATATAAAAGCAATAGTCAAATCCCCCCTCCCCTCACACACACAGAGACACAGAGAGAGGGAGAGAAAATTCTTCAGAAAATCCACATTCAAACCAAAATATCTCTCTTCCTGTTGGTCGGAGATCGTTAATGTAAATTAGAAAGTTGTCCGTCTTGATGAGAACAATACACATACCAAGTTTTGTTGTTGTTGATAAAACTAACCCCCCCACTTATGACTAAAGGTGGCGCTACTGAGCCCCTCACCACGCCCGTTTCTGAAACTTTGCACATGTCTACGGGCTAATAAATGTGATGTGTCTGTCGAGTTTCATCCAATTTCAAGTATGTTAAGAGTCTCAAAAGCATCAAAAAAGAATATTAAAGTTTGAAGCGTTGCCATGGCAACAGTATTAAAGATATCAAAAATCCTTTCACAGGTCTACATCTGCCGTGTGTTTACATTATACACATAAACTTTGAAGCAAATCGGGTAAAAATAAGAGGGTGATTTCAAAGCATTTTGAAAGGGACACACTTCCTGCTGCCAGTTGGTGGCGCTATAACTTTGACTCACAATAGTCACATCCATGTGATCGGCCTCTTACAACGAACACACTGCTGAAGTTTAATCAAGATCAGTTAATGTATGCAGAAGTTATAACACACTTCCTGTTTCCATTATTCGCCATCAATTCGTGTCCTCGCCACGGCCAAACCGTTCGAGATATCAAAAATCTGTCCGCAATTTAGCATCCTCAATGTCTTGACTTCATGCTGACTGAGTTTGGAGGCGAATGGATGAATTCCCTAGGAGGAGTACATTAAATTCCACAGCATGCGTTTCCAAACAACCCATAATAGCCGACTTCCTGTTGGGCTGGCGTAAAAAGTAAAAGTACGAAAGTTGTTCGGCCCGATGAGATCTATATGTGTACCGAGTTTCATATTATTACATGCAAGCGTGTCTGATTTATGGACCAAGTTTTCGGACCCCATTCAAGGGGGCGCTGTCGAGCCCCCCTGCCACGCCCGGGTACCAGCTTCAGCCCGGCCCTGATGGCCGCGGGTTCTGACCCGTGTGCAAAGTTTCAAGAGTTTTCGAGCACGTTAAGGGTCTCAAAAGTGCCCGAAAGGTTGACAGAAAAATAAGAATAAGAAGAAGAATAATAAAATATATATATAAATATAGCTGCGAGCAGCGATTGCGGGCCCAAGCCGGTGGCACCGCCACCCTGGTGCCTTTAGTTACACTAAAGGCACCGGGGTGGCGGTGTCACCGGCTTGGGCCCTCCATCGCTGCTCGCAGCTATATATTATATATATATATATATATATATATATATATATATATATATATATATATATTATATATATATATATATTATATATGTGTGTATATATATATATATACATATATACATATATAAATGTAACAATACATATATATATATAATATATATATATATATATATATATATATGTGTGTGTGTGTATATATATATATATATATATAAATATAGCTGCGAGCATATTATATATATATATTCATTCCTACTTCCATAGGAATTCATTGAAAACGCTCGCTCTGCTCCGCACCATTATCAATGTCTGTGCGGACGATCATATTTTACTTTCGTTTTTAAGTTAGCGATTCAAAAGCCCCCAGCGGTGTCACACGTTGATTAACCGGTGGGGAAATATTCTCACCGTCACAAACCTAGTATATTTTCATATAGATACAATAGGCCTACCTGATTTTGAACACAAGAGGGCAGTATAGCACTATGAATTACATAATTTATTTTTTGGACTAAAAAAACATTCTGGATGTTTTTAAACTTAAACAATTATTAAATAGAAAAAAAAAAGAATAAAATGGGTTTAGTTCTGATATTTGTATAATTTTATATAGAAATACATGGTGTATAATTACATTTTTAGAAGATAGGAGGTTTTTAGTGTTTCCTTTTTTGACATTCCTTTAATCCCTCGCCATTGCAAAACTGTTTGAGATATTTATTATTCGTTTACAATTTAGCATCTTTAATGTATTTTCATCATGTTGAAAAAGTTTTGTGGGAATAAAATAAACCACTTAAGAGGACTGGGTAAAAATTCAGAGGCTGATTTTGCAAAGAAATCCACATTCAAACCAAAATATCTGACTTCCTGTTGGTCTGAGCTAATGACTGTAAATTAGAAAGTTGTCCGGCTTGATGAGACCAATATACGTACTGATTTTTATAACTGTGGGTAAAACTAACCCCCCCACTTTTGTCAAAAGCATGTTGAAAGTGACACACTTCCTGCTGCCAGTTGGTGGCGCTATAACTTTGACTCACAATAGTTACATCCATCTGATCGGCCTCTTACCACGAACACACTGCTGAAGTTTCATCAAGATCAGTTAATGTATGCAGAAGTTATTCCACTTCGTGTTTCTCTTTTCTCGCCATAAATTCGTTTCCTCGCCACGGCCAAACCGTTCGAGATATCAAAAATCCGTCCGCAATTTAGAATCCTCAATGTCTTGACTTCATGCACACCGAGTTTGGTGGGGATTGGATGAATTCTCTAGGAGGAGTACTTCGCATTCCACAGCAAGCGTTTTCCAAACAACCCATAATAGCCGACTTCCTGTTGGGCTGGCGTAAAACTTAGAGCACGAAAGTTGTTCGGCCCGATGATATCTATATGTGTACCGAGTTTCAAATTAATTCATGCAAGCGTGTTTGATCTATGGACCAAGTTTTGGGACCCCGTTCAAGGGGGCGCTGTTGAGCCCCCCAGCCACGCCCGGGTACCAGCTTCAACCCGTCCCTGATGGCAGGGGGTTCCGACTTGTATGTAAAGTTTCAAGAGTTTTTGAGCACGTTAAGGACCCCAAAAGCCCCTGAAACCTTGATTAACAGTATAAAAGCAATAGTCAAATCCCCCCTCCCCTCACACACACAGAGACACAGAGAGAGGGAGAGAAAATTCTTCAGAAAATCCACATTCAAACCAAAATATCTCTCTTCCTGTTGGTCGGAGATCGTTCGTGTAAATTAGAAAGTTGTCCGTCTTGATGAGAACAATACACATACCAAGTTTTGTTGCTGTTGATAAAACTAACCCCCCCACTTATGACTAAAGGTGGCGCTACTGAGCCCCTCACCACGCCCGTTTCTGAAACTTTGCACATGTCTACGGGCTAATAAATGTGATGTGTCTGTCGAGTTTCATCCAATTTCAAGTATGTTAAGAGTCTCAAAAGCATCAAAAAAGAATATTAAAGTTTGAAGCGTTGCCATGGCAACAGTATTAAAGATATCAAAAATCCTTTCACAGGTCTACATCTGCCGTGTGTTTACATTATACACATAAACTTTGAAGCAAATCGGGTAAAAATAAGAGGGTGATTTCAAAGCATTTTGAAAGGGACACACTTCCTGCTGCCAGTTGGTGGCGCTATAACTTTGACTCACAATAGTCACATCCATGTGATCGGCCTCTTACAACGAACACACTGCTGAAGTTTAATCAAGATCATTTAATGTATGCAGAAGTTATAACACACTTCCTGTTTCCATTATTCGCCATCAATTCGTGTCCTCGCCACGGCCAAACCGTTCGAGATATCAAAAATCTGTCCGCAATTTAGCATCCTCAATGTCTTGACTTCATGCTGACTGAGTTTGGAGGCGAATGGATGAATTCCCTAGGAGGAGTACATTAAATTCCACAGCATGCGTTTCCAAACAACCCATAATAGCCGACTTCCTGTTGGGCTGGCGTAAAAAGTAAAAGTAGGAAAGTTGTTTGGCCCGATGAGATCTATATGTGTATTGAGTTTCATATTATTACATGCAAGCATGTCTGATTTATGGACCAAACTTTCGGACCCCGTTCAAGGGGGCGCTGTTGAGCCCCCCTGCCACGCCCGGGTACCAGCTTCAGCCCGGCCCTGATGGCCGCAGGTTCTGACCTGTGTGCAAAATTTAAAGAGTTTTCGAGCATGTTAAAGGCCCCAAAAATGCCCGAAAGGTTGACAGAAAAATAATAATAATAATAATAATAATAATAAATAATCCTACCGGAAACAATAGGGCCTTCGCCCTTTCAGGGCTTGGGCCCTAATAATAAATAATTCTACCGAAAACAATAGGGCCTTCGCCCTTTCAGGGCTTGGGCCCTAATAATAATAAATAATCCTACCGGAAACAATAGGGCCTTCGCCCTTTCAGGGCTTGGGCCCTAATAATATTGATATAAATTATTGTCTATATTGATATAAATTATATAATCTCAATCTATATTCAGTTAACTCTATATTGGCCAGCTCTAGTGTGCATCCAAGCAAAAGTGAATGACTGTAATTAGTTAAAAATGATTGTCAACAATGCTTTTCTTGAGCAATAATTTTTTTTCTTTTTCTCATTTGGCAGACGCAGTGATGACCAACTTTCCTTCGGCTACTGAATGGGAAATAAAAAATGCAATTTCTGGTCATTTTAAACAAGCACCAGGGAGAGCAGGGGGTGGTGGTTATGGATATAGAGCTAACAATTAGCAATTAATTCTTAAAAATGTTTGTATCTTTAGTTGTTTTACATATTTTCCAATATTTTATTTGTTCATTTTTATGTTTGAATGTTGTCTAAGTTGTTAATATAATTGTTCTAAATAAATCCTTTATATTCAATTAGTTTGGATGGATTTTCATTTATGAGAACCTGTTATATTTGAGTGAAAAGAATCCTTATGCCTCATTTTGTTGTCTATTACATGTATATGTAGTGTAATCAGGGTTGGGGAGTAACGGAATACATGTAACGGCGTTATGTAATCAGGATACAAAAATCCAGTAACTGTAATCCGTTACAGTTACGTCAAAAAACGTAGTAATCAGATTATAGTTACATTTTGAAAAAAGGGGGAATACTTTCAGGATTACAATGGTTTCATTTAAAACTAAATAAATAAGTATTTTGGCATAATAACACTATATTAAGCGCTGCTTGATTATACAGTAGTTCCTGGTTCTGTTGCCAGTAATGACTCACGTGTGCCACCCGCTGGTGCATGCGCAAATAACAGCTGTCTACAATCTCCTCAGACGCAGATTGAATCACTGCTGCTAGAAGAAACGATGCTGCCTGCGGGTAAAATCGCTTTTAATTCATGGAAATTCCTCTGCTATTTTGTAGAAATTAGGAGAGTAGCTTTTTTAGTACCCAAAATGTCCTTTCTTATTCTTTTCTCACGTAACGGGATGTTCGCTGTCTAGGTAAAGTAGGGGAACTCCCACTGCCAACGCCGCAAGTTCAGTCAGGCAAATTAAGAAAGATCACGGCTTTAGTCAACATGTAGGCCTATTTTAAAATAAACTAATATGTAGATTGTGTAAAAATGTTAAATGTTGTGTTTTTATTTTTTAGTTAAAAATTTGTAAAAAATAAAACAAAATAATCTGTAATACCATACATTAGCCACTAGATGTATGTATAGCCCTTTACATAAATATATATTCAGGCATGTGTGTAAATTTTGCAAATATTGTACACTGGACCACATTTTTTATAAATACTTTTTTTTTTTTCTTGCTTGACTTTATTTATATACGTGACCTTGAAGTAATCCAAAAGTAATCAGTTACATTACTTTCATATTATAGTACTTGGATTACGTTACTGAATACTTTTTTTATGAAGTAATTTGTAACTGTAACGGAATACATTTTTAAAGTAACCCTCCCAAGCCTGAGTGTAATTGATGACTAGTCTATTCTTGGGCTATGGTTAGACGTCTATTAGATTTTCACTGACAGCCCAAAATCAGCCTTGTTTTAGCCTAGACCCATATTGCCTGTCTATTAGACGTATATATGTAGTCGTTTAATAGCTGTCTAATTGATGACTAGTCTATTCTTGGGCTATGGTTAGACATCTATTAGACATATAAATATAGTCATTCAATAGCTGTCTAATTGTCTATTCTTGGGCTATGGTTAGACGTCTATTAGACGTATATATGTAGTCGTTTAATAGCTGTCTAATTGTCTATTCTTGGGCTATGTTTAGACGTCTATTAGATTTTCAATGACAGCCCAAAATTAGCCTCGTTTTAGCCTAGACGTCTGGGCTGTGTTTTGACGGCTATTAGACGTCTGTTAGACGCAAAATTGCTTGCTGGGAGATTACCTAGATATTACACTTTTTTAAAATGAGACTATAAATCGAGGGGATGGGGGGCCTACAAAACCTCTCAGCCCCGGGGCCTAACATTAGGTTAAGGCGGCTCTGATGAGGACACGTTAAAAGGGTAACTCACCTGGTTCTGGAAGTAAATCTAAATATATTTTTGTGTACAACATTCAATCTTTGTGGTCTGATACTTATGTGTGTGTGATGGGAATGTGGTTATAGTGGCTAAGTATATGTGCATGGGAGTTTTATGCTCACAAGGAAAAACAAACCAAAACACAGTAGTAGTTATATTTAAGCTAACCAGGCCTCTCTACACTCTAGCCAGGGTCGCATGCCTGAAGTTGTTAGTTGCTGTGTATACATTCTAATGTTACATTTTAGTAATCCCTCACCAATTCATTCCCCATGCACACGATAAATCCCGAAAAAGTGGAATTGAGGAGGAGGGTTACATTTACAACTCAAATTAACCATCACTGAACTTACTTAAGCTGGACTGTGACACTTTTTTCTTCTGGAAACAAACTTCGTTGCATTATTTTCCTGTTATCTCTGTAAAGCTGCTTTAATGGGAATATTACAAATTGACAGAAGATTGCTGTTTTTAAGAGACATTAATTCACACTTATTTATATTCAGGTAAAGCCCTGAAGCTTTTGAGAATGTGTGAATAATCTTGAGGGCTAAAGGTATTTCTCCTGCATCTTTTAAAAAAAGTGTAGTGTCGTTGGCTAATTGGCTAATAATTATTTCACTGCCAGCAGCCGTGATACCTCTTAAAGGGCTCTGTTTAATATGGTCGGCAAGAAGTTGTGAACAAAGTTAAAATAAATATGGGGAAATAGGGCATCCCTGTCTGATACCACGACTGAGATTAAAGGAACCGTATGTAAGATTGTGGCCAAAACTGGAACTGCAATCACTTTCAAATTACTGTAGAGCGGTGTATCCCCCTCCCCCCTGAGTCGAGGTTGCCAGATAGGCTGCAGGATCCAGCAGGAACGTAGGCTGCTATGTAGCTGTGGTAACTAGAGCAGAGCTGGCAACCCCGATGCCGAAACACTATTGACTTCGTGATTGGTAGATAGCCGGAGGGTGGAGCTTCAGGCCAAAACACAACATGACAACATCAACATCAGTTGAGGGCTGCAACTTCACTTTTTAAATGACAATATCCCGGCCGGACTACTGTTGTCAGTGATATAAGTATTTGAAATGAACATGATTTCTTAATGTCTAGTGACATATCAGGGCCATTTTATGATTAATTGAAATACATTTCTTACATACGGTTCCTTTAAATCTGGGTGAGGTGCCATTACGCAGTTTGATTGAACAATTTGCATTAAAGTATAACGTTTTAATGGAATTAATAAAGAAATCACCAAAACCAAATTTGTTTAGGGCCGAATATATGAAATGATGTTCAACAGTGTCGAAGGCCTTATGGAAGTCTAAAAAAAGAATGAAACTCTCGTCTGGGTATAGATGTGGGTAATCAACAAGGTCTAATACCAAGCGAATAAGAAAAGATTTAGAAGAAAAGGAGCAAGTTCTTCTGAAAAGGTTTTATAGAATTGAGAGTTTAACCCGTCTACACCAGGGGATTTATTTAATTTAAGCTCTGTAATAGCTTGAAGGACTTCTTTTATACATATAGAACTATCACAATGTTCTTTTTGATCTTCATTTATAGTTTTCGAATTAGTAAGACTATCTATAAAAACAGAGGAATAAGTTTCATCAAATCCTGATTTATAAAGAGTGCTATAAAAGGTTGAACAGTAATCTGTAATCAGCTTTGAATCATGTGTTATCGTACCATTAATATTCAAATGCAAAATTGCATTTGTTTTTTGCATGGAATTTTTCTAATTGAAAGAAATATGCCGAATTCTGTTCAGCTTTTTTCAACCATCTCTGTCTAGATCTAATGAAACTCTGCCTTCCTTTTATAAATATCATCTAATTGGCTTTGAAGCGTGTATAACTCAAGATATTCACTATCCAACAAATTTGGAGGAGATTTATGAGTAAAAGACGTAATTTTTTCAAGTTTTTTAGCTTTAGATAATAAACTACCAAATTTTCAAAGAAATTTACAAGCTTCAAATTTAAAAAAACTGGTCATCTTAACAAATTCATGTTCCAATAATGACTTATTGAGCTTCCAATAAGAGTTATGATAGTTGGAGGAAGAAGAGGAATGTAAAGAATGTTGATAGACACTGCCTTATGATCTGTTAATGGCGTGGGAAGAATATTAACAGAAATATCTTCTTTATGTAAATTGCACGGAGTTAACCAGTAGTCAATACGAGACATAACGGTACATGCCTTATTATTCCACGTGAAAGAACTAATACCAGGGAATTTCTCTCTCCAAATATCTATTACACTAAATTTCTGCATAAAGGCCTTTAGTGTGGAGTTATGATAATTTACACTGCGAGGAGGCCATCGGTCAAGGGAGTTGTCTAAGGTGATATTAAAATCTCCTCCTATAATAACAAGTGAATTTGGGAATTTAGATAAACAGTGTGTAATACGACTCTCTAACTTATTGAGTAGAGCATCATTTTCAATTTTAGAATTGTACCCATAAAAATGTATAATAATTATAGTCACCAGATCAAGTTTAATAACTAAAATAATGAAATGACCAAGGGGATCCCCCTCAGAAAATAAAATGTCCCCAGAAAATGTGTTTTTTAAAATTGCAACACCAGCTGTACGCTCAGCCCCATGAGCAAACCAAACATCATTACCCCATTGAGCTTTCCAGAAGTGTACATCTTTAGGAGTTGAATGAACTTCTTGAAAAAAACTAAAATCACATTTGTGCTGTTTAGCAAATAAAAACAAAGCTTTACGCTTAACATTAAACCTTAAACCCCTGACATTAAGTGTAACTAACGAAAACAACATGAATATATGATGAACAAAAGAAACAGGAACAGTTTTAGAAAAACTTCCATCCCCTTTGAAATTAAATAAAATAAGAATAAACCCGGTTATGAAACTATAGAAAACATTCACCCGCAATTAACTTGCATTAGGCAAGTAATAAACCGTACTCAGGTTACGAGCACTGCGTCAAATGACGCTAGGGGAACCGCCTCAGCGTGACCAATGACTGAAGTACCTGTAAAAACCCGCCAATCATATTGGCCCGCGTCAGCCATGACGTCATGCTCTGACGCACCCGGGAAGTATAAAGGGAGCGCTCAGAGAATATGTCATCCTCTTCGTCTGAAGGGACTGAGTAAGCAGGCCGGAAGCATGGCAAAGAGACGCAGTGCTCGTTCCCTGTTCTCAGGGAACAAAGGTTACATTCGTAACCTGAGTACGTTCCCTTTCGAAAGGGAACTCCCACTGCGTCAAATGACGCTAGGGGAACGCTATACCCACGCCGCCATGCTAAGGGGATCCTTAACAACTATGTGTAACAAGCACAAAAACACATTAACCCAAGGTTAAAGCCCCTTACCACTTACACGTCAGGCTAACAGTAGCACTTCTCCCTAGGGCCACTGCCGAGCTCCAGCTCAAGGCATGGATACCACATCTACCGAGAAGGGTTCCTTTAAAGCCTTGTTTATACTTTCGCCTGGCTCCGCAGCGCGAGTCTCCGCAGACTGCGCGCGCACCTCCCCAAACGGACGAGGCGTTTATACTTGACGCGCTCGCCGTTGTACTATTCTTTGAAACGATAGGGGGCGACTCAAGTAATTATCATCTAAACCATCAGGAATCAGTGGTTAGAAGAAGAAGCTATACACACGTGACAATGTTTATTTTAGTACACGGCCACCAATACCACACTACAAAAAGAATCGTGTAAAACCCAGTAAACCCTGAGATTATTACTAGTGAAAATAAAACAAAATATATGGATATGAGAATGTGTATACAATATAAATAAATGAACAATCTCTTATATTTTCTAATTTCACTAAACATTTCATTAAGTTTCATGAACATTTTTATTAAACATGGACCTTTATGTTCATTAAAAACACTTTTTATGCTATTGTATGCTCATTTGTTAAATGTAAGCAAATAATTTAGACGTGCAAACTGGGTGCCGGTGTGGTGAGAAGTTCGAGCTCGGCCAGATTCGGCTCGAAGTCGTTCATCTTCGGATGCGGCGCCGCGCGCATTGTTACAAAAAATGTCGCGCACACCGCCAGGCGAAATTGGGTCTTGCGAACCCAACGCGCACGACCGCCCACACTGCAATGACGTCATTTTTGCCGCGCGCACCTTCGCGCTCGTGCGAAGGCTTAAGGGAGTACGGCCCCGAGCCAAAGGTCTCTGGCCTGCTACTTCCGGGGGGACCAAAGTCAACCGCTATGCCAGGGAGGCTATCACGCTAAATGCTGAAGCCAACAACCTATTTAGACTTAAGGGAAGCGGAGGCCTCAGCAGGAAGACTCCGAGAGCAGAGGAAGCCTGCACACTTACATGGTCTCCAGAACTTATTCTCAAAAAAGTTCAAAAATGCAGAGCTCAGACAGAGAACGACTAAAAACAACTCTCCGGTATTGAGAGGACCCTTATTCTGAACTACTGCCTGAAATGCTGTTTGCATGGAAGCCTCAGCAGGGTGACTCTCGAAAAAAGAGGAGGCCTGACACATGCTAGAATAGAGCTCTTGCACTCAGCGAACTATACATGGAGGCCTCAGCAGAATGACTCTCAAAGGAGAGGAAGCCTCAACAATAAAAAAGAGCTTCAGGGAGTGAAGGGCCTAAAGCACCTCCTCAGAGAGAGGGGTCACTTCTAGGACTCTACCTGCAAAGCTATTTACATGGAGGCCTCAAATGAATAAGAGGAAGCCTAACACACATGCCTGTATATGGAGCTCTCGAAGGAGAGGAGGCCTAACACACATAGCTAGGCCACTTCTAAACTTCATCTGCAAAACTGTTGGCATGGAGGCCTCAACAGGATGACTCTTGAATAAGAGGAAGCCTAACACATATGACTGTATATATATATATGGAGGTCTCAGCAGGATGACTCTCAATGGAGAGGAAACCAGACACACATACCTATGATAGATAGCTTATTTACTACCAGAGCTCAGGGAGCAAAGGTCCTAAAGCCCCCCCCCGGGGAGGGAGGGGCCACCTCTCAGCTCCACCTGCAAAGCTGTTTGCATGGAGCCTCAGCAGGATGACTCTCAAAGAAGAGGAGAACTACAACATGCTACAGACAAAAAAGTGTAAATATATCATAGCTAGCACTTGATGATAAATACTAATAGCAATTCTAACTGCAAAAAGTTAAACGCATGGAAACCTCAGCAAAATGACTCTCACAGGAGAGGAAGTCTGACACATGCTATGCACAGCTGCCTAAATTGCATTACATACAAACCTTAAGTTAGTTAAATTGTTTAAGGTAAATAGGGCCTGCCATATAGCGAAGGCCACACAAGATTTCATACCAAACAAAACCATGTTTTAAAAGATATATACCAAGCCTGATGCAGACCTTCAGATTTATAGATTATCATCATAGGTCCGGCACATGGGCCTGATGTTACTTTAAAAAAGGGGAAAAGAGGGAAGGCAGGGCGTGTAAGGAGAAAATGGCGATTATCTGCCTCTTCCAGGGCGATTACCATCCCGGTTAGCCTGGAAGTCTTCTCTCCTTACCCCCTGCCTTTTCCTCCTGGACTCGCGCCGTCTCACAGTCCTGCTCCTACCCGGAGGAGGGGCACGAGCGGCGACTGAGTCCCGCTGGCCCTGTCTATGCTCCTCAAAGCGAGACGGGCAAGGATCCCCGGGGTGTCTGGGTGTGGACCTGGACCGGCGCGGAATATAGGACCTATACGCCGCTGACCGCGCCCTCGCCTCTCTAAACTTTCCGACCACTGCCTCGACAGAGGTACTGAAAAGTTCGGAGGGCGAGACCGGGGCATCAAGGAGAAATTATTTTTTTTCTCCGCGATGCCAGAAAGGTTCACCCACAGGTGCCTCTCCGTGACCACCATAGCAGCCATAGAACGCCCTATGGCCGTCGCTGTCTGCTTGGTGGCCCGGAGAGCCAGGTCTGTGGTGCGGCGCAGTTCAGCTACCGCATCAGGGGATAAGCCCTGACCCTGGTCCAGGTCCTTCAGCAGATCAGCCTGGTATGCCTGCAACACAGCCATTGTGTGCAGTGCAGCACCAGCCTGACCTGCCGCCGCGTACGCCCTGCCATTCAGACGAGATGTGGTCTGAAGAGGTTTAGATGGCAGGGTTGGAGCTCTTAGTGTCGATGCCTCCCCCCGCGCGAGATAGTTCGCAAAGGTATCCTCAACAGGAGGCATCGACACATACCCGTGCTCCCGCAACCCTTCCACATTGGAATAACTCCTTCTTTGGAAACGATGGATGCGGGAAGAATACGGGTTCTTCCATGCCTTCACGACCTCAGAATGGAGGTCAGGAAGGAATGGAAGGCTCCCAGGAACTGATGGGGTGTGGCCAGAGAGAAAGCGCTCGTCGAGCCTTCCACGAGCAGCTTCCTCTTTAACGCGCTGCCAAGGCAAATCAAGCCTAACAGTAGCCCGCTCCATCACCTCCATCAGTTCCTCGTACGCGGGGCAGGAGGGCTGGGCAGGCTCATTTATCATTTCAACATCCTCGTCCGCCTCACGCTCCTCCTGCTCGTCCTGGCTAGACGCCAGAAGAGCACTGCCTGCTGGCCCAAAAGACGCCTGAGAGAGATCATCTTCGGCCAGCAGCTCATCCTCGTCCCGCGCTGACGATCTAGAGAGATTCACTCCTCTCTCGAACTCGTCAGCGAGGTCTCTTTGCGAACCCCACGATCTGAGCCTTCTCTCGGCCTCGGCGCGAGAGGGACCCGAACCGCGGGGCAAAGAAGACTGTCTCTCTTCCCTCGAAAAGAGAGACAGACGAGAACGAAGTGTCCTTAAGGGAAGACTCTCGCAATGTGCGCACCCCGCCCCCTTCTCTTCGAGAGAAGAGCGCACGTGCTCTTTACCCAAGCACCAAACACATAGGTCGTGCAAGTCACCAGGTGTGAGACATCTCCCACACGGGTCGACACACTTCCTAAATGTTTTTGCTGCAGGTTTATCCATCTTCAAATTCACCAGTACTCAGTAAATCAGTCCCTGAAGACGAAAAGAGGATGACATATTCTCTGAGCGCTCCCTTTATACTTCCCGGGTGCGTCAGAGCATGACGTCATGGCTGACGCGGGCCAATATGATTGGCGGGTTCTTACAGGTACTTCAGTCATTGGTCACGCTGAGGCGGTTCCCCTAGCGTCATTTGACGCAGTGGGAGTTCCCTTTCGAAAGGGAACTTAGCGCAAGCTAGTTGGCTTAGAACAGGTCAGAAGGGAAAGTGTTCATATGACGCAAGATGAAAACCACTTGATTTCACGTGGGTGACTGCACCTCTTTCCCATCGATGAATACGCGCACACCAACAAAGAACGCACGCTTTCCTTCCTTCCTAGCAGCTTCAATCAACGGCCACCTCTTCATCCTCAGCGACTTATCTGCTTGAGACAAATCTTCTGTGAATCTCAGCTTGTGACTCCTCAGATATTCAGATTGCTTGGCCTGACGCCAGATCAGGTCCCGCGTAGATCTTCTTACGAAGCGAATGATCACTGGTCTCGGTCTATTGGTCTGCTCATTCAGCTTTCCCAGTCGATGCACAACATCTATGTCCTCTTTGAAAGAAAAGTTTGAGTCGGGAATAACTGAGACACAGACGCCGATGACTTTTTGCTTTATGTTCTCATCAGAATGTTCAGGAATACCGTACAGACGGAGGTTCCATCTCCGCTGATAGCGCTCGGCATCGTTCAGTCTTTGCTCAAGTTCGTGGATTTTGGTGCTGTTTAAATTGGTGGTAGTTTTGCAGCTCTTCAAGTCTGTTTTTAAAGCGTTTACTTCTTCAAACACAAAGTCAATTGATTTCTTAAGGCCCTCAATGCTCGGCTGCATCCTTGGAAGGTCGCATTTGAAGGCTGATTGCGTCACCGCGGCGCGATGAAGGCTGTCCCAATTCAGTTCTGCATCCTCCGAAGGCCGTATTTGAAGGCCGGTTGCGTCATCACGACGAAGGCTACCCTGATTCAAAAGCGACGCCAAATGCACCCTTCGTTTCCCCATGAAAGGAAGAATACATAAAAGGATCCTAAGCGGCCTATCCTACCCTATCCTACCCCATAAGTCATTGCCTGCCGGTGACGACAGCATTTATTTATTTATTTTTAAAGGCGGCCGAGACTAGAGATCGGTGGTGGACAGCAAACTCACATTTAAATGTAAGTATTATGTTTTCATTTACTCAAAGAGCTTAGCGAAAGCAGAGTTAAAGTTTCTTATAAACTTCATCTTAACTCCTTCGTCACCATTGCGTGGCTTCATTTGTCAGGTAGTTTGAGGCAAAACTTGTGCTAATATTAGTTCATTACCTATTTGTAATATTTGCACTAGTCTATCTCACTTGTGTATTATAAGAAATATCACTCACCCTATAAAGCCCACAACAATAAGAAAAGCAGTTGATAAGGGAATGGGGTTTCACTTGTATGTGTTTTTGTAGTGCTGTCATGAAAGCTATGTGGTTTTAACCAAATTTGAGTATATAGAAATATGATTTCTTAAGTATTTTGTATGCATGTCTTGATGTGTCATATTTTGCAGTGTTAACAATGCACTTAAGATTGCACCCCTGTGTTAAGCTTTTTTAGAGCAATTCAGGAGAAAAAAATACAAAAGTAAGAAAGTTAATACACACGTCTTTGCTGAAATGTATTGTGCTGTTGTTGTTAACAAGCCATGGTTCATTTGCTCTGCCCTTAGGATTGCAAGTGTCCTGGGACAGGTGAGGGTGTGAGTGGGAAACCCACTGCTGAAACTTGGCCCTGGTTTGTCCTCATGGCCCAGTTCAGCAGTGGGTGCCCACGGTGAGGAGGAGCCAGCACCAGCAGCACCAGCACGAAGGCAGAGGCGAGGAGAACACAGGAGGAGAGCAGGGAGAGGATGGACAGGCTGTTTTCTCTTCTTGAGAGAATGATTGAAACATATATATTTTTCTACATATTCTTGTTTAACTTTTTTCACTTTTATTTTTTAAAAGGAAAGAAAAAATCTGTACATTATTTTTATGCAACTTTAAATGTGTAAATAAAAGAGAATGAATTGTTCTGGACATTGTTTATTTTTTTTGACAGTCATAATTTCTACATGAAACAAACTCTTGTATACCTTTTTTTTAAGAGTATATTTCTGAAAAAAGTACTTTTAATAACAAGTTTTTAGTATCAAGAGTAAAACTAGAGGTATGTATTCTGCAGGGGAAAAACTCCTTGTCAGGGTTTTTATTATAGTTTTGTATCTATATTATGCTACTACTGCATTTTACTTCTGAATATTTTCAAGGTTGTTACATTATATACTTTTGTGTAGTTTAATGTAAAATCATATGTGAGGGAAAAAAAGTACTTCAGTAGGTTACTTCACATTTGTACGTGAATACTTAACGAAATATGCAGTTCCGAAAATTAAAGTAACAAAAGTTAGGTCTATAGTCACAATATTAACAAATTGTTGCTAACTACAGCTGCGTCCCATATCAAAGGGCCCATCTGAAGCTCGGACCGGTCTAGCCTACGGAGGATTGTTCTTGTCGCTCGGACCGGTCTAGCTTACGGAGGATTGTTCTTGTCGCCTAGCAACTGTGACAGCTGCCGATGACGAGCGGGATCAATACTGGACTTTTTTATATTCAATTGGGTTTTATATTCAAACAGGGCTAAACCGAAAATACATGATCCGGCAGCGCCGGGGCTGAAACATCCTCACCATGTCCTCCAGTAAAATATAAAACATAAAAATGACAATAGCCAATTCTGGCTCCATAGCTGTTTACTCAATTAGGCTATATCAAATGAATTATCAGGATGGCAGCTGTCCTCTCGCACCGTTGCTTGGCGCCAGGAGCGGTGATCAGAAACACCTGGTTGCGCAATTAGGAAATCCTATGAAGGCTACATGGTGCGTCCTTCGAAGGATGCAGCCTTCACATTGGGACACAGCTAAAGTGCTCCTTGTTTGACCTGTGTTTTCCATGTATTTTCTACAGGTAAACTGACTGTAATCTTTATACTAGTAATGCCTAGCGGTGGGCAGATCGAGGCTTTGTGAAACAATGAAACGAAGCAAATGTGCCATATTGTGTCGAGGCTTCGAAACAATCCGACACCCGTCTCAACGGTGACACCTTGCAGGTGTTGATCTGAAACAACCTTGACAACCAGCCATTAAAAATGTTTTTTTTATTTTTATTATTATTGTATTTTTCTAATAATGTGAAGCTTGTAACCTGTAGGCTCCTCACTGTGCATAATGTTATTTTTGTCATGAAAAAAAGAATATTAATAAAAGAAATCAAGCCACAATGTCTGACTTTTTTATAGATTTGTATTCAAAAATATTAATTTCTCTGCTGTGGAAGGACTTAGGCTACTTCTTTTTTACAGATAATTTCTCCAGCCTTTGAAAAAATCCTCTCACAAAAACCCACGAGGTCAAGATGCGTTGACTTCACTTTTATACAGATGTGCGATTGTGTGGTCTGTTCCCGACCCGGTTTATCAAACGCTGATTCGGCGGACATGCCACCTGTCGAAACACTTGTGAAACACTCCGAAGCTTCATTTAGCCGTAGTCACGTGACATGGGGGTTTTGAATCACGCTTCGGATCAGTGTTTCGAAACATCTGCGCTTCTGGATCTCGAAAAGCTTCGGAACATCAGTTTTGTGTCAGCCATCCCTATGATTTACTGTGCTCTGACCTTTTGGCTGTCTTTTACTACAATTGTGGATTACCCTTTCATTAAAACACTGCATTTGGATCCTCAATCTTCGTGTCTCGGAGCAGTTCGTTACATCACGTGATATACATGTGCCACACTGATTGGTCAATTGTGTATAGAACACTAGTTTAGCGACACGTGAGATTCTTTGTATTTTCTGGTTTGTAGTAAGAGTTTATTTAGGGCGTCTTCGACGCTGAAGATCTTTTCTTTTGTTTACATTTTGGGGTTTTGGTGAATGTTGATTTTAGTTAGATTAGAAATAGTTTTTGTTTATATATAGTAAGATTGGTTTGTTTTGTTTATTTCTTTGATTTGGCACGGTCTAGTTCTTTTCTCTTTTCCTCGTTCTATTGTGAACCTTTTCCTTTAAGATTTGTATGTAAGTTGTACATTTATGTAAATAAGTATCTTGGGGTAGCCTATTCCTCTTTTCATCTCATATCTCACTGTAATAAATGATCACTTTACCTAAATTTGACTGGTTTGTGTGAGATTGTTTTCCACTACACGTTCAGTGTTCTGATGTTGCATTCCTTATTCTCCCTCGATGTAAGAGGTTTGTAACAGTTGGTTTAAGGCCCGGACTGGCCATCGGGAGCACCGGGAGAATTCCCGGTGGCCTGCCGACTAATTTGGCCTGCTGCCAGCCAGCGTTTTTTTTTTTTTTTTAAATCTATTATTATTTTAAAAATTATACTACTACCTTTACCAGTGTCCAGTGATCATTTTCGAATTCGTCATTCAATAAAATTATTATTATAAAATGAAATCATGAATCTTTTAGTCTTGACTGGCAAGGCTACGATTCGACTTAAGCCTCAGCCAAACGGTTAAACAGAAAATGCGAGCATCATCCGATGATGGAGAGAAAACAGCCAGGTGGAGCAGAGAGGGAAAGGACAACGAAAAAGAAAGCACTCAGAGAACAAGCATCAAAATGTTGCAAAATGAATTACCTGTTAAGGGCTTCAAGTGCAGGTCAGTTTCATCTGTGAATACTGTACTTTTTTCTTCGTTAACTTAGTATTGAAATGCTAGCAAATGTTAGCGGTAGCGCCCTTATTTGTCACTCAAAATACTGTATGCTCAAGGAGATTAATATTATTTAGTGTAAAGTTACATTAGTAATTTAGCGGACAAATATTAACATGTATGTGGTACTGGGAGCAGGGAGACAGGAGTGATAGTGCAGACATCAACAAAAAATAATGCAATAACATTTTATTAGACAATTTAGAAAATTATATCTGCCCATTTGTGAGGTTTAAAACTTTTTTCCGTTTATTTTTTTTTATTTTTTTTTTTATTTTTTAATCAAATGAAGGTGGAGATAGTCAACCTAGCACTAGCTGTGATGCAATGATCACACACATTCAGCCAGGGAGTGAGATGACATGTATATAGAAGCAAAATAAGTTTTTTTTTTTTTTTACATAATATGTATGAAATATAGCCTAGTGTTGCTAAATGTTGGATATTTAAGTAATTTTAAGATGAAAACAACATTTTGTCATAATAGGCTACTTTGATTTTTTACTAACATAAATGTAGATTCTGGCCAAACAAATTACAATAAGGTGGTTGTTTTACTGTGGAGGACAGTTCTGTTTGTAACATGAGGCCAGAACAAGTGACAGGTGAAGAAGTGACAGGTACAAGAAAAATACGCACACTTTATACATGCATACATACACACATATATATATATATAACACTAGTACTCCACTTTAATTAGTGTATGAGGCTGATGATACAGGTGGAAGTGAGAGACAGAGATATTAGGGTAAATGAAGAGAAGGAAAAGGGAAGTGAGGATACTGTTCAAGAGAAAGCCTTTAATTATTTTACACGGCCCCAGCCTAAGGATTTAGACCAATAAATGCAATTTAGGAAAAAATAGGGTTGTCCGTGTTTCTAAATTTTATTTGGGTCCATGGGATGGCCTGGATGGGTGTGGGATTTCCCGGCCTGAAATTGTGTCCCAGTCCGGCCCTGAGTCAATCTTTAGAGTAAACTCAACTTAAATATTTAAGGTTAATTTTATTCATTCAGTTTGAATTCGGGTAACAAAGCTAACTAAGTCTTAACAACTATATCGTTGCTTAAATGGTTTGAGGAAACCGTTTGCCTTAAATGGTTTAAGTTAATCAAACTCAGAGTAATAAAGTTACATAAGACTAAGCAAAACCTACACTCAAAAAAAAAAGTCATTGGATGAACATGATTTTATCATGCCACCTATATTCCATCTAAACAAACCAAGTTAAGTCAACCAACCTTTATCATATTATTTGAACACAAAATAGATGTGTTGGTTAAACATGATATTAACATTTCCATTAAACTCATTTTAATCTTTTTTGAGTTACATGTTCATTCTTAGTTAATTTAGTGAGATAAAGAGTGTACAAAAAAAACACAGAAAACATGCAAACAATTTAAAATTTAATTTTTTTTAATTGGGCTTTAACATGCACCAGTTAAGTCTGAACTGCTTTCTTCACTTTAAGTATCCCATTCATCTGAGTTTTTGTAACAGGATGTATAAGAAACATTTAGCTAACAAAATCTTGGCTCTTGAGAAAACTGATCCCCAAGCAACGCTTGCAGGACTTTAACGCCCCTTTTTTCTTAACACTTCTAAAAATTAAGCAATTTTAACACTTTCCTTTTTGGGAATTTGTAAGGTAAACCATGGCCTGATACAGAAAAATTTTACATTTGAAAATAAACATGAATTTAACATAAAACAATTGTGAGTAACAATTTGAGCTGTAAAATAATAATAAAAAAAGATTGTCTGATGAAATACTGGTGTATATATAAAACATAAAAATAAATAAATACATACCTTAAATAAATAAAAACCTTACAGCAGCTTGCTGTGATGAAATCACATGAAAATTATTTTGATAATTCTAAATTACCAGTGTAGCTTATGTTCCTTCACATCTTAAAAATTAAGCCATTTTAATAATACCCATTTTGGGAATTTGTAAGTGTAAACCTTGGCCTTGACACACACACACAAAAAAAGTAAAATTTGAACAAACATGAATTTATAGCAAGTGTGTAACAACTGCTCCAGTCAGTTGTCCCTTTGGTAAAACACTGTTGTAGTCTCAGTCCATCTTTTTCAAGCTCACTTACTCCAAAAGCTTGTTTTTGAGGAACTGTGCCTTGGATGACAACATCTGTCCATTTAGATTTAGAAAGATCTTCTGCAAGACTTCAAAAGTGCATTTGAGCTCTGGTGGGTAGCTCAGGTTCAAACAGTATATCAGTCCAAATAACAGAGCACAAGCCTGACTATTCAAGTCACTGAGCACTTCCACACCTTCAAGGACACCAGTGTCTGCTGGGTCATGGTTATGCAGCGCTCCCTCCTTCAGTATGACATACACTCCTATCACAGTTTGCTCCATGGTACTTTGTGACTCAAATTCTGAATCCTGTGGGATAAGAGCACAAGCAAAAATTAGCTCAAATATTTATTACAAGAAATGCACACTTAAACACTCACTGGCCACTTTATTAGGTAAACCTGTAAAGTAAACTTCAATCCAATACAGGAGCTCTGCTGTGAATCCTACATTTACAAGGTTATAATTATTCAGTTTTTAAGATGAAACTGTCAGAAAGGTGATAATTCACAGTGGGTGCTGGAGTATAATGTGGTGCATTATATTATAAGATTGTAATTTATTTGGCCACCATATTTAAAATAAATTAGGTGGCTAAAACATTAGAACCATCTTGGAATATAATGCACTGCAATAAAACAAAAGCATACATGTACAGTTTCTGATGCCATTTTTTTTAATGCAAATTAGGCCCCTTGAGAGCCCAACCGATTTGAATAAAAAAATATTTGTTTTCGTGCATCAACCAATTCACATAAGAACTGTGTACCATCAGTTTCCTATAAATAAACAATTTGTCCAGCTCAGTTATTTGACAAAGTTATGTGTTCTCTCAAGTCACATGTTTGTTGTAGCAAATAGGGGAAAACACGGCCCAAGTACAGATTCAATGGGCTTTTAAAACTGTATTTTCTTATCAACTCACCAAATATGCCTTCACTAGTTTTTCAGGGTCTTCATTCAAGTAGGTGCACAGAGACTTGATGACACAGGCTCTTCGAGTATATAGTGTCATTCTGTGGAGTGGGGACAAGATTAACTCAAACTTCAGTGGCGGCACAGCTTAAGAGTACTCTTTGGGAAGAAAATGCATTGAGAATGACTATTAAATATACACAATTTAAATATACACAAACATAATGATTGTCGTTTCCAAAACAATGGTGTAGTTTATAATGCTTAAGCAATTTGTACCTCCAACTCTCCTTTGTAACACACTGCCTGCACTGCCACATAAACGTCACTGAAAGAGAAAGAAAAGGAAAGTTCAGTAATCAAGGATAGTTAGTTATACATTATATGTGAGTGTTAAGAAAAACTACTTACATGTAATAAAGGTGAGGTTCACACCAGAAGAGCATGGGGACAGCTTTATATTGTGATGTATTTCATCTTTTGTATGAAGAAAAGAATAATTTTCGCTGTAAAAAAAGTAAAGAAAAAAAGTGTATAAGACTGACTTCAAAAAATGGCCCAAAGAAAATACCACTACTGGCTGCTGTTACTAAATATAAAGTTTTACTTATATTAATAAGTATATTCCATAAATAAAACATGTATACCTATTCAATCATAACTTTAACTGCCATTTGTTAGGACACTTCAAATATGGTCGACTGCATCATAGATTTTACTTGACAATTTTTGCACACTGTAATCAATAAGCTGGGTAGCATTAAGTAACATGTTTGAAAAGACAGAAATGGCTAGATACAGAACATTTAAATTAATATTTTGCTGATATACATACATGAAGGCCAGGCCAACATAAAAATGGCACATTACGCTAACGTTAACGTTAGCTAACGTTACATTAACTTACAAACAGAAAAGAAAAAAAAACGGGTGTATGATGTTTTCGACTCTGACGTCTGCATTCAATTTATCTCCTGTTTTACCCTCCCATTGTTGGGGTAGAGTTATATTTGCTGAAAATCAGCGAAAAAATGGCTAGAGTTGCCATATTCCCCTTTAACGTTAAGGTGAAACTCGTATCGACAAAGACACAGAATTGAACCCAACACATGTGCTTCAAGTCTGGGAAAATAAGCCTGCTTAGAAACATCGCAACAGTGTCTAATAACTTAGTTTTATCCCACAGTAATAATTACAAACAGGTACATATATCAGGTACTTACCCTCAATATCAAGGATGCAGAACGATTAGACCGCTCACAAAACGTCAGGAATTTCAGCCTTCTCCACAGTACATTTGAGCCCGCGTGTCCCCGAACTTCCCGCCGCAGTACTGAGCATGCGCAGTGTGACTCACCAGAGAGAATTGTTGATATGAAGCGCCTCAATCTCATTGAATCAACAAGTGCTGATCTAATTCATTCAATTATTTCTTAATTTAGTTCCAACTAACAAGAATGAATCATATAACACAAGTAAACTCGTTATATTCTTATTAATCAGACGTATTTTTATTTAGCAAATCAAGCAAGTGGCTAGTTGAGTTTTTTGAGTGTATTGGCACAAAATAATGACAGAACAGGAGGGTATTCTTAAGTATTTATCGAGATACAACATTCACTGCACAAAATGTTCAACTTAAAGCATAAAACAAAATCAGAATAGTTGACATGCGTGCTTCAGACGTGATCACACGGAGGCATTCCCAAAGCACCATCAACGCAACACGAGTTTCCTCGAAAGGGAACACATTATAGTGAGACGAAGAGATCGCTCAAACCTCCTCACATCGCAATAATTGCATAATTTCGTGGAAAATTTATATAAATGCTCTGAAATGTGACGTAAACATGATATTTTGTCAATCTTTCTTCATTCCATGATATATACGATGCCAATCTCCATGCATGCTTCGACTCACAGACCTGTGACACATCAATACAAACATCACCAACTAGTGTGAGATCACCCAAATATTTCTTACGCAATCTACATACAAAGAAAAGTCATACAAGAAAAGCTTCTCGTCTTCAGTCACATATTCAGGTATTCATAGTTAGATTACAATAATTACAGAATCTCTCTGTCATTGGAATATTACTCCATCTACCTGTTTCTATGGCTAAACAGTGCCCTGAGCATCTGAACAAGATCAAAGATTGTAGAATATAGGGTAACACTTTATTTTGATAGTCCGTTCGTTGAGACTATACTAGTTATTAGTAGCCATTCAGTAGCTTGTCAACAGTGCATCAGTTGACATTCAACAACACTGTTTCAACAGACAAGTAACATACGTTCAACTGACTGCCTATAGACTATAAGGTACAATTCAAGTGTTAATCTACAGATTTTACGAAAAAGTGCCTGTTGACTGTCAATGTTATTTTGCAACAGGTTATTAACCAATTGTCGACTAACTTTCAATTGTCAACTAACTTTCTGTAGATTGAGTACCAACAACTCAAGATCAATCTGTCAGTTAAAAGTCAACAGTCATGTCAGCATATGAAGTATATGATACTGTATATCCTACTCAAGGGGTCTCATATGCATCAAATTAATAATTATTTTAGCTGATTTAAAACTGTTTTTAAAAATGTTTTAACCATTTGTAGATAATCTGTTGATAGTCAACTAAAGATTACATGTAGTTGCTTATTTGTTGCTTGTCAACAAAGAAATTGTTTATGATCAGTAGACTATTAATAGACATTCTCAACTAAGCGTTAGTACATATATTTTAGGACTATCTAATTAAAGTGAAAAAGAGTTTATATCAGTAGAAAGTCTATAACCTATCAACAGATTAATATATTGTTTATGATCAGTTGACTATTAATAGTTTAACGTTATAACAGTTACTCATTTAAGAAATAATCTCTGTTCCTGCTGCAAACTCGCTTCGGAGGATTAACAGACAAGACTATAGTTTAAACCCTTAACAATACCTTCTTTAATCGTTTAACCATTTTGTAACATTTAGTTTTTTTAACGTTACGGTGAGACACAAAAGGCGTTTTCTCCTATAGAACCATAATACACCAAAACACAATATCAATTAACAAAACACATAATTTTTATTAGCTAACGTAACGTTAGATGTAATCCAAATCTTTATAATCCATACGCAAGCAAGAAACAGATCCAAATTCAGCCCTTCATCCACATCCAGCGGTCTCCATCTCCATTCTCAGCAGCGACAGGAAATGTCAAATCCCGCGCTCGTGATGAATTTAAATTCAAATATTGCGCCCTCAAGAAGCGTTACGACATGTTTTACGGCAGTGATATCAAACGCTCATTGGCTCTCGCCTGCTTCGTCACAGATTGCAGCATGCCGTGTTTCAGTTGAAACAACATTGAAATGCAGAAGCGCGCGCGCCATCTTCACGCAGAGGGAAGCTGGGTTAACATTTTCATGGATTAATAACTTAAATTCTGCTCTGTCCCTTATACAAAACTATTATATAATGCCAGAGAGGACTGCAACATATCGTCATTTGAGCGACTTTTGGTACCGATTTACATTTTCGCAATAAATTATTATGATTACACATCTGTTGTTTTTCTTCATAGTTTTTCTTCTTTAGCCTGCATAGTTTTAAGAAATGGTTATGGGTAGGTTAAGGGGCAGGAGTAGGATTAATGTTAGTGGCTCAAAATATATTTTAATGCTATTAATAAAACTGGCATTTCCCTACACATCTCTGTCAAGTCAAGTCAAGTATATTTGTATAGCGCTTTTCACAATACAGATTGTATCAAAGCAGCTTCACAGTATTAAATTAAAATAGTACAACAAAGTTTGTTTCAATAGGAATTTATTGATTGATAAAATTAAATTAAATATCCCCAAAATATCCCCAACTGAGCAAGCCAAAGGCAACAGTGGCAAGGAACCGAAAAACTCCATCCGTCCATAAAGTGTTTTATTCTTTTTATATTCTGTATAAAATGAGTAATTTATATTTAGGTTTGGGAGTAGGGTTAAGGGAACTTACATTTATCTATAAAACAGTATAAGGGAAATGATACAGATATCTTTATGATTCGTAAACGTTTTGTAGCTGTGAATTCGTAATAATTCTACGTTGCAGACATGTCTATATCATGCGTTTCAGCATCTATCCAAACGTACAAAAAAAGTATGTTTTCAATCTGTTGATAGGTTATAGACTTTCTACTGATATAAACTGTTTTTCACTTTAATTAGATAGTCCTAAAAAATATCTACTAACACTTAGTGGATAATGTCTATTAATAGTCTACTGATCATAAACAATTTATTTGTTGACAAGCAACAGATCTAGGGCCCTATCTTGCACCCAGCGCAAGTGACTTTGTACACCGACGCATGTATCATTCCTATTTTGCACCCGCGCAAAGCGGACTTTTCCCTCCACAGAAGCACGTCGGTAAGTTAGGAAATACACTTGCGCTCGTGGGGGCAGTTCAGCGCAAAGAGGAGGCGTGTTCCGGCGCAAACGTTCCTTCTTGCTATTTTGCAGGTTTAGAAAACAATTGCGCCACTAACCAGGAAAAAATTGTTTAAAGTCAGTGGCGCGTTGCGCATGTTATTCATATGCTATTTTAAGGGCGCATGCTTGGCCATAATCAATGTAGCGTGTGCACAACGCGAATACACTTTAATTCTCTCATCTACACAGAAGCAGCAGTTTTCATTTTTGCAAATCATACATTATTACGATAGATAGATAGATAGATAGATAGATAGATAGATAGATAGATAGATAGATAGATAGATAGATAGATAGATAGATAGATAGATAATTTATTATAAAAGCATACATCTAGCTTACACATTTACCCAAATTATCATACGCCTGTTTAACCGAAGTTAATTTGGGTGGGTTTCTCCATTTCAATGTAACTTCTCTCTTTTACGGCCGTGACGAGAACGTCGGTCTCCTTGGCTGTGAAACCGCTCCTGGCGCGCGCCTGGCAAATCCGCCGTTACAATAGCAATCCACTATGGAAAAAGCGCATCTGCTCTTAAAGGGAATGTGAGATGACGCTCTGATTGGTTTATTTCACGTTACGCCCAAACCACACCTATGAATAATGAAGCTACTTCAGACCAACCCATTTTAGATTTGCGCCTGGCGCAAGAGTCATTTATCCCGCCGGGAAAATAGCAACAGCGCCGAGACCCGCCCACAAAGTTACTTGCGCTTTACGCTTTGACACTTGCGTTTCAGATCGTTAAAATAGGGCCCCTAATCTTTAGTTGACTATCAACAGATTATCTACAAATGGTTAAAACATTTTTTAAAACAGTTTTAAATCAGCTAAAATAATGATTAATTTGATGCACATGAGACCCCTTGAGTAGGATATACAGTATCATATACTTCATATGCTGACATGACTGTTGACTTTTAACTGACAGATTGATCTTGAGTTGTTGGTACTCAATCTACAGAAAGTTAGTTGACAATTGAAAGTTAGTCGACAATTGGTTAATAACCTGTTGCAAAATAACATTGACAGTCAACAGGCACTTTTTCGTAAAATCTGTAGATTAACACTTGAATTGTACCTTTTAGTCTATAGGCAGTCAGTTGAAAGTATGTTACTTGTCTGTTGAAACAGTGTTGTTGAATGTCAACTGATGCACTGTTGACAAGCTACTGAATGGCTACTAATAACTAGTATAGTCTCAACGAACGGACTATCAAAATAAAGTGTTACCGAATATGGTTGTTTTATGCATTCTTGTAATAACAAATAAATGGAAGCAGGCGCAACTGTGTTGTCATTATATGTGAAATGAGTCATTGTAGGCCGTATATTTCATCAACTGTGTTTGTTTGGTGTGCTACCCGAAATCTATGCATTCACCACAGACTTTACACCAGCATCAACTCTTCTTCGTTTGGATCACCCTTGTGGATTATATTTTTTCCCCCTTTTTTTCAACCTTTTCAACTATTTTTGTCTGAGTGAGTTATTCGCAACGACGAGACTGTGGTCGCGACTGAACTGACTTTGAACTGAATTTTTGTGTGTGCACAGACTGTGTACTGATTGATCTTTGGATTACAGGGGTTACAGGTTCCTTATATTCATTACACCCACATTATCTATATTCCCATATTATCAGTTTGTGTTTCTGTGTGGACATTTTATGAACTAAGTTGATAGTGAAGGACTCTTTGGAGCTGTTGTTTGGTGATTGTGGCGTAGGCCTATTGTTGATTTCTGGTGTGGTTGTATTTTTCATAAAAAAAATAAAAAAATTGGTATGCATTTGTTTTGAACTGTTGTTTGGCAAATATACTTGGATATATTTCCCCCTTATTTTTTGTGTTTAATTTTGTCTTTAATTTGAAGTGTTACAATGGAAAGCTGGCAATTTCCATCAATGGCGGGGGAAAGAGTTTTAATAGAGAGTCATGAAAAAAATTCAAAAGTCAAGTCACCTTTATTTATATAGCACTTTTTACAATACATATATTTTCAAAGCAGCTTTACAGTGATAGGAAAATAATGCAACAAAGTTTGTTTCTGCTGTACAACAGATCTAGAAGAAAATAGTGTCATAGTCCAGCTTAACCCTCTGGGGTCTGAGGGGTTTTTGGGGTCCTTGAGATGTTCTGACATGCCCTGACATTTGTGCTTTTTTCAGTTGCTTATAAACATATTAATGGCAAAGGTATAATTACACTCTATTTAGCACAAACAGGGCTACCATAATATGTGAGCAACATGCATGTACATGTTTGTATTTTTGAGAGAATAATGTTTATGCATGGTTATTGAAAAAACTAAAAACTAAAGTTTCTGAAATAAGACCACAAAACACATACTAAATATGTGACAATAAGACTTTTGACTAATGGATGTCGTTGCCTAGAGTTTTTTCTTCAAAATGATGCAAATTGTATAATATCCAAGGAAAACATGTCTAGTAATTGTGCAGTTAATTTTCATACTGTATTTTCAGTTTTGGAATATGTATCCTCTCCCCAAATTTGTCAATAATAAAACACAATAAAAATTATTTAAAGAAAAGGCTTATATTTACCTTTTAAAATTTGTTTACATCTACCTTGTAAATATATTTTTTTTATTAAAAAGGTTACAATTACAACAACAATTGAAGTGTAATCTTTCTTTGTAAAAACTAAAGTATACATTTTATCATACATATTTCAAAGTTAAGGATTCATTACTTCGAATATAGCCTACATTGACAAAACATACTATATTTAACATATTAGCAAAAATTGGCAAACAAAAGCTTATTTGAGGTGGCAGATATTTTACAGTAAAAATGTGTAATCTATCCAAAACTAATCAACGAAATGTTGTCTTTCATTTGTCTGTAACATAGGTCTTTCGTTTTTATTATAAGGAATATAAATGTTAATTTGCAGTTTAATACGTTGCTTATACTAGTCACATTGCAGTACAATCACATTGCTCCTGTCTGCCTCGCTGCCTGCTGTGAGTGTGTTTGCTTCGGTGCTGTAAGCTCCGTCTTAGCCTCGTATTTCCTTGTTTTGAACCATCATTTACTACAATTTCTAGTTGTTTATACTACTACTAAATACAGCTTACCCAACATCGCTAGCTTCCGTTACTACTAGCACGTAACGGAACAGCAGATTAGTAATTCGCTAGCCTGTTAACGCGCCACCCGTGCGCTCAGCTATTTTTATTTATTTATTTTCTCTCGCGCGCTCGCGCCTTTGAGTTCATAAAAGCTCAGGTGAGTAAGAATCACTCAACAAACACGGTGAGTAATGTCTTGTCCTGTTATTATCATGCGTCGCGTCTGAATGCGTTGTTGTTTTTGGAGCTCTATCGATTTGATTTATAATTCTTGATTTTTCTCTCTGCCTCGCTGCCTGCTGTGAGTGTGTTTGCTTCGGTGCTGTAAGCTCCGTCTTAGCCTCGTATTTCCTTGTTTTGAACCATCATTTACTACAATTTCTAGTTGTTTATATTACTACTAAATACAGCTTACCCAACCCTGGCATCGCTAGCTTCCGTTACTACTAGCACAACACGCTAGTAATTCGCTAGCCTGTTAACGCGCCACCCGTGCGCTCAGCTATTTTTATTTATTTATTTTCTCTCGCGCCTTTGAGTTCATAAAAGCTCAGGTGAGTAAGAAACACTCAACAAACACGGTGAGTAATGTCTTGTCCTGTTATTATCATGCGTTGCGTCTGAATGCGTTGTTGTTTTTGGAGCTCTATCGATTTGATTTATAATTCTTGATTTTTCTCTTTAAACTCGCTTACAACGAACATTTTCTACTTTTCCTCACTGAGAAGCACTAACGTTACTGCTCAAACCTCATTGTTACAACGCGGACTGTTGAGCAGACGCGTCTCAAGCCTATTAGTGATCCAACGCTGCATACTCTTAAAGGTTACGTCCGTGGATCACGGCTTCTCCACACTCACTTATAAACAAACATTTTTTTTCGCCTATCGTGCGTCTACTCTACACCCCTACCACTAAAAAACCTAAAAAACCTCACAGTTACAACGCGGACTGTTGAGCAGACGCGTCTCAAGCCTATTAGTGATCCAACGCTGCATACTCTTAAAGGTTACGTCCGTGGATCACGGCTGAACGCGTCTTCTCCACACTCACTTACAAACAAACTTATAATATAAATTAGTATTAATATTGATAGCATCACTGGTAGCTTCGTTGCTAACTCACTGTCCATCTGTTAAAATGGCGAATATATCAGATGTAAGTAGTCTACCGTTTGGTGCAGGTGAGGACACATTTGAGCTGCACGCACTGCAGTCTGAGCTGGAAGCTGTTGAGAAACAGATCCACAACCTTTTATTGAGACAGGCCGAGCTGAGAGACCGGTGTTTGGCTCTTGAAACATCACGCGCCGATGCACACAAATCAGTGTTTAACGTTACTAACCCGCTGACTCCGACCGCGTCTACTCCGTGCGTTCCTCAGCATCGGTCACAATCAGCCATGGTCTCGTTCACTCCGGCTCCAACACGCCACCACGAAGCCTGGGTGGTTCCAGAGCGGGAGACGCGAGTCAGGTTTAAACCAAGACTTTCTCCGACCCTCCCGGTTTTCGAGTTATCCACACAAAACCGCTTCTTTCCTCTACGCGAAACAGAACGCGATGCTGTGATCATCGGCGATTCCATCGTTCGGCACGTACACGCTACGTTAGGTAAAAGTAAGGTGCAAAGTCACTGCTTTCCTGGTGCTCGTGTTTCTGAAATCGCTGCTCGCGTTCCCGAGATCCTGAACGGTGACAAGCGCGTCGGAACTGTGGTCCTGCACGCGGGAGTGAACGACATCAGGCTGCGCCAGACGGAGATTCTGAAGAAAGACTTCAGGAATCTAATCGATACGGTACGCAGCACATCGCCTGAAACAACGATCATTGTGTCAGGACCGCTTCCCACCTACCGACTAGGGCATGAAAAGTTCAGCAGATTGTTTGCACTAAATGAATGGTTAATGTCATGGTGCAATGAGCAGAAACTGCTCTTTGTAAATAATTGGAATCTGTTTTGGGAGCGTCCTAGGCTTTTCCGTGCTGATGGCTTACACCCAAGCAGATTCGGAGCGGATCTTCTGTCAGATACCATCTCCAAAATGTTAAATACCCTTTGACTAGTAACCAAAAGTCCAAATCATAGTCTCTGCTGCACCAATTCAACTGATATAAATACTAGTGTAGAACATTGCATAGAAACCGTGTCTATTCCTCGTTTAGTGAGATCAAATAATAAATCTAATGCAGGATCTAGGAAAAATCGAATTGTTATTAAAACAGAACATGTTGCTATTAGTAAACAAAAACTATTTCAAAAGCTAGGTCTTCTAAACATTAGATCACTCACACCTAAGGCAGTTATTGTAAATGAAATAGTCACAGATAATAGCTTCGATGTACTTTGCCTTACTGAAACCTGGCTTAAACCAAATGATTATTTCGGTATTAACCCTCTGGGGTCTGGGCTGTTTTTGGGGCCCTTGAGGTGTTCTGACATGCCCTGACATTTGTGCTTTTTTCAGTTGCATATAAACATATTAATTGCAAAGGTGTAAATGCACTCTATATAGCACAAACAGGGCTACCATAATATGTGAGCCACGTGTATGTATATGTTTTCATTTTTGAGAGAATAATGTTTATGCATGGTTGTTGAAAAAACTAAAAACTAAAATTTCTGAAATAAGGCCACAAAACACATAGTAAATATGTGTCAATAAGACTTTTGACTAATGGATGTCCTCGCCTAGAGTTTTTTCTTCAAAATTATGTGAAAATAGTCTTGCTTTATCGTTCACATAAAACCATACATTGATTTAAATTGATGTAAAACAGGTTTTGCTTGGAAAGCCAATATGCGAGGGGGGCGTGAACGAGGAGTGGTTTACACCTTAGAATACAATGTCCCACCCACTCTGCATAATGATGAGCCATTCACTCAGGTGTGACACTGACTGGGCCACAATGCAAGGACAAAAGATATATTTAGAAGAAGACTTATATTGACCATTTAAGATTTTGCTTACATCTATCTTGTAAATATGTTTTGCTGTTTTATTAAAAAGGTCACAATTACAACAATAATTACAATTTCAACAATATTTCAAGTGTACTCTTTCTTTGTAAAAAAAAAAAAGATTATAGGCCTACATTTTATCTATGTATTCATTAGTTTGAATATAGTCAACATTGGAACAGCTAACATCTTAGTTGATGACTTTATTTTTGACAAAAATAGATATAGAAATTGCTAAACAAAAGCTTATTTGAGGTGGCAGATATTTTACAGTAAAAATTTGTAATCTATCAAAAACTAATCAACGAAATGTTGTCTTTCATATGTCTGTAACATCGGTCTTTCGTTTTTATTATAAGGAATATAAATGTTAATTTGCAGTTTAATACGTTGCTTATACAAATACATTTTATTTCAACACATTTCAGTCTATTTTTACTCTTTTTACATTCATTCACAGAACCACAATTCCTACTAACCGATCTAATTCCTACTAGAAACGCAATTCAAATTTAAACTGTCTTTTTGCGAGTTGTGGTAAACAGCGCATCTCTACCGTTCATTCATTCACACAGAAACGCGATTTACTTGAGAATGAAAAAAAACTTACTACAGTATTCCATCCGTTGCTCCTCGAAATACCAGCACTTCTGAGGGACGTTTTCCATTATTATTATTCCTCACAGCGCTGCGAGACAGTGTAGAACTACACTGATCATCTGAATAAACTTGATGTGTTTTCTCGAGCTGATATGGGGGCGTTCACAGTTTGTATGGGATCGTCTCAGTCATTTGCGTTTGAATAGCGCGCGCTCTCCGTGGGCGGGGCCGATTATAACGTAATGAGCTGAGATGAGCTCGACTGGAATCGCTCTCTTTTAATACAGATTTCACAAGATGAGAATATTTGTTTTTTATATAAATGACTTCATTTAAAAGAAGAGAATTCAAGCTTCATGCCTGTGTGTCTGTATGCCTGTTTGACTGAGTATTCGCTCAGTTATTGTTCATTTTCGGACGCGTTTCAGAATGGACTTCACTGGCAGAGAGAAGGCAGAACTCGCTTTGTGTTTATTTTTCTTTATTTGGCAAAAAGCACAACACTTTGTTTTTATTGTGAGTATACACAAAAATAATACACATTTAACAGAATCGATTGATGTATGAAACTCCTATGGAAAATCAAAGTCAACAGAGTATTTATGAGTTTCTTTTAAACTGATTAAAAAAAAGCGAGCTGGTATCGCCGGCGATACCTCCGACCTCAGGGGGTTAATGAGTCTACTCCTCCTGGATACTGTTATAAGCATGAGCCCCGTCTGATTGGTCGTGGCGGAGGTGTTGCAACCATTTATAGAGATATTCTAAATGTTACTCAGAAAACGGGTTATACGTTTATTTCATTTGAAGTACTTGTACTAAATGTTACGCTCTTAGATGTTAGAAAAACATCCCTATTATCTCTAGCCTTGGCTACCGTAAATAGACCGCCAGGGCCTTACGCTGATTTCCTAAAAGAGTTCGCAGATTTTCTCTCAGACCTATTAGTCAATGTCGATAAAGCATTAATTGTTGGAGATTTTAACATACACGTAGATAATCCAAATGATGCGTTAGGAGCTGCGTTTACAGATTTATTAAATTCATTTGGGGTCAAGCAAAACGTCACCGGACCAACACATCGTCTTAATCATACACTCGATTTAATTATATCACATGGAACCGATCCAACCGATATAGATATCATTCCACAAAGTGATGAAGTCACTGATCACTACATGGTAACTTGCATATTACGTACTGCTGTAATATGTCATGCGGCGTCGCGTTATCAACCAGGCAGAACAATCCTCCCATCCACCATAGATAATTTCTCAAATTGCTTATCTAATCTGTCTCAGCTGCTGCCTGAACCCAAACAAACAGATGAACTAGAAGAACTAACTAGCACTATGAGCACCATTCTCTCTAGAACATTGGATGTGGTTGCACCTATTAAATTAAAAAAGGTCAGAGAGAAAAATAAAGCACCATGGTATAACAATACTACGCATGTTTTAAAGAGAGAAACCCGTATTTTAGAGCGTAAATGGAAACAAACTAATTTAGAGGTCTTTAGAATCGCGTGGAAAGACAGTATGTCACGTTATAAAAAGGCCCTAAAAGCGGCCAGGGCTGAGCACCTCCGCAAACTAATAGAAAACAACCAAAACAATCCAAGGTTTTTATTTAACACCGTGGCTAGACTAACAAATAAACAGACGTCACCCGAACAAATATCCCGTTACAGTTCAGTAGTAATGATTTCATGAACTTCTTCACTGAGAAAATAGAAAGCATCAGAACCACAATTGTAAACGTTCAATCTTCAATCGCGCCTTATAATTCAGCTTCAATTATCACCCCGAAAGAACAATTACAGTGTTTTACAACTATAGAACAAAAAGAGTTAAATAAACTTATCGCTTCAACTAAAACAACAACATGTTTATTAGATCCTATACCAACTAAACTACTGAAAGAAGTGTTACCTGTAGTGGAAGAGCCTCTCCTCAATATTATTAACTCGTCTTATCCTTAGGTCATGAACATTTAAACTGGCAGTTATAAAACCTCTCATTAAGAAACCACAATTAGATCATAATAATCTAGCAAATTATAGACCCATTTCAAATCTTCCATTTATGTCTAAAATATTAGAAAAAGTGGTGTCCGCTCAACTGGGCTCTTTCTTGCAACAAAATGATATCTATGAAAAGTTTCAGTCTGGATTCAGACCGCATCATAGCACTGAAACTGCGCTCGTTAAAATCACAAATGATTTACTTTTAGCTTCTGACCAAGGCTGTATCTCAATACTAGTTTTACTTGATCTTAGTGCTGCGTTCGATACTATAGATCACACAATACTCTTAGATCGACTACAAAATTATACTGGTGTTCAAGGACAAGCACTAAGCTGGTTCAAATCATACCTATCTGACCGCTACCATTTTGTCTATTTAAATGGAGAAAAATCGATCATAACTCCAGTAAACTATGGAGTGCCGCAGGGATCTGTATTAGGCCCTCTGTTATTTTCAATATATATGATGCCACTTGGAAATATTATAAGGAAACATGGAATTAGTTTCCATTGTTATGCTGATGACACTCAAATATATATTTCATCACGGCCGGATGAAAACGCTAAATTTCACAGAGTGTGTTAAAGATATAAAAGATTGGATGACGCGTAATTTTCTTTTATTAAATCCAGACAAGACAGAGGTAATACTTATCGGTTCAAAAAACCGCCCACAAAACCTCGCACAATACAACTTTAACATCATAGGATGTCCTGTTACTTTATCCTCTACAGTAAAAGACCTGGGTGTTATACTCGATTGCAACCTGTCATTCAAGATTGATGTATGAAACTCCTATGGAAAATCAAAGTCAACAGAGTATTTATGAGTTTCTTTTACACTGATAAAAAAAAGCGAGCTGGTATCGCCGGCGATACAGCCGACCTCAGGGGGTTAAGTAAGTTCAGTGTTGAGTAATTTCTGTTGTAAAAAAGTTATTAATTTGGTTAATTTATATATACAGCCGCTCTGGAGAAAACAGAGATGTCGTCGTCCAGCTCAATTCAGTTCTCATATAATGGTGTCAATGCAGATTTATAATATTGTTGAATATTAAGTGTCTCCAACTAAGCAAGCCAGAGGTGACAGTGGCAGGAACTCAAACTCCATCAGTGACTGAATGTAGAAGAAAACCTTGGCAGAAACCAGACTCAGTCTCTCAGTTCTCCTCTGACCAACGAACGAACAGTGTATGTGTAATGATTCCTGTCTTGTGTTTCCCTCGTCTTGTGTGGACTTTAGTTATTTCCTGTTCTGTGTCATGTTTTGTAGTCCTTTGTAGTTTTTCTAGTTTATTAGTATCCCCAGGTGTTTCTAATTAGCCACACCCCCTTGTTATCTTGTTTAGCTTGTTGGTCCCTGTGTATTTATAGCCCTTGTGTTTCACTTGTTACTTTGTCAGTTGTTGTACATGTATGGGTGCTTCTAGTTCGGTCCTTCTCGTGGTTTTGTTTCTTTGTCCTTCGTGTTCTTTATTATTTGTACTACGTGTTTCTTCATTAAAACCCTGCTAATAGATCCTTGCTTCCGCATGCTTTCTCCGGCACACAATAGTATGATTAAGATTCAGGCATTACATGTCAGAGGTCAGATTGGATCTGAACATTTAGAATATTTATCCAGTTTCATCTGGTTGAAGGTTTCCTTGTTTGACTTTGGATGAAGGATTGGATCATTCTGTAAAGTTACACAAACACATGTGTGTGTGATGATCACTGTGGGTTTGTGTCTTTTGATTCTGCTGAATGTGATTGTGTCTGTAGAGGCTCTTTATTCTCCATCAGCTGATCCAGAGAAGGTCAGACTAACATATAAAACCTGTAAGTAAAACACAGACAGTCAAATGTGTGCGACATTATTGCATTATCAACTTTAGAACAACTAAAAGAAACTACTTAAATGATTAAGTGAGAGATTATAATATCATACTGTGATACGCGATTGTTAAAGCTGTTTTTAAACATTCAGATTTTGATTTTGCTTCTGAGTCACCATGAATGATGACCCTTGACCCTTATCTATAATCCTGTATGACTGTCCTCTTTCAGTGTCACTTGGTCAGTTTTATTTATGATAAATAAACTAGTGATAAATATTTACCATTATCTTTTATTGCAATTGACATTCTCTCAAAATACATAATTTAGCAATAAAAAGATTATAATAAAAGCAAAATATTGAATTGTTTGAAATAAAAAGACACTTGAAGATATTTAATTGTTGCTATAAACTATTATTAAAAAAATAAATGAATCAAACTCTTATTAAACATGTATAAAGTGTGTAATACACCATCACAAGGAAAGTAAACTAAGAGGAAACTAAATTAACTTTCAATTAAAATATGAACAGTTTTAATCATCACTACTCACTCAAGCGTCTCCAGTTTATAATGTGGATCCTCCTTCAGATCAGAGAGCGGCTTCACACCTGAGTAACTTAGTTTGTTTCCATAAAGACTCAGTTCTCTCAGGTGTGAGGGGTTTGATCTCAGAGCTGAAGTCAGAGCAGCACAACCTTCATCTGTAACATCACAATATCTCAACCTGTAGAGAACAATGACACTCTTCAGTCTCTCAGTTCAGGAAACACTGATATAATTTATATGATACATATGAATTTCTCCTTTCTCTTCAACAGATTTGTATGAAAGCAGTTGTCACCTCTTCACATCATCCAATCATGCTTATAACTATCAACAACATTAAAAGTAAAATGAGCTCAGAAGCTTTGGAAAGAATCTAATGAAGATTAAACATCCTTTTCAGTTACTTGATGGTAAACCTTTTTTGTTTTGTATATCATTGATTATTTACCACAGGAGAGAAACAGACGACGTTGAGACTTTTATGTAATCTGACCTGAGTATCTCCAGTTTACAGTGAGGATCCTGCAGTAGATCAGAAAGCTGCTTGACTCCAGAATCTCCTACTTTATTCCCTGTCAGACTCAGTTTTCTCAGGTGTGAGGGGTTTGATCTCAGAGCTGAAGTCAGAGCAGCACAACCTTCATCTGTAACACCACAATTACTCAACCTGTAGAGAACAATGACACTCTTCAGTCTCTGAGTTCAGGATCTACAGCTCAGATAACCAGAACTTCACAATCAGAGACTTAATCCACGGCACCATTAACAGGTCCAGTCTAAGGTTCAGACCCACTTCTACAAACTGCTGGAGCGGGTTAGTTTCCATATCATAAAGATTGCAAGAATATTCGAAACCACTTTATTTAACAGTGTCCTTGTTACATATATGTTACAATAAGAGTAGATTATGCATAATTACATGCAACTAACCATTAACCAAATCCTAATCCTACCCTTACCCTATAGTAAGTACATGTAGTTGCTTAACCCTCTGGGGTTATTAATATATATAAATATATTCTACCAAATTGGTTCAAAGTTGGAAGCATGTCAAATTTTTATTAATTTTTTTTCAAATTTTTTTTTCACAAATTGTGCTTGCAAATTGTATAATATCCAAGGAAAACATGTCTAGTAATTGTGCAGTTAATTCTCATACTGTATTTTCAGTTTTGGAATATGTACCCTCTCCCCAAATTTGTCAATAATAAAACACAATAAAAATTATTTAAAGAAAAGGCTTATATTTACCTTTTAAAATTTGTTTACATCTACCTTGTAAATATATATTTTTTATTAAAAAGGTTACAATTACAACAACAATTGAAGTGTAATCTTTCTTTGTAAAAACTAAAGTATACATTTTATCATACATATTTCAAAGTTAAGGATTCATTACTTCGAATATAGCCTACATTGACAAAACATACTATATTTAACATATTAGCAAAAATTGGCAAACAAAAGCTTATTTTAGGTGGCAGATATTCTACAGTAAAAATGTGTAATCTATACAAAACTAATCAACGAAATGTTGTCTTTCATTTGTCTGTAACATAGGTCTTTCGTTTTTATTATAAGGAATATAAATGATAATTTGCAGTTTAATACGTTGCTTATACAAATACATTTTATTTCAACATATTTCAGTCGATTTTTACTCAGTATAGCAAAATAGTTTGCAAAATAAACTAAAATAAAGGCAGATAGAATATAGTTTATTTATACAGCATAGCCTAGACCATTTACATATAAATTACTCTGAATGGCAAGTATGGAAATGGTCCAACCAGTAAAATCTGTAGCCTACGTTTATATAAAATAGCTTGTCAACTAATTTCTCTGGACTGTAGGCTAATTGGCCTACGTGTTGTAGCCTAGTCATTAAATAAAACAATTTAGTTCATATTTTGTTATGTGGTTGAAGGATGAACCCAATCGCAGACAGTTTGCAGGACACACAAGGTTTATTATATACAAATAACAGGGAAAACAAAGCTCACGAGGGGGCAAAACAAGACTAGACAGGACAAGGAGTGACTAATCTAGACTGTGACTTGACATAACTTGACTACAAACAAATAGCGAATACAGAAACAGAACTCTCTCTTGATGACGCTCTTGACAGGGTACTCACAGGAATGAGCAAAGTCTCACAATGAAGGATAGAAGATAACATGTAACACCATAGCAGGTCTAACAATGAACCGACACAGGACAGCAAACACAAGGGGATTAAATAGGGAGAAACTAATGAAGACAGCAGGTGACACAGATGAAACAATAATGACTAACCAAGGGTAACAAGGGGGCGGGGTTACATGACGAGACAACGCAAGCACATGGCCAAACAAATGGCCATGTGCTGCACATGAAAACAAGGGCCTGTCATGATTCTGCCGCAAGACGAGAGAAAACCAAGAACAAGATGGCAGAATCATGACATATTTAGGTTTAAATAAAATCTTTATTTTTAAAAAAAAAATTATGTTGATTATATGAAAAGTGAAAAGCATGAGTAAGATCATGCGCAATCGCGAGACAAATGGAGTGGGTAGACAAGATTTTGACCATTTCATTAAGTTTATTTTTTGTATAAAGCCTTTCTTTAAAGTGAATTTCGTTTTGTATTAATTGTATCTTAATTTTAATCGTTGTTTCATCAACCAATTGCCTGTATTTAATACATAAGAATTAAAAATAGCAGGCAATATTTGCCTCAATCGCCTCATAAATGAACCCAAACTCATAAGCTTTGCCTAAAATACCAGAGAAATATATAGAAAGCTCGAAATGTGTTATTTTAAACAAAACTATTAAAAACGAAAGAAAACAGACTGCATGAAGCCTCTCTCCTACTTTATACAGCATAGCCTAGACCATTTAAATATAAATTACTCTGAATGACAAGTATGGAAATGGTCCAACCAGTAAAATATGTAGCCTACGTTTATATAAAATAGCTTGTCAACTAATGCAAGTAAATTTAAAAAGACGTACTCATCCGAAATATTATCCACGGCTGGATCAAGTCGCTCTCCAAAATAGGCTACAAACGTTCGTCGTCAGAGTCCCGCTCTTCTTCTGAGGAAAATTTGAACTCTTCACTATCCAGGACTAGCTGAAGGGCTTCATCACCAGTGTATCTTCCAACGGCGCAGGAAAGTGAATGAATGAAACTTGCTGGTTTTAAGGCATTTCATGGGGCGTTTACCTTATTTTGCATAGATCACCTCAGCACATTATCTTATGAATAGCGAGCTCTGCGAGTGGGTGTGAACTCATTACAGATAATTAGCTGAGACGGGAGAAACTGTACTTTTCTTTAGTTTCATACAGATTATATTGCAGGAGAATATTTGTTTTGAATGTGAATTGTTTTATTTAAAAGTAGAAATTTAAAGCTTTATTTAGACGCATGTTTCATGGTTGTGTGATAAGTATTAGCTGAGTTTCAGTTCATTTTCCAGACTTGTTTCAGAAAGATTTTTTGCGGAGACAGAGTGAGCTGAAAGCGCACCCTGTTTATTTTATTTATTTAAAAATAAAAAACAAGGTTTTGATGTTAATGTGAGTGTACACAAAAAAAGAAGACCCTCTATAGATTATAATCATGTATTTATTTGATTTATATGACCATAAATTACGGATTTTTTAAAGTTTATGTTGCTGCTATTTGAAGAAAATCCAGCAAAACGCGCCGGCGCGTTTGCCGACCTCAGAGGGTTAATATTACTTAGTACTTAAATATATAATTACTCTGTAACAGTGACACCTTAAAATAAAGTGTAACCGAATATCTTTTTTTTTTTTTTGGCAAATACCCCAAAATCATCAACATATCTGTATATGAAAACGGTTGACACATCTTTACATCATCCAGTCATGTTTAATCTATCATTAATATTGTAAAATTATGTCAGACACATTGGAAATATTCTAATGAAAATAAAAGCAACATTCCCATTAGTAATTTCACTGTATATATTTTTTTTTGTTTAGTTTTTTTTGTATGGCAATCATTATTTACCATTAAAATAGAGGACTATGTTGGGACATTTTATACAATCTTACCACAGCATCTCCAGTTTACAGTGAGGATCCTGCAGTAGATGAGAAAGCTGCTTGACTCCAGAATCTCCTACTTTATTCCATGACAGATCCAGTTTTCTCAGGTGTGAGGGGTTTGATCTCAGAGCTGAAGTCAGAGCAGCACAACCTTTATCTGTAATACCACAATTATATAACCTGTAGAGAACAGTGACACTCTTCAGTCTCTTAGGTCAGGATCTACAGCTCAGATAAGCAGAACTTCACAATCAGACACTTAATCCACGGCACCATTAACAGGTCCAGTCTAAGGTTCAGACCCGCTTCTACAAACTTCTTGAGCGGTTTAGTCTCCATATCATACAAAATTGCAAGAATATTCGATAACACTTTATTTAACTGTGTCCTTGTTACATCTGTTACATGAACTTACCATAGTAATAACAGTAAATGATGCATAATTACATGCAACTAACCCTCAACCAAATCCTAAACCTACCCTAACCCTATAGTAAGTACATGTAGTTGCTTAATATTACTCAGTACTTAAATATATAATCACACTGTAACAATGACACCTTAAAATAAAGTGTAACCGAATATCATTTTTTATGCAAATGCCCCAAAATCATCAACATATCTGTATATGAACACGGCTGTTACATCTTTACATCATCCAGTCATGTTTAATCTATCATTAACATTGTAAAATGATGTCAGACAAATTGAAAAGAATCTAATGAAAATAAAAGCAACATTCCCATTAGTAATTTCACAGTAGAATTTTTATTTTATTTTTTTGTATGGCAATCATTATTCACCATTAAAATAGAGGACTATGTTGGGAAATTGTATACAACCTTACCTGAGTATATCCAGTTTACAATGAGGATCCTGCAGTAGATCAGAAAGCTGCTTGACTGCTGAATCTCCTACTTTATTCCCTGTCAGATCCAGTTCTCTCAGGTGTGAGGGGTTTGATCTCAGAGCTGAAGTCAGAGCAGCACAACCTTCATCTGTAACACCACAATACCTCAACCTATAGAGAACAATGACACTCTTCAGTCTCTCAGTTCAGGAAACACTGATATAAATGATATGATATATATGAATTTCTCCTCAACAGATTTGTAAATGAAAGCAGTTGTCACCTCTTCACATCATCCAATCATGCTTATAACTATTGTTGTGGAAAATGTGCAATTGTCCTGTTACAAGTATGCCTTTTTGTAAATTAGTTAACCTGTAAATAATAAAACTATATTTAATTGAAACTAAGAAGCTCGCCTGCTAAAAGTCTTTGATTTCTAATAAACTGAACTGAACAGATCACGAAGAAGTCTTCTAACCTATAGATTGTGAGTATGAAAATCCAGATGCTTATGATTTAGGAAAGATTTGACGTACTTTACCTAACCTGAGAATAATCAAAATAAGGTTAAAAGTGTCTAGAAATACGCACCATAAAACACTATCAAAAACTATCAAAAGTAAAATGACCTCAGAAGCTTTGGAAAGAATCTAATGAAGATTAAACATCCTTTTCAGTTACTTGATGGTAAACTTTTTTTTGTATATTTTATTTTTGTATTCATTCATTATTAACCACAAGAGAAACAAAGACGACATTGAGACTTAAATAATTAAATGAGTATTAAATCATGTTTGATTCATATTCAGTGTACTTATTTATTCTTATGGAGCCTCGTTGATTTAGTTTACCCCTATGTTAATTAACGCATTAATTATCAAACATGTACTAACATGTTGTTAAGGCTTCTGTTATTCATGTATGACTCCTTATGACTCTCTATTACTCTCTATAGCTCTACATTGGTTTATGATTAGTTCACATCTTCTCTAATCATGAGTTCATGTTGAAATAACTATTAATTCAGGTATTAGTACATGATTATTCATGTACTGTTATTGTAAAGGGTTACCTAAGATATATATACATTTCTCATTTTACAGTATTGCTTTGGTACGAAAGCATATGCTAAACTCATAAATATGATCATGTTTTATCAGTGTAATGATTGTTGTCAGAGTGACTTACTGAACTGATCTGGATTCTTTAACCACAGGCATCAGCTTCTGAAGAACTTCATCTGCTGTATTTTGTGCTCCAATAAACTGATTTAGATAAAAAACATCCATCTTCTGCTCTGATGTCAGCAACACATAAACCAGAGCTGACCAATGTGAAGAGGAGAGTTTGGTTTCTCCTATTTTTCTTGATGTCAGATCATCATGGATCTCCTGCAACAGAGAATCATCACCCAGTTCATTCAGACAGTGGAACAGATTGATGGATCTCTCTGGAGATCGATTCTTCCTGATCTTCTGTTTGATGTACTGAACTGTTTCCTCTTTGTTGTAGGAGCAGCTTCCAGTCTGTGTCAGTAGTTCTCGTAAGAGAGTCTGATTGGACTCCAATGAGAGACCCAGAAGGAAACGCAGGAAAAGGTCCAGATGTCCATTCTTACTCTGTAAAGCCTCATCCACAGCTCTCTGATGCAGCTCAGATAATGAATGATATTTCTTCTGGTTTAAGATTTTAGAAAATAAACTTTGTTTGGTTTTGTCAAACACATTTATGTTCTCATTTGCAAAGTGAATGTGTGCATATAGAGCTGCTAGATGTTCCTGGATGCTCAGATGAACAAAGCAGAAGACTTTCCCCTGATACAAGCCCAACTCCTCCCTGAAGATCTGAGTGCACAATCCTGAGTACACTGATGCTTCTGTCACATCAATGCCACACTCTTTCAGGTCTTCCTCATAGAAGATCAGGTTGCCTTTCACAAGCTGCTGGAAAGCTAGTTTCCCCAGTTTGAGAATCATGTCTTCATCTTTCACTCTCTTCTCATAGTTCTTCTCATGTTTGATGTTGGTCTGAATGATCAGTAAGTGTGTGTACATCTGAGTGAGAGTCTTGGGAATCTCTCCTCTCTCTGCTTCACTCAACATCTCCTCTAGAACAGTGGCTGAGATCCAGCAGAACACTGGGATGTGGCACATGATGTGGAGGCTCCTCGAGGACTTCAGGTGTGTGATGATTGTATTGGCCAGACTCTGATCACTGATTCTCTTCCTGAAGTATTCCTCCTTCTGTGGCTCATTGAAGCCTCGTACCTCTGTCACTCGATGGACACACTCAGAGGGGACGAGATCCGCTGCTGCTGGTCTGGAGGTGATCCAGATGAGAGCAGAGGGAAGCAGATTCCCCTCAATGAGGTTCATCAGCAGCTTGTCCACTGAGGCTGATTCAGATATATCAGACAGTTTCACTTCACTCTTAAAGTTCAGAGACAGACGACACTCATCCAGACCATCAAAGATGAACAACACTTTATATTCATCACTGGATATTTCCATTTCTTTTGTTTCAGGGAAAAATACATGAAGAAGATCTGAAAGACTGAGTGTTTTGTCCTTCATCAAGTTGATCTCTCTGAAAGGAAGTGGAAATATGATCTGGACTTCCTGATTCTCTTTCCCTTCAGCCCAGTCCACAATGAACTTCTGCACAGAGACTGTTTTCCCAATGCCAGCGACTCCCTTTGTCAGCACAGTTCTGATGGGTTTGTCTTGTCCAGGTAAAAGTCTAAAGATGTCAGTGCATTTGATCGGTGTGTCCTCTGTTGCTGCTCTCCTGGATTGTGTCTCAATCTGTCTCACCTCATGCTCATTATTGATCTCTCCACTTTCACTCTCTGTGATGTAGAGCTCTGTGTAGATCTCATTCAGAAGTGTTGGGTTTCCCTGCTTTGCTGTTCCTTCATACAGACACTGAAACTTCTTCAGCAGATTTGTTTTACATGTGCTTTGGAAAATAACAAATTACAACATGAATTAAAGACATAGAATTAGTAATAAAATAAATTAACAATAGTCAATCAAATAATTACACAATGTCATGCAAATAACAGTGTTGTTGTTATGAAGATGAGCATGGCTGTTATTTGGCCATTTGCACAAGCTATTAGTGCTGTCCATGAGCATTGATATAGATTACATGATTGAATTTTGTCCTCAATTTTTATTTTGTTATTTAATTTGTAATCACTTCAGGTACATGTCAAATTAAAGGGAAAAAATGAACTAATTCTGTAAAATAAATGTATGACAAAATGATAATCTCTAGTGTAGAATGATAGATAACTTTCCTGGAGTAATTATAACATCACATTGTTCACAAGCTGTTTTATTGACATCTTCCCACTGATTCAGCAATTACAATAGAGGTGATACATTTCAGTAAGTTTTACTGTATTCTTCAATTTACATTCTAAAGTTAATTCATGTTCATTATCATGTTTTCATGCTCAAACTGGTGGAGATGAGGAAGAGATGATTGGCTCAATATTTACAAATACATTTTCAGAATTTTGGTAAGTCTCTCTAGACAGAAATGTTGTACCTCCAATCAGTTGATGTGTGTCTTCCTTTAAATGTCATTGGCTCCATCATAGATGCTTCACTCTTCATGGACACACAGCTGGACTCTGGTGAGATTGATCTCTCTCTGTGGAATTAACGTTAATAGAGCAGAGACATTAGAATAGAGATAATAGAATAGAGACAAGAATTTATATAATAGATATTACATAAAGAGAACCCTCACAAAGTGAAAATCTATCTATCTATCTATCTATCTCTATCTATCTATCTATCTATCTATATATCTATCTATCTATCCTTTATCTATATGTCTATCCTTTTATGTATCTATGTATCTATACTTTATCTAGCTATCTTTTATCTATCCATCTATCCTTTATCTATGTCTATCCTTTATTTATGTATCTATATATCTATACTTTATCCATCTATCTATCTATCTATCTTTTATCTATCCATCTATCGATCTATCAGTTATCTATGTCTATCCTTTATTTATGTATCTATCTATCTCTCTATGTCACGGTTCATGAATTCACTGACTCTTTCTCACGCTGTGTTTGTGTATGTGTGTTAGTGTGGGCGTGGTCGCTATTTATGCTCCTGGTCTTTTGTCCTGTGTTTGTCAGATCGTTGTTGGATGTATCCCTGTGCTGTGTGGTCTTTGTCCGGTGTTCCCTGTTCCCGTTGGAGTTCGTGTTGAGTTTCTGTCTGCCTGCCATCGTTGGAGGATCCTGTCTCTTCTCATCACACCACGGATCCGTGTTGAGTTTCTGTTTGCCTGCCGTCGTTGGAGGATCCTGTCTCTTCTCATCACACCACGGATTGTCGGGTTGCCCATCTGCCCCCTGCACTACCAGGGCTCTTTGGACTGTGTTTTCACTTACCACCTTCTACGTGTTCATTAAATAAATCTGGTTTGTCGCAGTTGCATCTTCTGTCATCGTTTACACGTCACAGAACGATCTGACCATCATGGATGCAGCGAGAACCCCAGACCTGGCCGAATTCCTTTCCAGAAGCGCCACGAGGATGGACCAGCAGGAGGAGAATTTAGCCCTGACTGGTCGCGCTGTACAAGCCTTGGTAGCGCAGGTGTCCGCGCTCACCCAGCGGATTCAAGAACTAGCGACACCCACTGCGCCACCCACACCGCCGACTCCCCCCATGCCCTCTTCGACCAACCATCCACCTGAGCCAAGATTACCTGCTCCTGAGAGATACAACGGTGAGCCCCAGTTTTGTAGAGCGTTTCTAACTAAGTGTTCCATGTTTTTTGCTCTGCAACCCCAGACTTTTGCTTCTGAAGAAGCCAAGGTGGCTCTGGTTCTGACCCTGCTGTCTGGACGTGCGGCTCTGTGGGGAACGGCGGTGTGGGAGAATCAAGATCAATACTGTTCCTCGTTCCAGACTTCCCCCTGCACTACCAGGGCTCTTTGGACTGTGTTTTCACTTACCACCTTCTACGTGTTCATTCAATAAATCTGGTTTTTCGCAGTTGCATCTTCTGTCATCATTTACACGTCACACTCTATCTATCTATCTATCTATCTATACTTTATCCATCCATCCATCTATCCTTTATCTATCTGTCTATACTTTATTTATCTATCTATATTTTTCTATCTATCCTTTATCTATCCCTTATCTATTATCTATCTACCCACCCGTCCATCCGTCCATCCATCCATCCATCAATGTTGTACCTCCGATCAGTTGATGTGTGTCTTCCTTTAAATGTCATTGGCTCTCTCATAGACGCGTCACTCTTCATGGACACACAGCTGGACTCTGGTGAGATTGATCTCTCTCTGTGGAATTAACATTAATAGAGCAGAGACATTAGAATAGAGATAATAGAATAGAAATAAGAATTTATATGATAGATATTACGTAAAGAGAAACCCCACAAAGATATTATCTATCTATCTATCTATCTATCTATCTATCTATCTATCTATCTATCTATCTATCTATCTATCCTTTTTATGTGTCAATCCTTTATTTATCTATCATCTATCTATCTATCTATCTATCTTTTTTTATGTGTCTATCCTTTATCTATCAATCTATCTATCTATCTATCTCTCTCTCTCTCTCTATATATATATATATATATATATATATATATATATATATTTATCTATCTAGCCTTTTTATGTGTATATTTATCTATCTATTTATCTATCTATCCTTTTTTATGTGTCTATCTATCTATCTATCTATCTATTTATCTAGACAGACAGACAGACAGACAGACAGAAATGATGTACCTCAGATCAGTTGATCCATCCATCCATCCATCTATCCTTTATCTATCCTTTATCAATCTGTCTATCCTTTATCTATCTATCTATCTATCTATATTTTTTCTTTCTATCTATCTATCTATCCTTTATCTATCCCTTATCTATCATCTAACTATCCATCGATCCATCAATGTTGGACCTCAGATCAGTTGATCTGTGTCTTCCTTTAAATGTCATTGGCTCTCTCATAGACACTTCACTCTTCATGGACACACAGCTGGACTCTGGTGAGATTGATCTCTCTCTTTGGAATTAACATTAATAGAGCAGAGACATTAGAATAAAGAAAACAGAATAGAGACAATATTTCTTATAGTCGATTTACAGTTTTTTTTATGCGCTTTGGTACTATTTTCACAAGTAAGGTGTACATTTTCAAAACTCTTAGTACAAAAATCCAAACTGATCACACTTGTAACACAGCTAGTCATTATTTCAAAACCTGATCTCATGCTTTCATTACAGTTATACACATTTCAGTCCACATAACCATTGTTTCAAACACAAGATTAATGTAATATGTAATGAGAACATTTGGTTTAATCACAGAAACACAACAGTATGATCTTCTTTCAATTTAGTACTTTTAACAATCAGTTCATTCAACAGCAAACAATGCAAGATACATGTTTCAAATCACAGTTGTTGCTGAATTAATTACAGTTAATACAGGCTATGCCACATGCTATGCTAACTTATGTAATTGAATCCATAATGTTTGTAATAGTATCTATCCAGAGTGTTATCAAAAGTTGTGATGAAGCACAGCCATGTGGTTCTGTGCTAGAACAGAGTTTGCTGGCAATGAATACAGTAAATGATTTTGACTGTTTGACTGAATATACTGTAGTGGACCTTTACAGATGAAGGTTGAGTTACAGTAATGTAACAACCATGTCTCTACCATGTTTACAGTATCACATGGCATACATACTGTAATGTAAAATGCTGTATTTGATGCTGTCTGTCTCCCTTCTACTGATGCATCTCTGATCAATCTGATGTTTTACAGTCATTGACTGTTTCCTCTCCCTTACACTCTATTCTGCTTTACAGTATTTTCACAAATTGCAAATTTCTCTGTATCTTTCTCTCTCTCTCACACACACACACACACACACACACACACACACACACACACACACACGTGTGCACACACTTTGAACATCATGGTGGTTATTATCTATAAATCACTTATGTAAAAATAATTAATTACATTTGGTTATCCACATCGGAAATTGCAAACAAGTTCTATAGAAACTGTATATAGAATCAATATCTATAGAAATCTATAGGTGTACCAAATTATTCACTGATTAACCATTACAGTTTTTTTTATTCGCTTTGGTACTATTTTCACAAGTTAGGTGTACATTTTCAAAACTCTTAGTGCTAATATCACAACAGATCATCAAAAGTGCACTTTTTTCAAACATTTCATTATGTTTTCAATTGTGTTAGCACAATACACAAAATCACAAAGTATCCTTTTCACAACACAAAATAAGTGTTTCATCAGTGCCCTCCACAATTATTGGCGACCCTGTTTAAGATGTGGTCGAGGACTTCTAAAAATTCTCCTTTTTTTTAAACAACATAGAACCCAAATGCAAAAAAAGAGAAAAATCCAACCTTTTATTTAAGTACATTACTTTGGTGGCAAAAAAAACCAAAAAACAAAACAAAACAAAAAAACAATCACATTTTTAGAAAAAAAACAACTTGAAATCATGTGTCCCACAATTATTGGCACCCCTGATGTTAATACTTTGTACAACCCCCTTTTGCCAACAAGACAGCACTTAATCTCCTCCTATAACATTTCACAACATTGGAGAACACAGAGAGAGGGATCTTTGACCATTCTTCTTTGCACAATCTTTCTAGATCATCCAGTGTCCTGGGTCCTCTCTTATGCACTCTCCTCTTTAGCTCGCCCCACAGGTTTTCGATTGGGTTGAGGTCTGGGGACTGAGATGGCCATGGGAGGACCTTGAGTTTGTGACTGCTGAACCATTTTTGTGTAGATTTTGCCACATGTTTTGGATCATTATCCTTCTGAAAGACCCAATGACGACCCATCTTCAGCTTTCTGGCAGAGGCCATCAGGTTTTTATTTAAAATGTCCTGGTAGTTCAAAGCATTCATAATGCCATGCACCCTAACAAGGTTCCCAGGGCCTTTGGAAGAGAAACAGGCCCACAGCATCACAGATCCTCCACCATACTTCACGGTGGGCATGAGGTGCTTTTTGGCATACTCATCTTTTGTTTTACGCCAGACCCACTTTGAGTGTTTGTTGCCAAAAAGCTCAATCTTAGTCTCATCTGACCAAAGCACACGATCCCAGTTGAAGTCCTAGTGCCGCTTAGCAAACTCCAGGCAAACTCCAGACGTTTACGTTTGTGAGTGTAAGTGAGAAAAGGCTTTTTCCTTGCATGCCTCTCAAACAGCTTGTTGGCATGTAGAGAGCGTCTGATGGTTGTTTTGGAGACTTTGTGACCCCAAGATGCCACTCTTTGATGCAATTCTGTGACAGTGAGCTTAGGACTTTTTTTTACTTCTCTTACCATCCTCCTCACTGTGCGTTGTGGCAAGATAAACTTGGGACCTCTTCCAGCCTTGTTTGTCACTGTTCCAGTTGTTTTAAACTTCTTAATGATTCCTCTGACTGTAGATACGGGCAAGTTAAGGCGAGTGGCTATTTTCTTGTAGCCATTGCCTGACTTATGAAGGTCGACACACATCTGCCTTACTTGAATGGTGTGTTCTCTTGTCTTTGCCATGTTGACAAATGGGTAAGAGAATTAGGCCTCTGTGTCACGTCATATTTATACCCCAGGGAAACAGGAAGTCATGAATTACTAATTAAAAGTTCCTAGATACCCTGACCAACTTTAGCAACTACAGAAAAATATATTTAAAAAAAAATCAATTAAATTTTTCAGCGGAATTGTTAGGGGTGCCAATAATTGTGGAACACATGATTTCAAGTTTTTTTTTTCTAAATGTGTGATTTTTTTTTTTTTACCACCAAAGTAATGTACTTAAATGAAAGGTTGGATTTTTCTCTTTTTTTGCATTTGGGTTCTATTTTGTTTTGTTTTTTTAAAAAGGAGAATTTTTAGAAGTCCACGACCACATCTTAAACAGGGGTGCCAATAATTGTTGAGGTCACTGTACATGTTTCATTCACAGTCACTGCCTTTCATAAAGTTCTTACTATCAAGCTTTTGATTTGCATCTCTTTTTGTTCAGTTTAATACATTTGTCTATTATTTAATCCAAATTATCTTAATGGTTAATCAATGAATCATTTGGTACACCTATAGATTTCTATAGATATTGATTATACAGTTTCTATAGAACTTGTTTGCAATTTCCGATATGGATAACCAAATTAATTATTTTTACATAAGTGATTTATAGATAATAACCACCGATATGTTCAAAGTGTGTGTGTGTGTGTGTGTGTGTGTGTGTGTGTGTGTGTGTGTGTGTGTGTGTGTGTGTGTGTGTGTGTGTGTGTGTGTGTGTGTGTGTGTGTGAGAGAGAGAAAGATACAGAGAAATTTGCCATTTGTGCAAATACTGTAAAGCAGAATAGAGTGTAAGGGAGAGGATACAATCAATGACTGTAAAACATCAGATTGATCAGAGATGCATCAGTAGAAGGGAGACAGATGGCATCAAATACAGCATTTTACATTACAGTATGTATGCAATACTGTAAACAGATTATCATGGTAGAGACTGCCGAATTACTGTAACTCAACCTTCATCTGTAAAGGTCCACTACAGTATAGATTCAGTCAAATGTTATAGAGTGAAATCATTTACTGTATTGCCAGCAAACTCTGTTAGCACAGAACCTCATGTACTTCATCACACCTTTTGATAACACACTGGATAGATACTATTACAAACATTATGGATTCAATTACTTCTAATGTGGCAGCTGTAGCCTGTATTACTGTAATTAATTCAGCAACAACTGTGATTTGAAACATGTATCTTGCATCGTTTTCTGTTGAATGAACTGATTGTTAAAAGTACTAAATTGAAAGAAGATCATACTGTTGTGTTTCTGTGCTTAAACCAAATGTTCTCATTACATATTACCATAATCTTGTGTTTGAAACTATGCCTATGTGGACTGAAAAGTGTATAACTGTAATGAAAGCATGAGATCAGGTTTTGAAAGGATGACTAGCTGTGTTACAAGTGTGATCAGTTTGGATTTTTGTACTAAGAGTTTTGAAAATGTACACCTTACTTGTGAAAATAGTACCAAAGCGAATAAAAAAAACTGTAAGATCAGTTGGATTAAATCATAGACAATGTGTGATTGTGCATAGATTGTGCAATTATAGAAGCTTTAGAAATGTTGAAGAGTGTTGACATTCCACAAATACCAGCACATGACACTTCATGAAAAGTGGGATTTTCGTCCCCGTAAACGGCCGAAAATCTCCATAATTTTCGTCAGTTAACGACAATTTACAGCCTGTGAACGGCGCGTTCATCTGTGCCACATATTGACGGAAACGAACCATGACGTATGTGGAGAGCTTGCGGAGGTGCTAATGGCTCTAATTTGCATATGAATAGCAGCGCCCGCGCCTTGCCAGAGAATGGCTTTAATTTCCTCACTCAGTATTGGTTGAAACCACTACATCTGTTAGATCTGTTACTATTGGTCACCCTGGGTCATTATAAATTTAAACCCCACCCCAAAATGATAATAAATATTCATAAATATAAAATTAATATATACAATTATTTATATATATATATATTCATATTCATATGATATTATGTTGTATATTCATGTCATTGTTCAGCCTATGGACTACACTATTATTACCATCAAGGATATGAATGAATTTATTGAGGAAAGGAAAATGTGCCAGGGACGTGCTGTTTATTCAAAGAAATTGCTTTATTAGCACAAACACAAACACACAACTATATCATATATCATGTATGTACAAAGCATAAGAGATTTGCCGACACAACAAATGGGAAGCTCACGAGAAGCCCAAAATCCTACAGCACCGTGAATTGTCTGTTTTCCGCTTCGGAGCTGTAGGTAACTAGCGGCATTCTGTCTGAATTCGGTCCATTTTGCATACTTTGGAATCGCCTCTAATCTCGACTACAGCGTGGCACAGAGCTCGGTGAGCTCCTGGCTGCGAAAAGACAGAGGTCGCACAATCCATCCAGACACCCCGCCGACGATGCCGTCTTCCTCATCAGACATCAGGTCTATGGTAGCGCACTTCCAAATGAGAGTGATATGAATAAAAACAACATAAGTCACAGTAAAATTAAACAATAAAGGAGAAAATAGTAAAAAAGTTACTTACACACAATGTCGTCATTATTAGCATCATGTAAATCTGGACTTGCAGACAAAGCTCTGAGCAAATATGAGGTCACGGTCTCGTTATGAGGCGAGTTTAGTCTGTGAAAACAAAATGTACGGTTAAGATCGGTATCTATTAACAGATCAATTTCCTTATAAAGGAGAATGAAAGCATAATTCTTTAAATCTTACCCTTGCTCCGGTTCGTAGCACCTACAATTTGTCTCTGAGTTGTGAAGACGGCGTACTGCTTCCTGTAAATTACAAGACCAAAAAAAAATACACTTTTATAAAGCAACTTACACTTGTTCTTTTACAAGGCTACTTTTAGCTTGTGCTACTAAAAAAGCTTTGCTTTTAGGCTAATTTTAGCTTAGATAGCAGTCTTAGCGCAATCTTAGGATTGTGCACCCGTCTTCTCTTCTTAGAGTTAGTCTCTTCAACACAGCTTTTCGACTCCAAAGCAGCCAACCTATCCTCTATGGACAGCAACCTGGACTTTACTAAAGTGAACTGCTCATTTACATAGACAGCAAGCTGAGTAAGCTGACGAGACAGCCCACTGATAGCATTCAGCAGTTTCTTCTCGCCGGTCTGCGGACTGGCTGAAAGGGGTCGATCGCGTCCATGCAGAGGAGTTGAATGGTAGACACCGTCCAGCCATTGTAGATCACGAAACAGCAAAGCAGCAAAAACACAGGAAATGGAGGAAAAGGTCCGAGTACAGGAGTAAAAACATGTCTGTTTATATGCTCGTCTTGCAAGTACTGCTGTATGAGTCATCATCATGCCCATGACCTCACATGTGATTGGACGAGGGCTAGAAGGTTCGTCGGGCTCCTCCAATTCGCTCCGTGCACGGCAATCATTGACGTTCGAACTTGAGTGTGTGGGCCAGTACTTCCGGTGAAAACTTCCGGTGATCTGACAGTGAGAGCGAGAGACAACAGCAATCGAGTTCCATTACCACAGAGATATTTTTTCACAATGAGTGTTTTTAGGATTCAAGAGAGGTGGCTTGCCTTTCAGAGGGTGACAGCCTCAGCACTTCCTCGGTGTGTGCCGTTATGTACCATTTCATCACGTTACAACAGAGAAGTCAGCTTTCATGCATTCCCCGTTGACGCTGCGGTACGGGCTGAGTGGATGCAGAAGATCCGGAGGGATGACTTCAACCCGACCAAATTTTTAAAAACATATCATTTTCAGTGTATTTCACCTGTGCGTGTATATGCTTTCTATTACTGCATTTATTTTGTGCAAGTGAGATGAGTAAAGATCATAAATCATTATCTGTCTGGTGTTTATAAGCAGCACATACAGTATTGTACTGCGTGTAAAATATACACAAACTTACCTATATTAAATTGTTTGTGGTACCTACAGTTAAAAATGTAAATGTAAAATATGTGATGATATTGATCGAGCAATTGATGTAAGTAAGTGAAAATATATGCTCAGAATTGAGAAAATAGTATTTATGGAGATAAATTGTAGCCTATCACAGGGCAAACATGTGAATGTTCACGGTGCATTTTATGCAAACAACTCTAATCGTAGTTGTAACTCTATATTTACAGTAGGCATAATTGTCATTGCGTATGCAGCATGAGTCAAACACAATCTTCTGTTCGTGAACAGTTGTATTACGCACAGTGGTTGAGCTCTAGGAGATTGTGATGTTGTTTGCATGGAATGCACATTTTACCTTTGTGGCAAAGCCTGATTAAAATTAATTGTTGAAATAAATAGTTTTGTGTATCTTTTTTACATAACATTGGCCATTGCTAATGACACACAGTAACTAATCTAGTATACTTTCATTAAATATATCAATTTAAGCAAAAATTTAAGAGTCTATAATTAGGCTATACTGAGCCTGATCTATTTATACCAGAGATTTTCTTAGAATGAAGTAAATACCTTTTAGAAAAATGTCACCTGTGGTAAAACTCCCCCTGCTACCCTGATTTGCATTTGTGTAGCTCACAGCATTTTTATTTACATGTTAAAGCCTCCCTTAGAACTAGGGGGAGGGGTGTCATGGGGGGACAACTGCCAAGCAAGGCCCACGTCAATTTCCGACAATTCACGTCAGTTTTCGGTGTTGCCTGCAAAGTGCCGTGTGCAGTCGTAAACCTGAACCTCCTCGACAATGTACAGTGCCGCTTACTGACGAAAATGCAAACACCCATACATCCTGATGTGTGATATACATAACATTAAGATCATATGAAGATTGAAGTACCTGCATCCCTGAGAAGAATCTCCATGTCTGAATGTGTGTGTGTCGTCCATGATTCATTCAGTCTTCATGGAGCTGCTCAGTAACACTGATGAGTCAGAATTAAAATTTAATTAGCAATTTACTTGAAGTTCATACTGTAACTTACTTTTTCAAACTCATTTACAAAAAAATAAATTAAAAAAATTCCCTATTAAGTTGCACTTTATGCTTTAATAACATAATTAAAATGAATTGAATACATGTGAAATGGATGTCATTTTTTTTTTTTTTTTTTTTTTAAATACATATTTTTATAAAATCCCCCAAGTAAATTTGATGAACAAAATAAATGCATGTCAATGTTTTGTATTTCTATCATTAGAGCCCACCTTACCTGATGTTACACTGGTAGTTGTAACATCATCACTCTAATTTATGGGTATTTATTTAGATATAAATTATATAAATGATTTCAAAGTTTGAGACACTAAGCAAAAATTACTAAGTAAAACATTTTTCAACAATTCTTGGGGGGTAATTCATGTAATGTAAACTACACCATTTTAAGGTTAACTATTTTTTTGTTGTAGTTACTATAGTAGATGAGGAAGTGAGTCTAGATCAGCTCTCCTGACAAAAGCTCACTCACCTTGAGTTTTTATCTCATGAATATTAAGTAAGGCACAAAGAACAGATCAGATCATAACATCTTGGATCTGTATATCAAAAGTAGAGTATTTACCCATTTCAAGAAAATTTTTAATAAAAACAACATTAATTAAAAAAAATATATATAATGCAGAAATAATGTAAGTAGCACATACAGTTCTATATACACAGTGATTTCAGGGAGTTAATTCTGTACATCCCAGAGCCATTTTAATTGATAACGATGGATTTACTCTTGCAGATGTGAATTATGAAGGAAAATATACGAGAAAAATGCCAGAATGAAGTTTTGTTGCCAAGAGAACTAAGGAAACATGGAGTGTAATCTGACTACATACTTCTACCCGCAGTAAACAACAGATGAACTGATGACACGTATGTAATTATACAAAATGAGAGTATTAAGGAAGAAAGAAGAAATAAAGACTAATGCGTAGCCTTCAGTATCTAGACTCATTGGTCTTTACCAGAGTAGATCTTCAGTAAACCCTTAAAAAAAACAAAAAAACATGGTTATTGCAGTTAAACCACAAATTTACCGTGGTTTTGCTACACTAACCATAATATTTGTAGTAAAACTGTGGTTATTCAAATGGTAATCAATTTGCCAAAGAAAACATGGTTACTCCACTTTTACTATAATAAATCCAAGGTTAATTTTCTTATTAAGTACGTCACTGATTGCTTCACTGCTAAGAACACTTCCTCCATTTACAGCTCAAAGACTAAAAAGTGTCCACTGTAATTCAAGTCATCTTCATTTATATAGCGCTTTTTACAGTATATTCTTCAAAGCATCTTTACAGTGATAACAGGAAAATAATACAACAAAGTTTGTTTCGGCTGTACAGCAGATCTAGAAGAAAGTCATTGTCTGGTTGAAGTAAGTTTTTGATTGATTCATTTCTGTTGTTAAAATCATTGGTTATTAACTTACATGACACCGTTTTCAACTGAAAACAGAAAATTAATGCGTTCTGGCCGTTCAACTCCAACTGGACAGCTCTAAACTAGCAACAATGAACAAATCTTACCTTAGTATTCTTAGACGTGCAGTTCAATCCCTTTACTAGCAAAAGCTGCTGATCCAGTTTAGCTCAACACATGCAGTGGAATGAGGAAAACCTGTTCTGTGTGAAAAACCCTCAGACTACTGCTGAACTAGAGGATTCTGTGGAAGAGGGGAGGAGAGAAAGACTTTTAGCAAGACAGAATAAACATTTAGAAGTTGTTACTAAGTACTGACTGAATGGGTGTCCAAACTTTTTGCACATTTCCTTTTTTTTTTTTATGAAAAAGCGATTTGACCCTCTGTCAGCAGGTGGCGCTTGTGTAACAGCAGAAAAATGATGATATAAACACAGTAATGTAAACATTGTCATAATTCATCAACAGTAGATCAAAGCGATCGCTTGGCATCAGTGCATGTATTCACTGATTTGTTCTGCTTGTAAAGCGCGAGCCTAGAACACACAACAGAACAATTATTTTAAAGTGTGTTAAAAGTTGTATTGTGAAAATAAAAGCATGATGCTAATATTATTTTAATATATTTAAAGATAGCACACTTTTTGTTAGTATATTTGCAATGTACTATTGAAAAAGGGAATATATTTCAAATACAATAAAGTATACTTTTTTACACTAGGGCATTCTTATAGTCTATTATCACACTAATGATCAGACAGAGCTGGAGCGACAAACCCTGGAGTATCAACTCTGCATTCATGGTAAAGTCAAAACTGATCAAACCATCAGCATGTGCTTTCTGGTTTTCCTTTAATAATTGTGTTAGTATTGCACACAGGCCAGTAACCAGCAGACACGCTGAATGGGACACTAATATTCAGATTAGTTAATCCAATATATGCTTTACAGTGGTGGATTTTTAAATGATTACATTTGGTCTTCAATCCTAAATATTAATATATGCGTATGGCCTTGACTGATTGACACCATTATAATAATGATTAATGTCTCTGTTTCTCCTCAGAAGAGATCTCTGTAAAGAAAGGAGAGGAACTGAAGTTGGATGTTCTGTTGATCAACGCTGATAAAGTTGTGCACTGGGCCAAAAGAAGCACAGGGCGAAAGGAGGATTGGAGCAGAAGCCACGGGGTCAGGAGAGATCGAATGACTATTAGAGATAGAAACCTGATTATTAATAATTTTACAGTCACTGACACTGGAACATATGAGGTTGTGGACTCTGAAGGAGAAATCTTGATCATGATCACAGTCACAGGTGAGAGAAGATCAGTGGATGAGCAGAAATATTATGTTTAAAGCATTTAAACAGGTGAAGTTACATCATGGTTCGAACATCAGATTGATGCTAAACTGAATGAGTAACTTTTCAATCTCCTCTACAGAATCCAGTACAGAATCAAAGGATGGATTGAACTACATAAATGATGACAAAACAAGAACATAGTAAGTAAAATAAGAGGCATTGAGAGCTTTACAAAATCGTTAAACATTGAGTTAATAAATAAAAAAAATGTGCTCTCTTCCCAGCTTCCCCACTTCCACCTGAAGCATATTGGATTGTCCAGTTGAACTGTCTGTGCCCTTAATCGCTAACAGTGAAGTACTCAATTTCAAAGGACCACGAGAGTGATTCAAGCATACGGCACCGTCTGCTCCCAGATGTAGATATTAACGATGATGGTGATTTCAAACCAAGTCGAGTCCTGATTCAGACCCTGACAATGTTAACGAACCAGAGGATCGTGCTGAACAGATTTCACAGTATCAGAGTGGTATGTTTTTTTGTTGTAATTTTATTATAGATATTATGTTATCCACCATTTAATCATATTTGCTGGAAAACTATGGTAATACAAACAGTAATTGATCACAAAATTATGAATAATTTTCCTAAGGGGTGATGAACAGTCTTACAAAAGCACCAGTAAACACTACATCAATACTGGTATGTTAGTTAGCAGGATAGCAGAGACAAAGCTTTTCATCATAGCTGTCATAGGAACTACATCAAACTTATAATTGGAACTCTTAATAAAAAACACAAATACAAATAATAAGACATACTTACAAGTTGTGATCCATGAACAGATTGTCCCGACAAAATGGGAATGGCTCCGTCTTTCAGGAGAAGCTTTTGTGCATATAGCCTGCATTAAACTCTCTTCTAGAAGCTGTTCTCCGTAAAATGTGCAGCACACAGACAAATGTTACAAATGTTACGACAAACGCGCTGTAGTCCAAACGAGCCATTCATTATAGTTCTTGAAAAGTAGATTCTGTTAAATAAAATATCTCCCTTTGTAGTGGACTTTGAGCTTTGTAACCTTGCAGATCTGTTTATGCTCAAACAGCAGCATTACACACTAAAGAAAGTTGAAAAAGTGAAAAAGCATAATACGTATACTAGCTGCTTTAAAAATATTATTTTTGAGCAGCTAGTATTACCCCCTGGGCTTCAGCTCATGGACGTCTGTGCATTAATGCTCTCCTAGACAGAAGATGGGGCGAAAAGGAAAATAACAAGTTTGTGCATTTTGCCCTCTCAGCCAACATTGTTATACATGTTGTTTAGCATTGTTGCCTTGTCACATCATTTGATTTAATTAAATACAATTTTGAGCTCATTTCAAAAAGCATAAAAGCTTTTTTTCTTAACAATAAGCTTTTGACTATTTATAATGTTTTAATAAAATACATTTTATAAAGAATGATTTTGGCACAACGGCTCTGCACAGAAGGGGGCGCCATTGTGCCGCTGCATCTCCTGCAACATTTTTGAGTACCTGATTAAAAAAATGTGTATAAAAAATAAAAAAAAAACACTATACATTTTTAAAGGAACTAGTTGCTTTATAAATGCCATAACCATTTTTGGATACATTAATATTTTTTAATGATGTATTTTGAAATGGAATTTGGTAAAATTGTTTTGTTACTTTTTGTGTTATTTATCTTAAAAATGTAGAAGCAGCACAATGTCTGGTGGACTTTACAGTCGTATTGTTATGTATTACGTGTTTAGGATAAGTCTTTTTTATTACCTCACTGTGACTGTGAAGTTGCTGATTATCAGATATGTGTGAATGTGAGCAGTTATGTCTTATGAGGGCAGATATTGCAATTTTTGCACTGTTTGTGAATTGAAGGAATATGCAATTAAGCAGTAAGCACTGTAAAAAAAAATTTAAATTTACTATAAAGTATGCAGTTGTTCCATTCTATTGTCTGCATATTTAAATGTGTAACTTAATAAATAACCTTTCCTGCTTTAAAAGTTTTGAGAATCTTTCCTTTCATCACAGATGTTGTTAAAAGCCAAAAAGGTGCAGTGCACTGTAAAACCTGATAAGTTACGGTAACTCAAACCATTTGAGGAAACTGATTGGCTTAAACCATTTAAGTTTTTTATTTTTTATTTTTTTTATTTAAGAGTACTGTAAACTCATATACATTGAGTTAAATTCACATATTTTAGTGTTGATGTTACGTCCAGTGTAATCATATGTCTGGGGTTGTTGTTTCTCTAATTTTTTCCCCCTTCATTCTTTGAGAAATTATTAAATAGAGTATGATGATGCAATAATGTTGCACACATTTGACTGTCTGTGTTTTAGTTACAGGTTTTAGATGTTAGTCTGACCTTCTCTGGATCAGCTGATGGAGAATAAAGAGCCTCTACAGACACAATCACATTCAACAGAATCAACAGACACAAACCCACAGTGATCATCACACACACACATGTGTGTTTAACTTACAGAATGATAAGAATGCCGTTTTTCTGTTCTGGTTGATAGACCTGTTATTAAACGGGGAAGAGAAAAGAACAGGTGAGACTTGTAACGGTCACCAGCTGGAGTGCCCTTGAGAGCCACCAGAGGGCACTCCACAACAGACTATTGTCATTCCCTCACAAACTACATTTCCCATAACTCTCTGCCTGGACTCATCATCCCTGATTGCATCCACCTGTGTCTCATTACCTTGTTTAACTCGCCCTGTTATCCGATTGTTAAGTCTGACGTCACGCGTGACGTTTAGCCTTTTCCGGGTCCAAGCGCTCCTCTCGTCCAGAAATAACAATGGTGGAACCTGTAAATTTATTTACGATCGCGTCCTTTTTAGTGAGGCACCCTTGGCGGTCAAGAAGTGTTTAAATTCCTTTAACACCAACAGAGTGGTTAGTGTAGCTCATCACTCAGGTGACATAATTAAGGGTAGAGTCCAGGCATCAATGAAAAAGAAGATTTACGAGGTTGAAGTGAGTTAGCTCGGGACACGGGACACTCACTGCGGCATTGTAAAAACACTCAATAATAACCAAAACACTAGCAAAAGCGGTAGGTAGGTAGAGAGGACCTGGACTTTGGACCCGGAAAGAGTATTATCGGAGAGTGGTTACGTCACGACTTAACAACCGAATAGCCTGGTTTTCACATTCATTCCCTGCGAAGTCTTGTAGGTGTAACACTGTTTTCCCTTTCCTGTCTTTGTTTGTTTGATTGGACTGATTTACTGTGCTCTGACCTTTTGCCTGTCTTTTACTACGATTGTGGATTACCCTTTAATTAAAACAATTTGGATAACCTTCGTGTCTCGGAGCAGTTCGTTACATCACGTGATTGGTCAATTGTGTATAGAACACTAGTTTAGCGACACGTGAGATTCTTTGTATTTTCTGGTTTGTAGTAAGAGTTTATTTAGGGCGTCTTCGATGCTGAAGATCTTTTATTTTGTTTTCATTTTGAGTTTTTGGTGAATGTTGATTTTAGTTAGATTAGAAATTGTTTTTGTTTATATATAGTAAGATTGGTTTGTTTTGTTTCTTTCTTTGATTTGGCACGGTCTAGTTCTTTTCTCTTTTCCTCGTTCTATTGTGAACCTTTTCCTTGGTTAAGATTTGTATTTAAGTTGTACATGTATGTAAATAAGTATCTTGGGGTATTTCTCTTTTCATCTCGTATCTCACTGTAATAAATGATCACTTTACCTTCTATAAAATTATTTTATAGAATAATTGTATAAAACTGTATAAAATTATCACTTTAATTTGACTGGTTTGTGTGAGATTGTTTTCCACTACACATTCAGTGTTTTGATGTTTCATTCCTTATTCTCCCTCGACGCAAGAGGTTTGTAACAGTTGGTTTAGTCAATCTTTAGAGTAAACTCAACTTAAATATTTAAGGTTTTTATTCATTCAGTTTGAATTCGGGTAACAAAGCTAACTAAGTCTTAAAAACTATATCGTTGCTTAAATGGTTTGAGGAAACCGATTGCCTTAAATGGTTTAAGTTAATCAAACTCAGAGTAATAAAGTTAAATAAGACTAAGCAAAACCTATTGGCACAAAATAATGACAGAACAGGAGAGTATTCTTAAGTATTTATCGAAATACAACGTTCATTTCACAAAATGTTCACCTTAAAGCATAAAACAAAATCAGAATAGTTGACATGCGTGCTTCAGACGCGATCACGCGGAGGCGTTCCCAAAGCATCATCAACGCAACGCGAGTTTCCTCGAAAGGGAACACATTATAGTGAGACGAAGAGATCGCTCAAACCTCCTCACATCGCAATAATTGCATAATTTCGTGGAAAATGAATAGAAATACTCTGAAATGTGACGTAAACATGATATTTTGTCAATCTTTCTTCATTCCATGATATATACGATGCCAATCTCCAAGCATGCTTCGACTCACAGACCTGTGACACATCAATACAAACATCACCAACTAGTGTGAGATCACCCAGATATTTCTTATGCAATCTACATACAAAGAAAAGTCACACAAGAAATGCTTCTCGTCTTCAGTCACATATTCAGGTATTCATAGTTAGATTACAATAATTACAGAATCTCTCTGTCATTGGAATATTACTCCATCTACCTGTTTCTATGGCTAAACAGTGCCCTGAGCATCTGAACAAGAACAAAGATCGTAGAATATAGTTGTTTTATGCATTCTTGTAATCACAAATAAATGGAACCAGGCACAACTGTGTTGTCTTTTTATGTGAAATGAGTCATTGTAGGCCGTATATTTCATCAACTGTGTTTGTTTGGTGCTACCCGGAATCTATGCATTAACCACAGACTTTACACCAGCATCAACTCTTCTTCGTTTGGATCACCCTTGTGGATTATATTTTTTCCCCCTTTTTTTCAACTTTTTCATCTATTTTTGTCTCAGTGAGTTATTCGCTACGACGAGACTGTGGTCACGACTGAACTGACTTTGAACTGAATTATTTTGCACTGATTGATCTTTGGATTACAGGGGTTACAGGTTCCTTATATTCATTACACCCACATTATATATATTCCCATATTATCAGTTTGTGTTTCTGTGTGGACATTTTATGGACTAAGTTGATAGTGAAAGACTCTTTGGAGCTGTTCTTTGGTGACTGTGGCGTAGGCCTATTGTTGATTTCTGGTGTGGTTGTATTTTTCATTTAAAAAAGAAAAATTGATATGCATTTGTTTTGAACTGTTGTTTGGCAAATATACTTGGATGTGGTTCCCCCTTATTTTTTGTGTTTAATTTTGTCTTTAATTTGAAGTGTAACAATGGAAAGCTGGAAATTTCCATCAATGGCGGGGAAAGAGTTAACCCTCTGGGGTCTGAGGGGTATTTGGGGTCCTTGAGGTGTTCTGACATGCCCCCTGACATTTGTGCTTTTTTCAGTTGCTTATAAACATATTGATGGCAAAGGTATAATTACACTCTATTTAGCACAAACAGGGCTACCATAATATGTGAGCAACATGCATGTACATGTTTGTATTTTTGAGAGAATAATGTTTATGCATGGTTATTGAAAAAACTAAAAACTAAAGTTTCTGAAATAAGGCCACAAAACACATACTAAATATGTGACAATAAGACTTTTGACTAATTGATGTCGTTGCCTAGAGTTTTTTCTTCAAAATGATGTGAAAATCATCCTGCCCTTATCATTCACATAACACAATACATTGATTTAAATCTTGTAAAACACTTTTTGTTTGTAAAGGCAATATGCGCAAGGGGCGTCAACCATTCAACAGCATCATGCATATGTAGTGGTTCACACCTGAGGAGACAATGGTTCCTTGCCACTGTTGCCTTTGGCTTGCTCAGTTGGGGATATTTTGGGGATATTTAATTTAATTTTATCAATCAATAAATTCCTCTTGAAACAAACTTTGTTGTATTATTTTAATTGAATACTGTGAAGCTGCTTTGATACAATCTGTATTGTGAAAAGCGCTATTCAAATAAACTTGACTTGACTTGACTTGACAATGGGGCCCGCATACTTAATGAGCCATTCATTCAGGTGTGTCACCTATAGCCACAAGAAAGAATGCAAGAGCAATATATATATATATATATATATATATATATATATATATATATATATATATATATATATATATATATATATATATATATATTCTACCAAATTGGTTCACAGTTGGAAGCATGTACATTTTTTATTTTTATTTTTTTTTCACAAATTTTGCTTGCAAATTGTATAATATCCAAGGAAAACATGTCTAGTAATTGTGCAGTTAATTCTCATACTGTATTTTCAGTTTTGGAATATGTATCCTCTCCCCAAATTTGTCAATAATAAAACACAATAAAAATGATTTAAAGAAAAGGCTTATATTTACCTTTTAAAATTTGTTTACATCTACCTTGTAAATATATATTTTTTTTATTAAAAAGGTTACAATTACAACAACAATTGAAGTGTAATCTTTAAGCGTATACATTTTTTCATACATATTTCAAAGTTAAGGATTCATTACTTCGAATATAGCCTACATTGACAAAACATACTATATTTCACATATTAGCAAAAATTGGCAAACAAAAGCTTATTTGAGGTGGCAGATATTTTACAGTAAAAATGTGTAATCTATCCAAAACTAATCAACGAAATGTTGTCTTTCATTTGTCTGTAACATAGGTCTTTTGTTTTTATTATAAGGAATATAAATGTTAATTTGCAGTTTAATACGTTGCTTATACAAATACATTTTATTTCAACATATTTCAGTCGATTTTTACTCAGTATAGCAAAATAGTTTGCTAAAAGCAGATCATTCATTCACACACAGAAACGCAATTCAAATTTAAACCGTCTTTTTGCGAGTTGTGGTAAACAGCGCATCTCTTTCGTTCATTCATTCACACAGAAACGCGATTTACTTGAGAATTAAAAAAAACTTACTACAGTATTCCATCCGTTGCTCCTCGAAATACCAGCACTTCTGAGGTACATTTTCCATTAGTATTATTCCTCACAGCGCTGCGAGACAGTGTAGACAAGTACACTGATCATCTGAATAAACTTGATGTGTTTTCTCGAGCTGATATGTGGGCGTTCACAGTTTGTATGGGATCGTCTCAGTCATTTGCGTTTGAATAGCGCGCGCTTTCCGTCCGTGGGCGGGGCAGATTAAAACGTAATGAGCTGAGATGAGAACGACTGGAATCGCTCTCTTTTAATACAGATTTCACAAGATGAGAATATTTGTTTTTTATATAAATTACTTCATTTAAAAGAAGAGAATTCAAGCTTCATGCCTGTGTGTCTGTATGCCTGTTTGACTGAGTATTCGCTGAGTTATTGTTCATTTTCGGACGCGTTTCAGAATGGACTACACTGGCAGAGAGAAGGCAGAACTCGCTTCGTGTTTATTTTTCTTTATTTGGCAAAAAGCACAACACTTTGTTTTTATTGTGAGTATACACAAAAATAATACACATTTAACAGAATCGATTGATGTATGAAACTCCTATGGAAAATCAAAGTCAACAGAGTATTTATGAGTTTCTTTTACACTGATAAAAAAAAAGCGAGCTGGTATCGCCGGCGATACAGCCGACCTCAGGGGGTTAATAGAGAGTCATGAAAAAAATATTACAATAATAGATTACCACAATTTAAAGAGTTAAAAGTAATGGTATAAGTAAAAGAATAGAACAGAGATAATAGAATTGAGACAAGCATTAATATAGTTAATTTGACAGATAAACCTCACATAGAAAGATCTAGTTAGTTCTTTCTATCTCTCCATCCAGACATTAATGCTGTACCTCAGATCAGTTGATTTCACTGGTTTGTCCAGAACGGTCATGGACACACAGCTGGACTCTGAGTTTCATCTCGGACTGCTGAATCGACTTATAATAGAATACAGTTAATCATTTATATACAAGATTTAATGTGGAGTTGGTAATAGATTAAAGACAGAATATGATTAACCATTTTATTACTGAAAGGTGTCCATAGATTATGAATTCAAATTTAAAAAATAGATTTTCATTAAACATTTAAAAGTGGCGATGCATCATTGCTTTTAAATTAAAAAGAAATAAAAGACAATAGATTATTTAATTGTGAATGTTACTATAATCAAATGCATTTGAATATGTTTGGTGGGCTGAATTACTCAAATTAAGTCATTAAATAAATATTATATATGGAGGTGTTTCTAGTAGAGCGTTTGCAGTATAAATGTCACTTCTGTAGAAACAAAAGTCAAGTCACCTTTATTTATACAGCGCTTTTTACAATACAGATGTTTTCAAAGCAGCTTTACAGAGATAACAGGAAAATAATGCAACAAAGTTTGTTTCTGCTGTACAACAGATCTAGAAGAAAATAGTGTCATAGTCCAGATTAAGTACGTTCAGTGTTGTTCATTTTCTTTTGTAAAAAAGTTATTACTTTAGTTCATTTATTTATACAGCCGCTCTGGAGAAAACAGTGATGTCATCGTCCAGCTCAGTTCAGTTCTCATATAATGGTGTCAATGCAGATCAATAATATTGTTGAATATTAAGTGTCTCCAACTAAGCAAGCCAGAGGCGACAGTGGCAGGAACTCAAACTCCATCAGTGACAGAATGGAGAAGAAAACCTTGGCAGAAACCAGACTCAGTCTCTCAGTTCTACGAACAAACAGTGTATGATTATGATTCAGGCATTACAGGTCAGAGGTCAGATTGGATCTGAACATTCAGAATATTTATCCAGTTCCATCTCGTTGAAGGTTTCCTTGTTTGACTTTGGATGAAGGTGTGTGTGATGATCACTGTGGGTTTGTGTCTGTTGATTCTGTTGAATGTGATTGTGTCTGTAGTGGCTCTTTATTCTCCATCAGCTGATCCAGAGAAGGTCAGAGACTAACATCTTAACCTGTATCTAAAACACAGACAATCAAATGTGTGCGACATTATTGCATTGTCAACTTTAGAACAACTAAAAGAAACTACTTAGATGATTAAGTGAGAGATCATAATATAATACTGTGATACACGATAGTTAAAGCTGTTTTTAAACATTCAGATTTTGCTTTTGTTTCTAAGTCACCATGAATGATGACCCTTGACCCTTATCTATAATCCTGTATGAAGGTCCTCTTTCTGTCACTGGGTCAGTTTTATTTATGAAAAAGAAACTAGTGATAAATATTTACCATTATATTTTATTGCAATTGAAATTCTCTCAAAATACATCATTTAGGAATAAAAAGACAACGATAAAAGCAAAATATTGAATAGTTTGAAATAAAAAGTAACTTGAAGATATTTAATTGTTGCTATAAACTATTATATACAAATAAATGAAACAAACTCTTATTAAACATGTTTATAGTGTGTAATTCACAATCACAAGGAAAGTAAACTAAGAAGAAACAAAAATAACTTTCAATTAAAATATGAACCGTTTTAATCATCACTACTCACTCAAGCGTCTCCAGTTTATAATGAGGATCCTCCTTCAGATCAGAGAGCGGCTTCACATCTGAGTCTCTTAGATTATTCCATGACAGATTCAGTTCTCTCAGGTGTGAGGGGTTTGATCTCAGAACTGAAGTCAGAGCAGCACAACCTTCATCTGTAACACCACAATACTTCAACCTGTAGAGAACAATGACACTCTTCAGTCTCTCAGTTCAGGATCTACAGCTCAGATAAGGAGAACTTCACAATCAGAGACTTAATCCATGGCACCATTAACAGGTCCAGTCTAAGGTTCAGACCCGCTTCAACAAACTGCTTGAGTTAACTGGTTAGTTTCCATTTGATAAAAATTGCAAGAATATAAATTTTTTAGGCAAGTACCCAAAAATCATCAACATATCTGTATATTAACACGGCTGTCACATCTTTACATTATCCAGTCATGTTTAATCTATCATTAATATTGTAAAATGATGTCAGACACATTGGAAAGAATCTAATGAAAATAAAAGCAACATTCCCATTAGTAATTTCACAGTTTATTTTTATTTTTTTATGGCAATCATTATTTACCATTAAAATAGAGGACTATGTTGGGACATTTTATACAATTTTACCACAGTTTCTCCAGTTTACAGTGAGGATCCTTCAGTAGATCAGAAAGCTGCTTGACTCCCGAATCTCCTACTTTATTCCATGACAGATCCAGTTTTCTCAGGTGTGAGGGGTTTGATCTCAGAGCTGAAGTCAGAGCAGCACAACCTTCATCTGTAACACCACAATCACACAACCTGTAGAGAACAATGACACTCTTCAGTCTCTCAGTTCAGGATCTACAGCTCAGATAAGCAGGAACTTCACAATCAAAGACTTAATCCACGGCACCATTAACAGGTCCATTCTAAGGTTCAGATCCGCTTCTACAAACTGCTTGAGCGGGTTAGTTTCCATTTGATAAAAATTGCAAGAATATTCGATAACACTATTTAACAGTGTCCTTGTTACATATGTTACATAAACTTACCATAGTAATAACAGTAAATTATGCATAATTACATGCAACTAACCCTCAACCAAATCATAATCCTACTCTAACCCTATAGTAAGTGCATGTAGTTGCTTAATATTACTCAGTACTTAAATATATAATTACACTGTAACAATGACACCTTAAAATAATGTGTAACCGAATATTATTATTTCTTATGCAAGTACTCCCCCCAAAAATCAACATATCTGTATATGAACACGGTTGTCACATCTTTACATCATCAAGTCATTTTTAATCTATCATTAATATTGTAAAATAACGTCAGACACATTGGAGAGAATGTAATGAAAATAAAATCAACATTCCCATTTGTCAGGGTGTGGTGCATGCAGAAGAAGGCGAAGAGGCACAGAGCTCCAATTCAAACGTTTTACTACAATAATACAATACTTAACAGAGGCAGGCAGGAAGGAACACACACACTCTAAATATAACTTACAACGGACGATGAACAAGGCAAAACACAGGGCTTAAATACATGGGGAAACAGATCAGGGAAACGAGACACAGCTGACAAGACTAACGAGGTAACAGGTGAGACAGATGAACTAATAATGACACGTGACATGATGAGACAAGTCCAAACTAAAACTAAACAGAACAACTGTGAGACCAATAGTAATTTCATAGTAGATTTTTTTTTTTTTTTTTTTTTTTGTATGGCAATCATTATTTACCATTAAAAAAAATATTTATACAATCTTATTCACCACAGAAGAGAAACAGACAATGTTGAGACTTTTATAAAATCTTACCACAGTATTTCCAGTTTACAGTGAGGATCCTGCAGTAGATCAGAAAGCTGCTTGACTCCAGAATCTCCTGCTTTATTCCTTGACAGATCCAGTTGTCTCAGGTGTGAGGAGTTTGATCTCAGAGCTGAAGTCAGAGCAGCACAACCTTCATCTGTAACACCACAATCCCTCAACCTGTAGAGAACAATGACACTCTTCAGTCTCTCAGTTTAGGAAACGCTGATATAAATGATAAGATATATATGAATTTCTCCTTTCTCTTCAATAGATTTGTATATGAAAGCAGTTGTCACCTCTTCACATCATCCAATCATGCTTATAACTATTGTTGTAAAAAAAATGCAATTGTCCTTTTACAAGTAGGCCTTTTTGTAAACAAGTTAACCTGTAAATAATAAAAATATATTTAATTGAAACCAAGAAGCTCGCCTACCAAAAGTCTTTGATTTCAAAAAAACTGAACTGAACAGACCATGAAGAATTCTTCTGACCTATAGATTGTGAGTATGAAAATTCAGATGCTTATGATTTTGTCAGGGTTCTGTCACTTCTGTCTAGTTCATATCTTGGTTTTGTGACAGAGCTCTGACACTCCTGTTTTTGTCCCGTCTTTGTCTGAGTGTGCGGTTTCGAGCGTGCTCGAGCAGTGCACTCACTTGTCTACGTGACTTGTTACATGTGCGGAGCGTGATGTTTGGATCCCGGCACGTCGGTCTAGTTTGGTTTCAGTTCTGTGTCGGGATTCAGAAATCCAAGCATCCAGGATAAGCCTTCGCTCGTTCTCGTGTGCTCCGTCTTGTCACGTGAGCGTGCGGTTTCGAGTTCGCTCGGACCGTGCGCTCTTCTGTCCACGTGTGTTGTTGTGTCCTGTGTAGCACACGGTTCGTGTTTACATCGGCCACATGCTTTCATGCCATGTTTTGTCTTGTGCTGTGTAGCACGCAGCTTGTGTTTATCACTAGCTGTGTGCTTTCATGTTGTCATGTTTTGTGTGAACATGTGGCTTATGAGTGTTCTCATTAGCTGCGTGTTCATGTCTCATTTTGTGTGAGCACATGGCTGGTGATTTATTTTAATGGCCATGTGCTTGTGTTTTTGTCATGTTTGTTGTAAGCACATGGCTTGTCATGTATGTTTCCTTGTGCCATGTGCTCTCCTGTCGATTGTCCATCCCCACCCATTCTGTTACCTGATTATTGATTAATTTGCTCCACCTGTCCTCCCTCGGTGCCTGCCTTGTTTGCTCTCCCTATTTATTCTCCCTGTGTTTGCAGTCCTGTGCTGGTTTGTTGTCGTATGATTGTGTGTTCCTCCTGTACTCATGTCAAGTCAAGTCTTCCAGCTCGGGGTAGTTTTTGTTTGCATTTGCTTTATTCTTCTGTTCTGCCGCTCCTCGGATCTGGAATGTCCTCCCCGACCATCTGAGGGCACCTCAAACTATTGAGACTTTTAACCCCCTGGGGTCGGCGGTATCGCCGGCGATACCAGCTCGCTTTTTTTTATCAGTGTAAAAGTGACTCATAAATACTCTATTGACTTTGATTTTCCATAGGAGTTTCATACATCAATCGATCCTGTTAAGTGTGTGTATTTTTTGGTGTATACTCACAATAAAAACAAAGTGTTGTGCTTTTTGCCAAATAAAGAAAATTAAACACGAAGCGAGTTCCGCCTTCTCTCTGTCAGTGAAGTCCATTCTGAAACGCGTCCGAAAATGAACCACAACTCAGCAAATACTCAGTCAAACAGTCACACAGGCATGAAGCTTGAACTCTCTTCTTTTAACCCTCTGGGGTCTGAGGCATTTTTGGGGTCCTTGAGATGTTCTGACATGCCCTGACATTTGTGCTTTTTTCAGTTGCTTATAAACATATTAATGGCAAAGGTATAATTACACTCTATTTAGCACAAACAGGGCTACCATAATATGTGAGCAACATGCATGTACATGTTTGTATTTTTGAGAGAATAATGTTTATGCATGGTTATTGAAAAAACTAAAAACTAAAGTTTCTGAAATAAGGCCACAAAACACATACTAAATATGTGACAATAAGACTTTTGACTAATTGATGTCGTTGCCTAGAGTTTTTTCTTCAAAATGATGTGAAAATCATCCTGCCCTTATCATTCACATAACACAATACATTGATTTAAATCTTGTAAAACACTTTTTGTTTGTAAAGGCAATATGCGCAAGGGGCGTCAACCATTCAACAGCATCATGCATATGTAGTGGTTCACACCTGAGGAGACAATGGGGCCCGCATACTTAATGAGCCATTCATTCAGGTGTGTCACCTATAGCCACAAGAAAGAATGCAAGAGAAATATATATATATACAGGTCCTTCTCAATAAATTAGCATATTGTGATAAAGTTCATTATTTTCCCTAATGTAATGATAAAAATTAAACTTTCATATATTTTAGATTCATTGCACACCAACTGAAATATTTCAGGTCTTTTATTGTTTTAATACTGATGATTTTGGCATACAGCTCATGAAAACCCAAAATTCCTGTCTCAATAAATTAGCATATTTCATCCGACCAATAAAAGAAAAGTGTTTTTAATACAAAAAAAGTCAACCTTCAAATAATTATGTTCAGTTATGCACTCAATACTTGGTCGGGAATCCTTTTTGCAGAAATGACTGCTTCAATGCGGCGTGGCATGGCCGTAATCAGCCTGTGGCACTGCTGAGGTGTTATGGAGGCCCAGGATGCTTCGATAGCGGCCTTAAGCTCATCCAGAGTGTTGGGTCTTGCGTCTCTCAACTTTCTCTTCACAATATCCCACAGATTCTCTATGGGGTTCAGGTCAGAAGAGTTGGCAGGCCAATTGAGCACAGTAATACCATGGTCAGTAAACCATTTACCAGTGGTTTTGCCACTGTGAGCAGGTGCCAGGTCATGCTGAAGAATGAAATCTTCATCTCCATAAAGCTTTTCAGCAGATGGAAGCATGGAGTGCGCCAAAATCTCCTGATAGCTAGCTGCATTGACCCTGCCCTTGATAAAACACAGTGGACCAACACCAGCAGCTGACATGGCACCCCAGACCATCACTGACTGTGGGTACTTGACACTGGACTTCAGGCATTTTGGCATTTCCTTCTCCCAAGTCTTCCTCCAGACTCTGGCACCTTGATTTCCGAATGACATGCAAAATTTGAGCAACCACTGAGCAACAGTCCAGTGCTGCTTCTCTGTAGCCCAGGTCAGGCGCTTCTGCCGCTGTTTCTGGTTCAAAAGTGGCTTGACCTTGGGAATGCGGCACCTGTAGCCCATTTCCTGCACACGCCTGTGCACGGTGGCTCTGGATGTTTCTACTCCAGACTCAGTCCACTGCTTCCGCAGGTCCCCCAAGGTCTGGAATCGGTCCTTCTCCACAATCTTCCTCAGGGTCAGGTCACCTCTTCTCGTTGTGCAGCGTTTTTTGCCACACTTTTTCCTTCCCACAGACTTCCCACTGAGGTGCCTTGATACAGCACTCTGGGAACAGCCTATTCGTTCAGAAATTTCTTTCTGTGTCTTACCCTCTTGCTTGAGGGTGTCAATGATGGCATTCTGGTCAGCAGTCTTACCCATGATTGCGGTTTTGAGATATGAACCAGGCTGGGAGTTTTTAAAAGCCTCAGGAATCTTTTGCAGGTGTTTAGAGGTAATTAGTTGTTTCAGATGATTAGGTTAATAGCTCGTTTAGTGAACCTTTTCATGATATGCTAATTTTTTGAGACAGGAATTTTGGGTTTTCATGAGCTGTATGCCAAAATCATCAGTATTAAAACAATTAAAGACCAGAAATATTTCAGTTGGTGTGCAATGAATCTAAAATATATGAAAGTTTATTTTTTATCATTACATTATGGAAAATAATGAACTTTATCACAATATGCTAATTTATTGAGAAGGACCTGTATATATATATATATATATATTCTACCAAATTGGTTCACAGTTGGAAGCATGTTAATTAATTTTTTTATATATTTTTTTCTCACAAATTTTGCTTGCAAATTGTATAATATCCAAGGAAAACATGTCTAGTAATTGTGCAGTTAATTGTCATACTGTATTTTCAGTTTTGGAATATGTATCTCTCCCCAAATTTGTCAATAATAAAACACAATAAAAATTATTTAAAGAAAAGGCTTATATTTACCTTTTAAAATTTGTTTACATCTACCTTGTAAATATATATTTTTTTATTAAAAAGGTTACAATTACAACAACAATTGAAGTGTAATCTTTCTTTGTAAAAACTAAAGTATACATTTTATCATACATATTTCAAAGTTAAGGATTCATTACTTCGAATATAGCCTACATTGACAAAACATACTATATTTAACATATTAGCAAAAATTGGCAAACAAAAGCTTATTTGAGGTGGCAGATATTTTACAGTAAAAATGTGTAATCTATCCAAAACTAATCAACGTAATGTTGTCTTTCATTTGTCTGTAACATAGGTCTTTCGTTTTTATTATAAGGAATATAAATGTTCATTTGCAGTTTAATACGTTGCTTATACAAATACATTTTATTTCAACATATTTCAGTCGATTTTTATAGCAAAATAGTTTGCTAAAAGCAGATCATTCATTCACACACAGAAACGCAATTCAAATTTAAACTGTCTTTTTGCGAGTTGTGGTAAACAGCGCATCTCTGCGTTCATTCATTCACACAGAAACGCGATTTACTTGAGAATGGAAAAAAAACTTACTACAGTATTCCATCCGTTGCTCCTCGAAATACCAGCACTTCTGAGGTACATTTTCCATTAGTATTATTCCTCACAGTGCTGCGAGACAGTGTAGACAAGTACACTTATCTGAATAAACTTGATGTGTTTTCTCGAGCTGATATGTGGGCGTTCACAGTTTGTATGGGATCGTCTCAGTCATTTGCGTTTGAATAGCGCGCGCTCTCCGTGGGCGGGGCAGATTAAAACGTAATGAGCTGAGATGAGCTCGACTGGAATTGCTCTCTTTTAATACAGATTTCACAAGATGAGAATATTTGTTTTTTATATAAATGACTTCATTTAAAAGAAGAGAATTCAAGCTTCATGCCTGTGTGTCTGTATGCCTGTTTGACTGAGTATTCGCTGAGTTATTGTTCATTTTCGGACGCGTTTCAGAATGGACTTCACTGGCAGAGAGAAGGCAGAACTCGCTTCGTGTTTATTTTTCTTTATTTGGCAAAAAGCACAACACTTTGTTTTTATTGTGAGTACACACAAAAATAATACACATTTAACAGAATCGATTGATGTATGAAACTCCTATGGAAAATCAAAGTCAACAGAGTATTTATGAGTTTCTTTTACACTGATAAAAAAAAAGCGAGCTGGTATCGCCGCCGATACAGCCGACCTCAGGGGGTTAAATGAAGTAATTTTTATAAAAAACAAATATTCTCAGTTTATGTAATATGAATGAAAAGAGAGCAATGTCAGTCGTTCTCATCTCAGCTCATTACGTTTTAATTTGACTCCGCCCACGGAGAGCGCGCGCTATTCAAACGCAAATGTGAGGCGATCCTGCAATCCTGTGAAACGCCCACATCAGCTGGATAACACACACCGCGAGTTCACTTTCAGACTGTACTTTACGACGCTGTGAGGAATACTACTATCTTGATAATAATCCTGTAAAATTTACCTCAGAAGTTCTGGAAGTTTCATTTCGAGGAGCAAACGGATCCGGCTGAGGAATAGGTCAGTTCTATGCTTTGTTCTAATCGCAAGTGTCTGTACACGCAAAAAGACTGTTTAAATATGAATCGCGTTTCTGTGTGTGAATGAACAGCTTTTAGCAAACTCTATTGCTATACTGAGATGAGTAAAAATCGACTACAAAAATCGGATAGATTATAAAGTTTTTACTGTAAAATACTGCCACATCAAATAAGCTTATAATGTTGCCAATTTCTGCTCATGTGTTAAATATATATATATATAAATAAATACATTTTATCATACGTATTTCAATTATTTTTGACAAAACATATGTTTTGTCAAAAATAATCAACTAAGATGTTATAGTGTTTGTTCCAATGTAGGCGATATTCAAACTAATGAATCCTTAACTTTGAAATACGTATGATAAAATGTATTTATATATATATATATATATATATATATATATACACACACACACACACACACACACACACATATACACATACATGCATATATATATATATATATATATATATATATATATATATATATATATATATATATATATATATATAAAATACTATTTTTGTCAAAAATAAAGTCATCAACTAAGATGTTAGATGTTCCAATGTTGGCTATATTCAAACTAATGAATACATATGATAAAATGTAGGCCTATAATAATTTTTTTACAAAGAAAGAGTACACTTGAAATATTGTTGAAATTGTAATTATTGTTGTAATTGTAACCTTTTTAATAAAATAGCAAAACATATTTACAAGATAGATGTAAGCAAAATCTTAAATGGTCAATATAAGTCTTCTTCTAAATATATATTTTGTCCTTGCATTCATTCTTGTGGCTCAGTCAGTGTCACACCTGAATGAATGGCTCATTATGCAAGTAATTATGCATAATGGGTGGGACATTGTATTCTCAGGTGTAAACCACTCCTCCTTCACGCCCCCCTCGCATATTGGTTTTCCAAGCAAAACCTGTCTTACACAATTTAAATCAATGTATTGTTTTATGTGAACGATAAAGCAAGACTATTTTCACATCATTTTGAAGCCAGAACTCGAAGCAACAACATCCATTAGTCAAAAGTAGTTTAAAAAAAACTTTAGTTTTCAGTTTTTTCAATAACCATGCATAAACATTATTCTCTTAAAAATACAAACATCTACATATATGTTGCTCACATATTCTGGTAGCCCTATTTGTGCTATATAGAGTGAATTTACACCTTTGCCATTAACATATTTATAAATAACTGAAAAAAGCACAAATGTCAGGGCATGTCAAAACATCCCAAGGGCCCCAAAAACACCTTAGACCCCAGAGGGTTAAAACAGGGCTAAAAACATTTCTTTTTATGAGAACTTATGACTTTTAACTACTATGTCTCTTTGTATTGATGTTTTTACCATCCTTTTATGATCTTAACGGTAGCACTTTGAGATTTGCTCCAAATGTAAAGTGCATTACAAATAAAATCTATTATTATTATTATTATTATTATTATTCCGCGATTGAGTCATCGCCTCAACTCCTGAACCCCAAAACCTTAACAGATTTAGGACAGATTTTACGTACTTTAACCAGAGAATAATCAAAATAAGGTTAAAGGTGTCTAGAAAAACTCACCATAAAACACCATCAAAAGTAAAATGACCTCAGAAGCTTTGGAAAGAATCTAATGAAGATTAAACATCCTTTTCAGTTACTTGATGGTAAACCTTTTTTGTATATATTATTTTTGTATATCCTTGATTATTAACCAGAGGAGAAAAACAGACGACGTTGAGACTTTTATAAAATCTTACTCGAGTATCTCCAGTTTACAGTGAGGATCCTGCAGTAGATCAGAAAGCTGCTTGACTCCAGAATCTCCAACTTTATTCTCAGTCAGACTCAGTTGTCTCAGGTGTGAGGGGTTTGATCTCAGAGCTGAAGTCAGAACAGCACAACCTTCATCTGTAACACCACAATCCCTCAACCTGTAGAGAACATTGACACTCTTCAGTCTCTCAGTTCAGGAAACACTGATATAAATGATAAGATATATATGAATTTCTCCTTTCTCTTCAACAGATTTGTATATGAAAGCAGTTGTTAACTCTTCACATCATCCAATCATGCTTATAACTATTGTTGTGGAAAATATGCAATTGTCTTTTTACAAGTATGCCTTTTTGTAAACTACCTGTAAATAATAAAAATATATTTAATTGAAACTAAAGCTCGCCTACCAAAAGTCTTTGATTTCTAATAAACTGAACTGAACAGACCATGAAGAAGTCTTCTGACCTATAGATTGTGAGTATGAAAATTCAGATGCTTATGATTTTGTCAGGGTTCTGTCACTTCTGTCTAGTTCATTTCTTGGTTTTGTGACAGAGCTCTGACACTCCTGTTTTTGTCCCGTCTTTGTCTGAGTGTGCGGTTTCGAGCGTGCTCGAGCAGTGCACTCACTTGTCTACGTGACTTGTTACATGTGCGGAGCGTGTTGTTTGGATTCCCGGCATGTCGGTCTAGTTTGGTTTCGATTCTGTGTCGAGATTCAGACATCCATGCATCCAGGATAAGCCTTCGCTCGTTCTCGTGTGCTCCGTCTTGTCACGTGAGCGTGCGGTTTCGAGTTCGCTCGGACCGTATGCTCTTCTGTCCACGTGTGTTGTTGTGTCCTGTGTAGCACACGGTTCGTGTTTACATCGGCCGCATGCTTTCATGCCATGTTTTGTCTTGTGCTGTGTAGCACGCAGCTTGTGTTTATCACTAGCTGTGTGCTTTCATGTTGTCATGTTTTGTGTGAACACGTGGCTTATGAGTGTTCTCATTAGCTGCGTGTTCATGTCTCATTTTGTGTGAGCACATGACTGGTGATTTATTTTAATGGCCATGTGCTTGTGTTTTTGTCATGTTTGTTGTAAGCACATGGCTTGTCATGTATGTTTCCTTGTGCCATGTGCTCTCCTGTCGATTGTCTATCCCCACCCATCATGTTACCTGATTATTGATTAATTTGCTCCACCTGTCCTCCCTCGGTGCCTGCCTTGTTTGCTCTCCCTGTTTATTCTCCCTGTGTTTGCAGTCCTGTGCTGGTTTGTTGTCGTATGATTGTGTGTTCCTCCTGTACTCATGTCAAGTCAAGTCTTCCCGCTCTGGGTAGTTTTTGTTTGCATTTGCTTTATTTTTACTTTTAATAAAAGCCCTATTCTTCTGTTCTGCCGCTCCTCGGATCTGGAATGCCCTCCCCGACCATCTGAGGGCACCTCAAACTATTGAGATTTTTAAAACAGGGCTAAAAACATTTCTTTTTAGGAGAACTTATGACTTTTTAACCATCCTTTCTAACCATCCTTTTATGATCTTAACGGTAGCACTTTGAGATTTGCTCCAAATGTAAAGTGCATTACAAATAAAATCTATTGTTGTTATTATTATTATTCCGCGATTGAGTCCTCACCTCATCTCCTCAACCCCAAAACCTTAACAGATTTAGGACAGATTTTACATAGCCTACTTTAACCTGAGAATAATCAAAATAAGGTTAAAGGTGTCTAGAAAAACTCACCATAAAACACTATCAAAAGTAAAATGACCTCAGAAGCTTTGGAAAGAATCTAATGAAGATTAAACATCCTTTTCAGTTACTTGATGGTAAACCTTTTTTGTATATATTATTTTTGTATAGCCTTGATTATTCACCAGAGGAAAAAAACAGACGACGTTGAGACTTTTATAAAATCTTACTCGAGTATCTCCAGTTTACAGTGAGGATCCTGCAGTAGATCAGAAAGCTGCTTGACTCCAGAATCTCCTACTGTATTCCCTGACAGATTCAGTTCTCTCAGGTGTGAGGGGTTTGATCTCAGAGCTGAAGTCAGAGCAGCACAACCTTCATCTGTAACACCACAATCCCTCAACCTGTAGAGAACAATGACACTCTTCAGTCTCTCAGTTTAGGAAACATTGATATAGATAATATATATATGAATTTCTCCTTTCTCCTCAACAGATTTGTATATGAAAGCAGTTGTCACCTCTTCACATAACTATTGTTGTGGAAAATGCAATTATCCTGTTACAAGGATGCCTTTTTGTAAACTAGTTAACCTGTAAATAATAAAACTATATTTAATTGAAACTAAGAAGCTTGCCTGCTAAAAGTTTTTGATTTCTAAAAAACTGAACAGACCACAAAAAAAGTCTTCTGACCTATAGATTGAGTATGCAAATTCAGATGCTTATGATTTAGGAAAGATTTTACATACTTTACCTAACCTGAGAATAATCAAAATAAGGTTAAAGGTGTCTAGAAATACGCACCATAAAACACTATCAAAAATTATCAAAAGTAAAATGACCTCAGAAGAATCTAATGAAGATTAACATCCTTTTCAGTTACTTGATGATAAACTTTTTTTTGTATATATTATTTTTGTATATCATTCATTATTCACCACAGGAGAGAAACAGACAACGTTGAGAGTATTAAATCATGTTTGATTCAAATTCAGAGTACTTATTTATTCTTACGGAGCCTGGTTGATTTAGTTTACCCCTATATGTTAATTAATGCATTAATTATCAAACATGTACTAACATGTAGTTAAGGCTTCTGTTATTCATGTATGAATCCTTATGACTACTGTCGTAGTTAAGTATAGCTCTACATTGGTTCATGATTAGTTCATATCTTCGCTAATCATGAGTTCATGTTGAAATAACTATTAATTCAGGTATTAGTATATGATTATTCATGTACTGTTATTGTAAAGGGTTACCTAAGATATATTTGAGTTTCTCCTATTACAGTATTGCTTTGGTACAAAAGCACATTCCAAAACATAATAAATATGATCATGTTTTACCAGTGTAATGATTGTTGTCAGAGTGACTTACTGAACTGATCTGGATTCTTTAACCACAGGCATCAGCTTCTGAAGAACTTCATCTGCTGTATTTTGTGCTCCAATAAACTGTTTTAGATCAAAAACATCCATCTTCTGCTCTGATGTCAGCAACACATAAACCAGAGCTGACCATTGTGAAGAGGAGAGTTTGGATCCTCCTATTCCTCCAGATTTCAGATAATCTTGGATCTCCTGCATCAGAGAATCATCACCCAGTTCATTCAGACAGTGGAACAGATTGATGGATCTCTCTGGAGATCGATTCTCCCCGATCTTCTGTTTGATGTTCTGAACTGTTCTTTCTTTGTTGTAGGAGCAGCTTCCAGTCTGTGTGAGTAGTTCTCGTAAGAGAGTCTGATTGGACTTCAATGAGAGACCCAGAAGGAAACGCAGGAAAAGGTCCAGATGTCCATTCTTACTCTGTAAAGCCTCATCCACAGCTCTCTGATGCAGATCAGATAATGAATGAGATTTCTTCTGATTTCTTATGATTTTAGATAATAAACCTTGTTTGGTTTTGTCAAACACATTTCTGTTCTTATATGTAAAGTGAATGTGTGCATATAGAGCTGCTAGATGTTCCTGGATGCTCAGATGAACAAAGCAGAAGACTTTCCCCTGATACAAGCCCAACTCCTCTCTGAAGATTTGAGTGCACAATCCTGAGTACACTGATGCTTCTGTCACATCAATGCCACACTCTCTCAGGTCTTCCTCATAGAAGATCAGGTTGCCTTTCACGAGCTGCCGATAAGCCAGTTTCCCCAGTTTGAGAATCATGTCTTCTTCTTTCACTCTCTTCTTATAGTCCTTCTCATGTTTGATGTTGGTCTGAATGATCAGGAAGTGTGTGTACATCTGAGTGAGAGTCTTGGGAATCTCTCCTCTCTCTGCTTCACTCAACATCTCCTCTAGAACAGTGGCTGAGATCCAGCAGAACACTGGGATGTGGCACATGATGTGGAGGCTCCTCGAGGACTTCAGGTGTGTGATGATTGTATTGGCCAGACTCTGATCACTGATTCTCTTCCTGAAGTATTCCTCCTTCTGTGGCTCATTGAAGCCTCGTACCTCGGTCACTCGATGGACACACTCAGAGGGGACGAGATCCGCTGCTGCTGGTCTGGAGGTGATCCAGATGAGAGCAGAGGGAAGCAGATTCCCCTCAATGAGGTTCATCAGCAGCTCGTCCACTGAGGCTGATTCAGATATATTACACAGTTTCACTTCACTCTTAAAGTTCAGAGACAGACGACACTCATCCAGACCATCAAAGATGAACAACACTTTATATTCATCACTGGATATTTCTATTTCTTTTGTTTCAGGGAAAAACACATGAAGAAGATCTGAAAGACTGAGTGTTTTGTCCATCAAGTTGATCTCTCTGAAAGGAAGTGGAAATACGAGCTGGATGTCCTGATTCTCTTTCCCTTCAGCCCAGTCCACAATGAACTTCTGCACAGAGACTGTTTTTCCAATGCCAGCGACTCCCTTTGTCAGCACAGTTCTGATGGGTTTGTCTTGTCCGGGTAAAGGTCTAAAGATGTCATTGCATTTGATTGGTGTGTCCTCTGTTGCTGCTCTCCTGGATTGTGTCTCAATCTGTCTCACCTCATGCTCATTATTGATCTCTCCACTTTCACTCTCTGTGATGTAGAGCTCCGTGTAGATCTCATTCAGGAGTGTTGGGTTTCCCTGCTTTGCTGTTCCTTCATACAGACACTGAAATTTCTTCAGCAGATTTGATTTAAATGTGCTTTTGACCAGTTGAGAATCACGACTGAAAGAATAAATGATTTGATTAAAACATTGAAGAAGTAAAAGTGATAGTAAAATATCTTTATGTCTAGACAGAAATGTTGTACCTCGGATTAGATGACATGTGTCTTCCCCTAAATGTTCCTCGAGCGTCCATAGACTGTTCACTAATTATGGACAAACACGGACAGAACAGAGACAATACAACAGAGTCGAGAAAACAGAGACAAGAGTTCATATTAGGGATGGGACGAGTACCGGTTTCACTATAAACCAGGATAAAATGCACTGAGGGTTAGTAATATCATTTCAAATTTAACTATCATTAAAACCATGTTTGATTATCACGATTTTAATAACTCGCTGTAAATCCTGTCCAGCCAGCAACAGTCTGATGCAGGCGCAGCATGCAATATATCTTTATTCGAGAAGGGATGGCGGAATAAGGCAACGACCGTGCTCGGGAGATTTTTCAGCCTTTTTAGAGGACCAAATCTGAGGTGTGGTCATATTTTGGCTTTTACCAAAAGTCCTGAGGGAAACTTAATCGAGGATGGTCACTCTGTCTGCAGAACATGCACAAAAAAAGTCGCTGCAATAGAAACACTTCAAATCTGTAGAGTCGTCTTGTGTCACCATCACCCACTGTTGTATAGCGAACGCAAGGCAATTTAACTTTGACCTCAATACCAAAACTACGTCTGGGAAATAATTGGGCACAAAATATTGTTTTAAGTTGAAATATTTTATCTCACTCTCACTTGAAATAAACATGAAGCTTCCGCAAAGAAAAGTTTGCAGCAAGTGGCTTTGAGCCAAAAACTAACAAGTTCAAACAAAACTATTAAGAGTGACATTCAATGGATAATGTATATTCATTGTACACTTATTACACCATTTTTTTTTTTTTTTTTTACCACAATTACAGGGACTTACGTGTTTAAAATTTATTTTGTACAGTGTACAAAACACTGGACTCCTTACGGTTGTGTAGGTGTGCCCACAAGAATGCAAGAAAGCCCTAGACATTAGCTTGTGACGTTGACTCAAGGACGTGAGAGCCCGGAGTGGCATGAACATCCAAGCTATAAAATCTTATGAATGTGTGCGGAGAGGACCAGCCTGTCGCATCACAAACAAATTGCAAAGGGGCACCTCTTTCCAAGGCAGCAGAGGAGGCGACCCCTCTGGTGTAGTGAGCCCTTAGACCTGTTGGTGAAGCTTGGCCACGCGCCTCATAGGCAAGAGCAATAGCATCCCTGACCCAATGTGACATGGTCTGTTTGGTGGCGGCAGTACCCCTGTTGCTGCCCCCATAACAAACAAACAGTTGCTCTGACTTACACCACTGGCTAGTGCGGTGAACGTAGGTCTGAAGAGCACGGGCTGGACACAGTCTGTGAGATCTCTCCTGCTCCGGCATTGTGAATGGTGGAGGGTAGAAGGCCTCAAGAGTGACCGGATGTACAGCCGAGAAAGGTACCTTAGGCAGGTAGTCAGAATGAGGATGCAAAATCACTTTCACCATTCCTGGGGCAAAGTCTAAGCAGGATGGCGATATTGACAGAGCCTGCATATCCCAGATTCTTTTTAGAGAGGTTATAGCCATAAGAAAAAACATCTTTAGGGTCAGAAGTTTGTCAGAAGCTGACTCTAGAGGTTCAAAGGGAGTCTCAACCAGACCCTCGAGGACTATAGCTAAGTCCCATGAAGGGATCTTGGGTCTTACGGGAGGCCTCAGTTGTCTGGCTCCACGAATGAAGCGAGTGAGCAGAGGATGTCTCCCGAGTGGCACCCCGTCAACCAAGGTGTGGCAAGTCGAAAGAGCAGCCACATAAACCTTGAGAGTGGCGGGTCATGTGCCTGTTAATTTCTCCTGCAGGAATTCCAGAACTGAAGCAATCTGGCAGTTGACCGGATCTGCATGATTTACGACATACCTTTCAAAAGACACCCCATTTGTTGGCATAACTCTTTCTAGTGGAGGAGGCCCTAGCACTTAGAATGGTTTCAATAACGGCAGGCGAAAGCCCAGTGTCCCTCAGTTGGTACCCATCAGGGGCCAAACATGAAGGTTCTACAGGTTGGGCCTGGGATGGACTATCGTGCCCTCTGCCTGGGACAGAAGGTCCCTCCTCTCTGGAATCTCCCATGGCGAGCCGTCGAGGAGAGATATTATCCCCCGACAACCATACTCTGTTCGGCCAACGCGGCACTATCAATAAGAGGCAAGACCCTTGTTGGCGAACTCTGGCTAGAACTCCCGGGAGCAGAGATACTGGAGGAAATGCATACAGGCGCATTTTGGGCCATGTGTGTGCCATCGCATCCAGACCTAGGGGGGGCTAGGTGACTCATAGAGAAGTAGAGGGGACATTGCGCTGTCTGTTGGTAGGCAAAAAGGTCCACCTCCGCTTCGTAAAATCTGGTCCAGATCTGTTTTACTACTTCTGGGTGGACTTTCCATTCCCCCATCTGTAGTTTCTGTCTGGACAGTAGATCCGCTCCCACATTCAGATACCCCGGAATGTAAACTGCCCTGAGTGACAGGAACTTTTCTTGGGCCCAGAGAAAAATCTGCCTCGCTATTCTTTTCAGATTGCGTGAGTGCAGACCTCCCTGGTGATTTATGTAAGAGACTGCCACTGTGTTGTCCACCCGCACTAGGACATGACAGCCTCTCAACTGAGGGAGAAAGTATTTCAGGGCCAGAAATACAGCCATCAACTCGAGGCAGTTGATGTGCCAATCGAGCCGATGACCCTCCCATTCCCCTTGAGCTGGATGACCACTTAAGACCGCTCCCCAGCCCATCAGGGAGGCGTCTGTCGTTAGCAATCTGCGACAAGGCGCCCCTAGAGTGGGACCCAAGGCGAGGAACCGGGGTCTGAGCCACAGAGATAGTGTACGAAGCCCTCGATGCGTCACTTTTATTTGCCTTTGAGGATTGGCCCTTGGATGAAATCCCCTGGCTTTTAGCCACAACTGAAACGGTCTCATGTGCAACAGCCCCAAAGGAATTTCCGTGGATGCTGAGGCCATGAAACCTAACATTCTTTGGTACTGACGAACAGTGCGATCTTGGCCTAGCCTGACTTTGCTCATGGTTAGCCGAATGGTCTCGATTAGAGCGGGAGACAATTGTGCCCACATCGTGATCGAATCCCAAACGTTCCCGAGATAAGTTCTCTGGGCAGGAGAAAGAACACTTTTCTTGGTGTTGAGTCTCAACCCTAGAGAAACTAGATGAGCAAGATGATAGAAAAACCCGAAATTGGTATGCTTTGCCCCCGAAAGCAAACCTCAGGAACTTCCTGTGTTGTGGCAATATTTTTATGTGAAAATATGCGTCCTTCAGATCGATCGTGACAAACCAATCGTTATGTTGAATTTGCGACACGACCGTCTTGACGGTTAACATCTTGAACTTGAGTGCTTTGACTGTACGGTTTAAACCTCGAAGATCTAAGATTGGACGCAACCCCCCATCCTTCTTGGGAACCAGGAAGTATCTGCTGTAATAGCCCGACTCTCTCTCTGGAAGAGGAACATGTTATATGGCCTCTTTGCTCAGAAGAGTTTGTAGCTCTTGTGACAGTACATGCATCGCCTCCGGTCTCACGGAAGTGGAGACCACGCCGTTGAAACGCGGAGGACGACGACTAAATTGGATTCTGTATCCTATCTGTACTGTGCTTAATACCCATGCAGAAATGACTCTCTGAGAGTGGTATCAATTTTAACACTTCCTTTTGAGGGGATGTTAGATGTTCCGTGTCCTGGATGATACCAGGAAGCAACGGAACATCTAACAATTCGCTGGAAACCGCGAAGCACCAGAGGTGGCGGGGATGGAGAGGTTTCGTGGAGGCAAAATGAAGGGGGAATTAATAAAATGGTCAGAAATGGCCCTGTCTGTATTTAATGTTTTAATCATTTAATTGAAGTGTTCGTCTGTTGTCTGTGTGAAGACACAAGAGATCGTTCTGACACTGATAACAGCGGAAACACACACTTAGCATGAGTTCAAAAACACCACATTCCAGCACCAGAATGAAATTAACACAAACTAATTAAATGAATACTCTTGCTAGTCAACTGGAGATGTTTCGTTTGTATTAGGTACATCCGTGCTGCGAGATGTTTCAAAAAGTGGTGGGGACAATATCGACCCTGGCAAAGAGTGGTGGGCACATGTCCCACATGTCCAACTCGAAAATTACGCCTTTGTTTGTTGCATTATATGCCAAACGGTGACAGTTTAAAATTGGGACTCTGAAGCAGTGTATTTTTCCAAAGTTTGTATGTCTGTAACTCAAGAAGTTCTAAAGATATCCTTTTAGATTTCAGTTCTTAGCAACATTTTCTTTTGATATCTTTTTTGATATTTTTCAGGGCCTATGTGGTTCAATTCAATAAATGTATCTTGTTTTCTTATATTAAAGTAAATGCATAGAACAAACCTGTCTGAGAGCCAAAAAATATATATTTTTCCAAGGTTTGCATGCATGTAACTTGAGAAGATCTATCTATCTATGAAATGTTGTACATCAGATCAGATGATGTGTGTTTCCCCTCGAATTTCACTGTCCGATCCATAGACGTGTCACTCTTCATGGACACACAGCTGGACTCCGGTGAGATTGATCGGTCACCCTTAAACTGACTTTAATAGAATAGAAACAAAAGAACAAAGACAAGAATTCTTAATTATATTATGTAGATAAACCTCACATAGAGAATCAATCCATCCATCTTTTACCATTGCTTTTTAATCTGTTGTTGTGTTTGTGTTTCCCAATAAGTGATGTAGTTGTGTTTAGTTTGGTTGAGTTTGTCAGTATTGTTCTGGTCCAGATTATCAGTGTTTTGTGGGTCAGTAGAGGTTAGTGAAACATCAGGACTGAAGCTCTGGATCAGCTGTGAGAGGAGACCTGATCCTGTGCTCGACTCCTGCTATTGCAGCGCTTTATAATAGTGTGAGTCACTGAGTTATACATGCTTACACAATATCATCAGCTATTTCTGTATTTTGATAAGTGGATATTTGCCAAATGATGCCATACATGCATTATTTGTGTGTGTCTGTGGTCTCTCTGTCTGTCTAAACAAAGATGTTGTACCTCAGATCAGTTGACGTGTGTTTTCCCTCAAAACTCAATGGCTGTATCATAGACATGTCACTCTTCATGGACACACAGCTGGACTCCGGTGAGATTGATCGGTCACCCTTAAACTGGCTTTAATAGAACAACAGAATAGAAAGAGAGTTATTCTCTACCAGAACCAATATGATTGATTTTACATGAAAATAAATTCCACATGAGAACGTTGTCTTAACTCTTTCCCCGCTAGCTTTTTTTTTTAAGTTACCAGCCACCACCAGCATTTTTTACCATTTTCACAACATTTTCATGGTCCCCAGAATATTTTTTCATATGAATATCTGAGCATGCAATATATCAGAAGAAAGAACAGACCCTCCCCTTTAAAAAAAAAAAATATTTATATGCTGTTTAATGTTGATGATCGCGCAATTTTGCATAAGCTTATGATCACATATGAGATCGCTTGTTTTTTCACCTTCGTCGCATGTGGTTTGATCAGGAGATTTAATACTCTTTCAGGAGGTGTAATAGCACCCCCTACCGTATAACCGTATAACAGTGAAAACACAGAAAGCCAGAAAATTCCGTCAATGGCGGGTAAAGAGTTAAAGGGGACTTATAATGCAAAACTCACCTTTACATGGTGTTTGAACATAAATGTGTGTCGGCAGTGTGTGTACACACAGAGGAGGACTTACCATTAGGCAAAGGTAAGGACTGCTTTGAGCCCCCAAAAGTTAAGGGCCCCCTAAAAATTATTTTTATATACAAGATCAGGGCTCTACAGTGCGCCCATTTCACTCGCACATGCGAGTAAATATTTCGGCGTGCGAACGTGAAAAAATATTTCGCCGCACTTGTGCGAGTGACACAGCATTTTTCTATAGAAACAGCTGCAAATACATCATCATGAGGAGGGGCAGAGTAAGACACTATATTACCGGGAGATCAGTTATTTAGGCCTAAATCTTCAGTAGCATATGAGCGGAGTGGAGCGGTGTGAATCTCCGCTCATCGCTCACGGAACTGTTCACCCCTTCCCTCCCCCGCTCAAAAGCTACATCAGGCCGCTCCGCTCATTTTCGCTCAGCGCTCAACGCAGTTTGCTTCGCGCTCCACTCAAATCGCCCCCCGCTCGCTCCAAAAAAGGAAAAAAATCTACATGTATATCACTTGTAGTGGTCCCCAACCTTTTTTGCGTCACGGACCGGTTTAATATCAGACAATATTTTCACGGACCAGCCAAGGTGTGGGGGATAAATACAACAAAATAAAATGATACGAACGGCATAAAAAATGGGGTATTTTTTTTAAATAGCCTATAATAATAAATGTGAATCCAATATGTGTAGGCCATACTAGCAACTTTATTAGCAGCGTCCTCTAACATCGGGCCTAAAGACAACTGAGAAAGTCTGAACACAAACAAAATGCCCCCAAAAGAAAAAAATCTCCATGTTTCGGTGCTGATGCGTTCATGTAACATGTAGGCCTAAGGGTGGCACTGCCAATAACGCACCTAAAAGCTGTCACAACGAACCGGCAAAATTAATGATTATGAATATGTAAAATATAGCAGGAGACATTTTAATTGTTTACTAATAAACCATTTTTTTTTATGTCTGTGTCGGCTGGAAAGATGCTGACTTGCGATCTTCGCAGTATTGAACGCCCCAGAGAGAAATGCACATTTCATACGGATTACATAAGAGAGCAGTCTGTTTTCTTTAGTTTTGAATTGTTCTGTTTAAAAGTAGACATTTCAAGCTTATATATATATGTCTCAGGTCTGTCAGGCAAGTAGGCTATACGCTGAGTTTTGGTTCATTTATGAGACAAACTCCAGGTTCACCCGCCGGCGCCTTCGTGTCGTGATTATCTATTTTGACGTTATCTACGTTGATTCACTAGTGTTTTTGCGCAGCGCGTCAGTGTTGTACGTCACCACGCATCACACACATGACCAGCGTCGGCCAATAGTGAGCCTACGTGTGACGTATAACACAGACGCGCTGCACTAAAACACTACGTGAACTCACTCGAGGCCCAGAGAGAAGGAAATTAATAGTGGAATAAAGTCGTTATTTTTGTGTTTTTTTGCGCACAAAAAGTATTCTCGTCGCTTTATAAACTTAAGATTGAGCCACTGGAGTCACTTGGACTACATTAACGATCTCTTTAATAACTTTTCTGGGCCAGCAAGTTTCAGTCACTTAGAAGCCTATGGAGGAGTGAGACAGCTCTCAGATTTAATCAAAAATATCTTAATTTGTGTTCCGAAGATGAACAAAGGTCTTACGGGGTTGGACCAACATGAGGGTGAATAATTACTGACAGAATTTTCATTTTTAGGTGAACTAACCCTTTAAGAAAGCCAGGTGTGTTGTTGTTGGATGTAAGAGTGAGCATCAGACTCTTCATTTACTCCCGGCAACTGAGCCACTGAAGACGCAGTGGATTCATTTTGTTTATGATGGGAATCTGCCGCTCAAGTTACCTAAAATCATTAATGTCTGCACTAATCATAATACAAAGCATTTTTTTTTCTTAATTTTTCAGGGCCTATGTGGTTCAATTCAATAAATGTATCTTGTTTTCCTCTATTAAAATAAATGCATAGAACAAACCTGTCTGAGAGCCAAACAATTGTCTTTTCCAAAGTTTGCATGCATGTAACTCGAGAAGATCTATCTATCTATGAAATGTTGTACCTCAGATCAGTTGATGTGTGTTTTCCCTTAAAGTTTACTGGCTCCATCATAGACGCGTCACTCCTCATGGACACACAGCTGGACTCCGGTGAGATTGATCTTTCACCCTTAAACTGCCTTTAATAGAACAGAGATAACAGAATAGAGACAAGAATCAACTTGGCTGATTTAACATGAAAATAAATCCCACATGAGAAGGTTGTCTATTAAGACAGTGTGTTGAAGAGTGATGACACTGTCCAAGGATAATATCATATATCATCTAGCTGTCTACTGTATCTGTGTGTCTTTGGACAGTGTTTAAAGACCCTGAGTGGCTCCAACTACTGTATATCCCGGCACCAGAATATGATAGAGACAACAGATCACCATACCAACCCTGGCAAACACACACAACACCCTGTTATGTGCAGAAAATGAGTCTTCTATAACATTAAGATCATATGAAGATTGAAGTACCTGAGTCCTGGAGAAGAATCTCCATGTCTGAATGTGTGTGTGTCGTCCATGATTCATTCAGTCTTCATGGAGCTGCTCAAGTAAGAGATCAGAAACACTCGTTTCACACACACTCAAATACAATACATTTCATTTGACATTTTCTTCAGTGTGTTTATGGAGACAAAACTAGTCAGATTTATTATTTATAATCATTAATTATTAGACATTATCAACATTTAATTCCTGGTTTAATGTGATATTCAATCCTGTAAATGAATGTTCAGAACTGGCATAATCTGAATCAGCAGATTCTCTTCTTCTGTCAGATATGTCACGTTTGCTCCAGTATTTCATCTGTGTGTTTAAAACAGAAATATCTCGGCTGAACAGACTGGGAAGTTTGTAACACTAGAGTTTAATGTTCTTCCACTGAAGCCTCAAATATTGTTCAAATGGGACAGTTTACTGTAAGCCCACGTTTAAAACATCTGTGAAACTGACTAACATACGCAGATATTTGTTTAAGATCTTTTCCAACTGTAGCAAAACGTGGCTCGTCTAATAGCGACTATGCCACCCCGAATTACCAGCAGGGCCGGATTAACCATTAGGGCAACTGGTCACTTTCCCAGGGGCACAAGACATCAAGGGGCCCTGACAGGGGCGGAGCTCAGTCAGATCCAGGTAAATAAAAATGTTTTTGATAATACAATTTTCGTTTAACAACATTAACATTAAACAATTAAAACTCTCTCCTAATAATATTAATAAAAACATGCTAATTCGTCTCTTCAGTTACGTCACGCCAGCGCCCAGCTAGTAATTTTCTTCTTCGCGCAAATATTCGGATTTTAACTAGCAGCGCCCTTTTTATGTTATTACAAAAAATGGCTTAACCGCAATCTATGATGCATTTAATAAAGAAAAACGTCTTGACAAAGATGACTGGACACCGTAACAACTTGACACTTTTGTTGTTTGAAAAGAAAACTAACAGATAGGCTAAGCTTATGACGATGTGAACATATTTCTTGCTTCAAAGCTTGCAGAAGGTTCCTAATGGCAATACTGACTTAGGCTACAGCTTTCCTGGTAGCATTGAGTAAATTAACTTGTCTAAGAAAATGATTCATACAACGTATAAATATCAGTTGAGCCTGTGTTTACTTTCGTCACTGACACAGACGAAAATGAAAAGACTATCAGTCAGAGTTCAGCTTTAGGAGGGAAGAAATAGGCCAGGATAAGAAGACTGAGAGAAATATGAAGATGAGGAGAGAGCAGGTATTGACAAATAATCTAATGACAAGGTTTTAAAGCTATTTCTTATAATTTTTTGGCCTTCAAAAGGCTTAAATTGCACTTATGTAGGTCAGAGAAATCAATTTTCTCAAAATCAAAAATAACACATCACTAACCCCTAATTAAGGTGAAGCCCGTGCAGCTACAACCACCAGCCTGCTTCCAGGGACACTCAGCTCCTGCGGAATACAGAAAAAAAAGAATAATAATTAAGCCAAACAATAAAGACAGAATCAATTTATAAGATAAACGATCATAAACTGGAACCAAGACAAAAACAACAATTTACCAAAGAAAATACACATTCAAGACAACGTGGTCACATCACAAAAGTCACACAATCAGTCATAAAACTACACAGATGACCGGGACCATCAATCCATTACGGAGCCCCTAAAGGGACGTGGTGGTGGAAAAAAATTTAGGTTGGGAGATTCTTTTTTTCACATCTTTTGCGTTCCCTCGCAAAGATATTTGCGTTCCCACGCAAAACCTGTTTTGAGCTCGGACAGACACCTCTGTTTAATGTCCCGCTGGCAGTGTTTCCCGCTGGCAAGTGTATAAGGAAACATGGAATTAGTTTCCATTGTTATGCTGATGACACTCAAATATATATTTCATCACGGCCGGATGAAAACGCTAAATTTTCCAAATTGACAGAGTGTGTTTCTTTTATTAAATCCAGACAAGACAGACGTAATACTTATCGGTTCAAAAAACCGCCCACAAAACCTCGCACAATACAACTTTAACATCATAGGATGTCCTGTTACTTTATCCTCTACAGTAAAAGACCTGGGTGTTATACTCGATTGCAACCTGTCTTTTGAAAATCATATTTCATATGTTACAAAAACAGCCTTTTTCCACCTTAGAAACATTGCTAAGCTACGTAATATGCTATCAGTTTCTGATGCAGAAAAGTTAGTTCATGCATTCATGACCTGGAGACTGGATTACTGTAATGCTTTATTAGCTGGTTGTCCTGCATCCTCAATAAACAAGCTACAGTTAGTCCAAAATGCCGCCGCTAGAGTTCTTACGAGATCAAGAAAATATGATCATATAACACCGATTTTATCATCACTGCATTGGTTACCTATAAAGCTCCGTATTAATTACAAGATATTGCTACTGACTTATAAAGCCCTAAACAGCTTAGCTCCAGTCTATTTAACGGATCTTCTATCGCCCTATAATCCATCGCGCTCTTTAAGATCACTAAATTCAAGGCTTTTGGTCATACCTAGGATATCCAGAACCACCAAAGGAGGGAGAGCATTTTCACATTTGGCTCCAAAACTCTGGAATAGTCTTCCTGATACTGTTCGTTGCTCAAACTCGCTCTCCCAGTTTAAAACTAGATTAAAGTCGCATCTCTTCAGCCAGGCATTCATATAATCCTACAGTTCAAACTACAATCCGGCCTCTAGCTCATAAATGCCAGAGGAGAACTGGCCCCCGACTGAGCCTGGGTTCAATTCAATTCAATTCAAATTTATTTGTATAGCGCTTTTCACAATACATATTGTCTCAAAGCAGCTTTACAGAAAGTGCATTTCAAAAAAAAAAAAAAAAAAAAATGTACATAGAAAAATACAGTTAGTTAATCATGCATTAATTTAGGGCATAACATATCGCCGGCGTCGAGTCGTCTCCTCACGGGCGTGGAGTCGTCTCCTCACGGGCTTCGAGTCGTCTCTGCATGGGTGTTGGGGCATCTGAAGTTTCCATGAGAGGCTGGATACAAACTGGAGCTGACGTACTCTATTTACTAGCGTCCCGAGATAACAACAGAAAAGCAGATGGGAAATAATTAGCGTAGCTGCTGTTCCTAATATTAATGCATTCAATCTGATTCAACTGTAGTATAAAAGGTAAGTATTATGTGAATGCTTGGCTAAAGAGATGCGTCTTTAATCTAGTTTTAAACTGGGACAGCGAATCTGAGCCTCGAACAATATCCGGAAGGCCATTCCAGAGTTTAGGAGCTAAATGTGAAAATGCCCTCCCTCCTTTAGTGGTCTTAGATATCCTAGGAATGACCAGAAGCCTCGAATTTAGTGATCTTAAAGAGCGTGATGGATTGTAGGGCGATAGAAGTTCCGTTAAGTACCCAGGAGCTAAACCATTTAGGGCTTTATAGGTCATTAGTAATACTTTGTAATTGATACGGAACTTAATAGGTAACCAGTGTAGAGATGAAAGAATAGGTGTTATATGATCATATTTTCTTGACCTAGTAAGAACTCTAGCAGCTGCATTTTGGACTAACTGTAGCTTGTTTATTGAGGATGCAGGACAACCAGCTAATAAAGCATTACAGTAATCTAGTCTCGAGGTCATGAATGCATGAACTAACTTTTCTGCATCAGAGACAGATAGCATATTACGTAGTTTAGTAATGTTTCTAAGGTGGAAAAAGGCTGTTCTTGTAACATATGAAATATGATTTTCGAAAGACAAGTTGCGATCTAGTATAACCCCCAGGTCTTTTACTGTAGTGGATAAAGTAACAGGACATCCTTCTAAATTGAAGTTGCATTGTAAGAGGTTTTGTGGGCAGTTTTTTGGACCCATAAGTAATACCTCCGTTTTATTTGAGTTTAATAGCAGAAAATTACACGTCATCCAGTATTTTATATCTTTAACACACTCTGTCAATTTAGATAATTTATTGTTTTCATCCGGTCGTGATGAAATATATAATTGAGTGTCATCAGCATAACAGTGGAAATTAATTCCATGTTTTCTTATAATATTACCAAGCGGCAGCATGTATATTGAGAATAGCAGAGGGCCTAACACAGATCCCTGCGGCACTCCATAGTTTACTGAAGTTATCTTCGATTTTCCCCCATTTAAACAGACAAAATGGTAGCGGTCTGATAAGTACGATCTAAACCAGCTTAATGCCTGTCCATGAACACCAGTGTAGTTTTGTAGTCGATCTAAGAGTATTTTGTGATCTATAGTATCGAACGCAGCACTAAGATCAAGTAAAACTAGTATTGAGATACAGCCTTGGTCAGAAGCTAAAAGTAAATCATTTGTAATTTTAACGAGCGCAGTTTCAGTGCTATGATGCGGTCTGAATCCAGACTGAAACTTTTCATAGATATCATTTTCTTGCAAGAAAGAGCACAGTTGAGCGGACACCACTTTTTCTAATATTTTAGACATAAATGGAAGATTTGAAATGGGTCTATAATTTGCTAGATTATTATGATCTAATTGTGGTTTCTTAATGAGAGGTTTTATAACTGCCAGTTTAAATGTTCTTGGAACATGACCTAAAGATAAAGACGAGTTAATAATATTGAGAAGAGGCTCTTCCACTACAGATAACACTTCTTTCAGTAGTTTAGTGGGTATTGGGTCTAATAAACATGTTGTTGGTTTAGATGCAATGATAAGTTTATTTAGCTCTTCCTGTCCTATAGTTGTAAAGCGGCGTAGTTGTTCTTGAGGGGAGATAATTGAGGCTGAATCATAAGACACCATTAAAGATTGTACATTTACAATTGTGTTTCTGATGCTTTCTATTTTCTCAGTGAAGAAGTTCATGAAATCATTACTACTGAACTGTAACGGTATATTTTGTTCGGGTGACGTCTGTTTATTTGTTAGTCTAGCCACGGTGTTAAATAAAAACCTTGGATTACTTTGGTTATTTTCTATTAGTTTGTGGAGATGCTCAGCCCTGGCCGCTTTTGTGACATACTGTCTTTCCACGCGGTTCTCCCAAGGTTTTTTTTTTTTCTCCATTAGGTCACCTGATGGAGTTTTAGGACACCATTAGGTCACCTGATGGAGTTTTAGGACACCATTAGGTCACTTGATGGAGTTTTTCGGTTCCTTGCCACTGTTGCCTTTGGCTTGCTCAGTTGGGGATATTTTGGGGATATTTAATTTAATCAATCAAATTCCTCTTGAAACAAACTTTGTTGTATTATTTTAATTTAATACTGTGAAGCTGCTTTGATACAATCTGTATTGTGAAAAGCGCTAAACAAATATACTTGACTTGTTTCAGAGCTCCGTACGTTAATGGAGCATTTCATAGTGTTTGAACTTGGACTCAAATATAAAGAAATGCGGTCAGTGCTTAACTCAATGAGTTCAGTGAAGTCTGCAGTATTCACAGGCTATTCGAACTTCCCTATTCTTGAGCTAAACATTGTTAAAACACAAACAACACCTATTTACAATCACAGTAACCTAGACAACGAGCTACAACCCAATTCTCATCAAAACAAGCGTTTATAATAATATAGGCTAAATGGATCTCTATGAGCAGGCGCTGAGAGACAAGTTCAAAGGGACCGTCTGAAAAGTGCAATATAACCCAAAAACGACTACAGCATCAACTCATTGTCAAAAATACAAAAATAGTCATTAAAGTCAATGTTACAAACTGTAGTGCCACCCAATTCAGTTTACACATCAATGGTGACCCACTGGTCATACTACACTGCTTTTGCACATTTTAGGCTATATTATGAAAAATATTCAATAAAAATCTAGTTCACACATCACCGCTCGTTGGTTATAGGCCTACAACACTTAGTTTGGGAAGTAATTGCACATTAAAAAAATAAGTAGGCCTATTCTTTACACAAATTATAGGCCTATTGGTACTGTACGCAGCTTTTGCATTATTTGCTTACTGAATTTGATGGCATTACACCGTATAACAGTGTGAAGTTATTTAGTATTTTTTCTAAAAAGGGTGAAGTTATTGATTTTATTTCATAATAAATAATCATAAAAATTATGCATTTTTTAAACAAACTAATTAATGTATAACCAGCAGGAGAGCAGTGATGTGTGAACTGAATTTGGTGACAGTACAGTGAGTCACAGTGAAGCTATTGAATAACATAAAATGTGCAGAAGCGTTTTCGGATTTGCACTTTGCAGACGGACCCTTATTTGGACTTGTCTGGTTAGAGACAAAGTAATATTATAAAGCTCGTTTTGATGAGAATTGGGTTGTAGCTCGTTGTCTAGGTTACTGTGATTGTAAATAGGTGTCGTTTGTGTTTTAACAACGTTTAGCTCTAGAATAGGGAAGTTCGAATAGCCTATGAATACTGCAAACTTCACTGAACTCCTTGAGTTAAGCACTGACCGCATTTCTTTATATTTGAGTCCAAGTTCAAACACTATGAAACGCTCCATTAACGTACAGAGCTCTGAAACACTGCCAGCGGGACATTAAACAGAGGTGTCTGTCCGAGCTCAAAACAGGTTTTGCGTGGGAACGCAAAGTTTCTCGGGGGAACGCAAAAGATTTGGAAAAAAAAAATTCTCCCAACCTAATTTTTTTTCCCACCACCAAGTCCCTTTAGGGGCTCCATAATCCATGCACTAAAATCACAGTCATAAAAACAGTGACGATCATGCCGCTAAGTTGGTGACAGAACCAACCAAATCCATACAAAAGACACATTACAGAAACCAAAAAAATAACCTTTTAGGGCCACTCGAGCCTAAAACAGATCGTCTGAGCAGCGGGGTAAAGACGAGATGGGATCACAGCAGTAAATTAGAAAGTTCTGATTCCCCACAGCAGCAGATGTGGCTCAAAGAGCGAGAGTTGCTAACAGCAAGTTGTTAAGGTGGCTGCTCAACCTTGTTTTAACGCGAGCAGAGAGAACTCCTAAACACAAATATGTATTAATCTAATTAAAACCAATTACAGACTAAAAAGAAAAACCATAGACACTGTATTCACCCTGATTTAATATCGGCACAGGCACACAGAAGTCATAAGATGGGTCCTTTAGCGAGTCAATCAACAACAGCTGGTACTCTGACGTGGCTATTAGGAGGTGCCCCTCCGATGGAAGCCCCGAAGGCACGCCACAAAGCACATTGCAGACCACTCAAACAAACAAACTTCCCGAAAGGTTACAACAGTAAGTTACCACATTCAAACTTACCTAAATGTGGATGTCACCCCAAAAAACACGCACCGCCTCGATGGCCTAGTGTCACACTAAACAAATAAAGAAATAATGCAACAAAATCAAAACAACCAGCTGCACAGCTGAAACACATACCTCTGCGGTCTCTTGGAATGAAGAAAAGGGGCGGACTTTCGACAATAGAGACAGAGCGTATTTAGGCCACGCCCACACCCAGGGGGAAAACAAACCAACTGTCTCCATTGACTTTGCATTGCGAGAGGCTGCTTCCTTGTCATTTCTTGCTAACAAAAGACAGAAAAATGCCTAAAAACTGCTGTGTGACAAGGTGTACAGCAAAGAAGCTAAAAAAAAACAGAAATACGTTTGTATTAGCTCTCGACCCCAAAAAACGAGTGTTTAGGACATAAAAGTGGATACAGGCAGTTGAGACAGAGCGTCACGTGTCTCATTACTATGAGAACTAACGTACGCCACTGGAGGAGACCGTGATCGACAACACATGATAGTTTTCTTACAGAAATATAATATATAAAACTGACATTTGGATATTTGGCTCACCAGTGACCAAATGTTTAACTTACTGCACACGTGGTGTATTTTTAGTGCATACTGAGTGTCAGGATCCCACAATTTACCCATTCGTTCCAGCCTGTATCCACTTTTATGTCCTCAAACGCTCGTTTTTTGGGGTCGACAGCTTATGAAAACTTATTTCTGGGTTTCTTAGCTTGTTTGCTGTACACCTTGTCACATAGCAGCTTTTAGGCATTATTCTGTCTTTTCTTAGAAGCAAGAAATGACAAGGAGGCAGCCTCTCGCAATGCAAAGTCAATGGAGACAGTTGCTTTGTTTTCCCCCTTGGTGGGCGACGTGGTCTTCAGATTATGACGCGTTGCGCTCTGACTCTATGACGCATCCAGTCAGGGACTGCGGTCAAGCCAGCCGCGGTTTGAAAATACACGGTCAAGCCAGCCGTGGTTTGAAAATACACGGTCAAGCCAGCCGCCAAAAAAAAAAGCGTGTGCGCCTTACTGTGAATACGGTCATTTCAGTAACAGCAGAGAGAAAACGCTCTTTCAGAGTGCTCGAGTTGCCCAGATCTATCTATCTATCTATCTATCTATCTATCTATCTATCTATCTATCTATCCATCCATCCATCCATCCGTCCATCCATCCGTCCGTCCGTCTGTCTGTCTGTCTGTCTATCTATCTATCTCTCTTTTTTCTTTCTTTCTTTCTTTCTTCTCTCTCTCTCTCTCTCTCTCTCTCTCTCTCTCTCTCTCTCTCTCTCTCTCTTTCTTTCTTTCTATATATCTTTTTTCTTTTTTCTATCTTTTTCTTCTTCTTTATCTATCTATCTATCTATCTCTTTCTTTCTATCTAATTTTAATTTCTATCTATCTATCTATTTATATATTTCTTTCTTTCTATCTAATTTAAATTTCTATCTATCTATCTATTTATCTATTTCTTTCTTTGTATCTATCTATCTATCTATCTATCTATCTCTTTCTTTCTATCTAATTTTAATTTCTTTCTTTCATCTAATATTCTTTCTTTCTATCTATTTATTTATTTATTTATTTCTATCTAATATTCTTTCTTTCTATCTATTTATTTATTTATTTATTTCTATCTAATTTTAATTTATTTATTTCATCTAATATTTCTTTAATTCTATCTATCTATCTATCTCTTTCTTTCTTTCTAATTTTAATTTCTTTCTTTCATCTAATATTCTTTCTATCTATCTATCTCTTTCTTTCTTTCTTTCTAATTTTAATTTCTTTCTTTCATCTATTATTTCTTTCTTTCATTCTATCTATCTATCTATCTATCTAATTTTAATTTCTTTCTTTCATCTATTATTTCTTTCTATCTATCTATCTATCTATCTATCTAATTTTCTATCTATCTATCTATCTATCCATCTTTCTATCTATCTATCTATCTATCTATCTATCTATCTATCTATCTATCTATCCATCTATCTGTGAGAGACGATATAATAAGATGCCATATTTGGAGAGTTTTTGTACTTTACTCTGTTATCCTTTTAATTTACACTCACGTTTTCTTTGCAAGTTGTGTATTTCTTTGACTAATGTTTTTTTTTTCTTTATAGGTCACATCTAGAGAATTTTTATGTAGAGATTTACAACATAATTATTTGCACAAAAAAAGCAGTAAAATAAAGTATACATTCTTTCTAAATACATCTTTTGTTTTTGTTTTAATATATATTTTATACTACATTAAACGTTTATGGAATTCAATGTCCCACCTAGTATGCACACCTCATTTGAAACCATTTTACTGCAGCATTTTGGAGATATGTCAATTTATTCGACTTCAGAGGCCTATAAAGACTTCACTTCTAATAAGTAGAAACAACTAACGGTCAGTTCTTATAGGGGACGTCCCATACAGTATACACGCCTCATATAAAAAAAAATGTCTGCAGCATTTTGGAGTTATGTCACATTTTACAACTTTAGACGCCTATAAAGACCTCATTTCTAATAAGTAGAAAAACCTAATGGTCAGTTCTTATAGGGGACGTCCCATACAGTATGCACACCTCATATCAAAACATTTTACTGTAGCATTTTTGAGATATGTCACATTTTACTACTTTAGAGGCCTATAAAGACCTCATTTCTAATAAGTAGAAACAACTAATGGTCAGTTCTTATAGGGGACGTCCCATACAGTATGCACACCTCATATCAAAACATTTTACTGTAGCATTTTTGAGATATGTCACATTTTACTACTTTAGAGGCCTATAAAGACCTCATTTCTAATAAGCAGAAACAACTAATGGCCATTTCTTATAGGGGACGTCCCATACAGTATACACACCTCATATCAAAACATTTTACTGCAGCATTTTGGAGTTATGTCACATTTTACAACTTTAGATGCCTATAAAGACCTCATTTCTAATAAGTAGAAACAACTAACGGTCAGTTCTTATAGGGGACGTCCCATACAGTATACACACCTCATATCAAAACATTTTACTGCAGCATTTTGGAGTTATGTCACATTTTACAACTTTAGACGCCTATAAAGACCTCATTTCTAATAAGTAGAAACAACTAATGGCCATTTCTTATAGGGGACGTCCCATACAGTATGCACACCTCATATCAAAACATTTTACTGTAGCATTTTTGAGATATGTCACATTTTACTACTTTAGAGGCCTATAAAGACCTTATTTCTAATAAGTAGAAACAACTAACGGTCAGTTCTTATAGGGGACGTCCCATACAGTATACACACCTCATATCAAAACATTTTACTGTAGCATTTTTGAGATATGTCACATTTTACTACTTTAGAGGCCTACAAAGACCTCATTTCTAATAAGTAGAAACAACTAACGGTCAGTTCTTATAGGGGACGTCCCATACAGTATACACGCCTCATATCAAAGCATTTTACTGCAGCATTTTGGAGTTATGTCACATTTTACTACTTTAGAGGCCTATAAAGACCTAATTTCTAATAAGTAGAAACAACTAATGGCCATTTCTTATAGGGGACGTCCCATACAGTATACACGCCTCATATCAAAACATTTTACTGCAGCATTTTGGAGTTATGTCACATTTTACAACTTTAGAGGCCTATAAAGACCTCATTTCTAATAAGTAGAAACAACTAATGGCCATTTCTTATAGGGGACGTCCCATACAGTATACACGCCTCATATCAAAGCATTTTACTGCAGCATTTTGGAGTTATGTCACATTTTACAACTTTAGAGGCCTATAAAGACCTCATTTCTAATAAGTAGAAACAACTAATGGCCATTTCTTATAGGGGACGTCCCATACAGTATGCACACCTCATATCAAAACATTTTACTGCAGCATTTTGGAGTTATGTCACATTTTACAACTTTAGAGGCCTATAAAGACCTCATTTCTAATAAGTAGAAACAACTAATGGCCATTTCTTATAGGGGACGTCCCATACAGTATGCACACCTCATATCAAAGCATTTTACTGCAGCATTTTGGAGTTATGTCACATTTTACTACTTCAGAGGCCTATAAAGACCTCATTTCTAATAAGTAGAAACAACTAATGGCCATTTCTTATAGGGGACGTCCCATACAGTATGCACACCTCATATCAAAACATTTTACTGCAGCATTTTGGAGTTATGTCACATTTTACAACTTTAGAGGCCTATAAAGACCTCATTTCTAATAAGTAGAAACAACTAATGGCCATTTCTTATAGGGGACGTCCCATACAGTATGCACACCTCATATCAAAACATTTTACTGCAGCATTTTGGAGTTATGTCACATTTTACAACTTTGGAGGCCTATAAAGACCTCATTTCTAATAAGTAGAAACAACTAATGGCCATTTCTTATAGGGGACGTCCCATACAGTATGCACACCTCATATCAAAGCATTTTACTGCAGCATTTTGGAGTTATGTCACATTTTACTACTTCAGAGGCCTATAAAGACCTCATTTCTAATAAGTAGAAACAACTAATGGCCATTTCTTATAGGGGACGTCCCATACAGTATGCACACCTCATATCAAAACATTTTACTGCAGCATTTTGGAGTTATGTCACATTTTACAACTTTAGAGGCCTATAAAGACCTCATTTCTAATAAGTAGAAACAACTAATGGCCATTTCTTATAGGGGACGTCCCATACAGTATGCACACCTCATATCAAAGCATTTTACTGCAGCATTTTGGAGTTATGTCACATTTTACTACTTCAGAGGCCTATAAAGACCGAATTTCTAGAAACAACTAATGGCCATTTCTTATAGGGGACGTCCCATACAGTATGCACACCTCATATCAAAACATTTTACTGCAGCATTTTGGAGTTATGTCACATTTTACAACTTTAGAGGCCTATAAAGACCTCATTTCTAATAAGTAGAAACAACTAATGGCCATTTCTTATAGGGGACGTCCCATACAGTATGCACACCTCATATCAAAACATTTTACTGCAGCATTTTGGAGTTATGTCACATTTTACAACTTTAGAGGCCTATAAAGACCTCATTTCTAATAAGTAGAAACAACTAATGGCCATTTCTTATAGGGGACGTCCCATACAGTATGCACACCTCATATCAAAGCATTTTACTGCAGCATTTTGGAGTTATGTCACATTTTACTACTTCAGAGGCCTATAAAGACCTCATTTCTAATAAGTAGAAAATACTAATGGTCAGTTCTTATAGGGGACGTCCCATACAGTATACACGCCTCATATCAAAGCATTTTACTGCAGCATTTTGGAGTTATGTCACGTTTTACTACTTCAGAGGCCTATAAAGACCGAATTTCTAGAAACAACTAATGGCCATTTCTTATAGGGGACGTCCCATACAGTATACACACCTCATATCAAAACATTTTACTGCAGCATTTTGGAGTTATGTCACATTTTACAACTTTAGAGGCCTATAAAGACCTCATTTCTAATAAGTAGAAACAACTAATGGCCATTTCTTATAGGGGACGTCCCATACAGTATGCACACCTCATATCAAAACATTTTACTGCAGCATTTTGGAGTTATGTCACATTTTACTACTTCAGAGGCCTATAAAGACCTAATTTCTAATAAGTAGAAAAACCTAATGGCCATTTCTTATAGGGGACGTCCCATACAGTATACACGCCTCATATCAAAGCATTTTACTGTAGCGTTTTAGAGTTATGTCACATTTTACAACTTCAGAGACCTATAAAGACCTCATTTCTAATAAGTAGAAAAAAACTAATTGCTATTTCTTATAGGGGACGTCACATACAGTATACACACCTCATATCAAAGCATTTTACTGCAGCATTTTGGAGTTTTGTCACATTTTACTACTTCAGAGGCCTATAAACACCTCATTTCTAATAAGTAGAAAAAAGTAATGGTCAGTTTTTACAGGGGACGTCCCATACAGTATGCACACCTCATATCAAAGCATTTTACTGCAGCATTTTGGAGATTTGTCACATTATTCAAATTCAGAGGCCTGTAAAGACCTCATTTTCAATAAGTAGAAAAAACGAATGGTCAGTTTTTATAGGCGACGTCCCCTACAGTATGTTCACCTCATATCAGACCATTTTACTGCAGCGTTTTAAAGATATGTTATATTTTACTACTTCAGAGGCCTATGAAGACCATTTTTTATTAAGTAGAAAAATATGAATTGCCAGGTCTTATAGGGAACGTCCCATACAGTATGCATGTCACAGATTCTGTTGTAGAATGCAGATGAACACGATGATGAAGGCAAAGGCGCCATCCCCTGGAAGGCGCGATCTCGCGCCGGCAGATGGATAGAGGCGGCTTAGCTGGAGGACAAAGAAGCCGGAGAGAGCCATAAAAAAACACCCTGGGTGGTGCAGATGGTGGTGACAGCCAGGGGATGGCCTTGAGCAGGGAAGAGCAGAAGGAGACCCAGACCACAGCCAGGACTGCCTCCCACGGCGGCGGCGCAGGAGGCAGTAGCCATGGAGTGAAGAGTCCCGACGCCACCATGGGGACTACCGGAGGTGACGACGGTGATGGAGGTGAGGCACACCACGTAGCCAGAGAAGCGATGAGGCAGTGAGACACAAAGACCTAGGCAACCGTGACTGGGCCGCAGCGACGACCCCCTGAGGTGGAAGCAGGGATCCAGGTTAGAGGCTGAGCTGGAGCGACCATATGTGGAGGTGGAGCCTGAGGGAGGGCGGGGCTAGCCAAAGCTGAAGAGGTGGAGGGCCGCAGGGCAACGAATGGGCCGCAAGTCCATGGTGAAAGTGGTGCGATGACCAACCCAAGTGGAGCCGACGTGCCGAGGGAGCCCGGCGAGGCCTGTGCTCTTACCACCCTTGAGCCAGGGCGACGGGTAGAGGAGGAGCGGAGGCGGAGCACTCAGAGGCTGGAGGCGGAGCCACAGTCTCCACACTCCCAGGCGAAGATAGCTCCCAGCAGGCCCAAGATGTAGCCGTGCCACTGAGAGGAGGCTGAGATGCACTGCGGGACTAATGGGAGGAAGAGATGACTGGGTGGCAGGAGTGTCTTGGGACTGCAGAAACAGACAAATACTGAGGAAACATACACGTTTATTACAAGTGGTTTGGAGAGGTGGTGAGAGAAGGAGGTTGGGCGGGTCACAGTCTGGGTGGTCTTGGTTGGGAACTGGGTTGTGAGTGGGACTGGCGTTGTTGTCCACAGTTCCGACGGTGAGTGGCGATTCACAAGACGCCAGCAACCAGTCTACGAATTCTGAATTTCTACTTATTAGAAATGAGGTCTTTATAGGCCTCTAAAGTTGTAAAATGTGACAAAACTCCAAAATGCTGCAGTAAAATGTTTTGATATGAGGTGTGTATACTGTATGGGACGTCCCCTATAAGAACTGACCGTTAGTTTTTTCTACTTATTAGAAATGAGGTCTTTGTAGGCCTCTAAAGTAGTAAAATGTGACATATCTCAAAAATGCTACAGTAAAATGTTTTGATATGAGGTGTGCATACTGTATGGGACGTCCCCTATAAGAACTGACCGTTAGTTGTTTCTACTTAATAGAAGTGAGGTCTTTATAGGCCTCTGAAGTAGTAAAATGTGACATAACTCCAAAATGCTGCAGTAAAATGCTTTGATATGAGGTGTGCATACTGTATGGGACGTCCCCTATAAGAACTGACCGTTAGTTGTTTCTACTTAATAGAAGTGAGGTCTTTATAGGCCTCTGAAGTAGTAAAATGTGACATAACTCCAAAATACTGCAGTAAAATGCTTTGATATGAGGCGTGTATACTGTATGGGACGTCCTCTATAAGAAATGGCCATTAGGTTTTTCTACTTATTAGAAATGAGGTCTTTATAGGCCTCTGAAGTAGTAAAATGTGACATAACTCCAAAATGCTGCAGTAAAATGCTTTGATATGAGGCGTGTATACTGTATGGGACGTCCTCTATAAGAAATGGCCATTAGGTTTTTCTACTTATTAGAAATGAGGTCTTTATAGGCCTCTGAAGTAGTAAAATGTGACATAACTCCAAAATGCTGCAGTAAAATGCTTTGATATGAGGTGTGCATACTGTATGGGACGTCCCCTATAAGAAATGACCATTAGTATTTTCTACTTATTAGAAATTCGGTCTTTATAGGCCTCTGAAGTAGTAAAATGTGGCATAACTCCAAAATGCTGCAGTAAAATGGTTTGATATGAGGCGTGTATACTGTATGGGACGTCCCCTATAAGAAATGGCCATTAGTTTTTCTACTTATTAGAAATGAGGTCTTTATAGGCCTCTGAAGTAGTAAAATGTGACATAACTCCAAAATGCTGCAGTAAAATGGTTTGATATGAGGTGTGTATACTGTATGGGACGTCCCCTATAAGAAATGGCCATTAGGTTTTTCTACTTATTAGAAATGAGGTCTTTATAGGCCTCTGAAGTAGTAAAACGTGATATAACTCCAAAATGCTGCAGTAAAATGCTTTGATATGAGGTGTGCATACTGTATGGGACGTCCCCTATAAGAAATGGCCATTAGTTGTTTCTAGAAATTCGGTCTTTATAGGCCTCTGAAGTAGTAAAACGTGACATAACTCCAAAATGCTGCAGTAAAATGCTTTGATATGAGGCGTGTATACTGTATGGGACGTCCCCTATAAGAACTGACCATTAGTATTTTCTACTTATTAGAAATGAGGTCTTTATAGGCCTCTGAAGTAGTCAAATGTGACATAACTCCAAAATGCTGCATTAAAATGCTTTGATATGAGGTGTGCATACTGTATGGGACGTCCCCTATAAGAAATGGCCATTAGGTTTTTCTACTTATTAGAAATTAGGTCTTTATAGGCCTCTGAAGTAGTAAAATGTGACATATCTCCAAAATGCTGCAGTAAAATGCTTTGATATGAGGCGTGTATACTGTATGGGACGTCCTCTATAAGAAATGGCCATTAGGTTTTTCTACTTATTAGAAATTAGGTCTTTATAGGCCTCTGAAGTAGTAAAATGTGACATATCTCCAAAATGCTGCAGTAAAATGCTTTGATATGAGGTGTGCATACTGTATGGGACGTCCCCTATAAGAACTGACCATTAGTATTTTCTACTTATTAGAAATTCGGTCTTTATAGGCCTCTGAAGTAGTAAAACGTGACATAACTCCAAAATGCTGCAGTAAAATGCTTTGATATGAGGCGTGTATACTGTATGGGACGTCCCCTATAAGAAATGGCCATTAGGTTTTTCTACTTATTAGAAATTCGGTCTTTATAGGCCTCTGAAGTAGTAAAACGTGACAAAACTCCAAAATGCTGCAGTGAAATGGTTTGATATGAGGCGTGTATACTGTATGGGACGTCCCCTATAAGAAATGGCCATTAGGTTTTTCTACTTATTAGAAATGAAGTCTTTATAGGCCTCTGAAGTAGTAAAATGTGACATATCTCCAAAATGCTGCAGTAAAATGGTTTCAAATGAGGTGTGCATACTAGGTGGGACATTGAATTCCAGAAACTTTTAATATATGAAAAAATATATATATATGTATATATATATATATAAAAAGATGTATTTAGAAAGAATGTATACTTTATTTTACTGCTTTTTTTGTGCAAATAATTATGTTGTAAACCTCTACATACAAATTCTTTAAATGTGAGAATTACTATAAAGAAAAAAAAATAGTCAAAGAAATACACAACTTGCAAAGACAACGTGAGTGTAAATTAAAAGGATAACAGAGTAAAGTACAAAAACTCTCCAAATATGGAATCTTATTATATCGTCTCTCACAGATGATAGATAGATAGATAGATAGATAGATAGATAGATAGATAGATAGATAGATAGATAGATAGATAGATAGATAGATAGATAGATAGATAGATAGATAGATAGATAGATAGAATGAAAGAAAGATTTATTAGATGAAAGAAAGAAAGAAATTAAAATTAGATAGAAAGAAAGGAATAGACAGATAGATAGATAGATATGAAAAAAGAAGAAAAAGATAGAAGAAAAGATAGAAAAAAGATATAGAAAGAAAGAAAGAAAGATAGATAGATAGAAAGAAAGAAAGAAAGAAAGAAAGATAGATAGATAGATAGATAGATAGATAGATAGATAGATAGATAGATAGATAGATAGATAGATAGATAGATAGATAGATAGATAGATAGATAGATAGATAGATAGATCTGGGCAACTCGAGCACTCTGAAAGAGCGTTTTCTCTCTGCTGTTACTGAAATTACCGTATTCACAGTAATAGGCGCACACGCTTTTTTTTGGGCGGCTGGCTTGACCGTGTATTTTCAAACCACGGCTGGCCATATACGTAATGAGGATGAGTCACTCACTTCACCACACAACTATTTAAAAAAAGATATAGTTATCTAAGTCAGTCACACCTCGACTTTCTTCCAAATAACGCACATTTCATTCATAATATTATAAATACAGGCCTCTATATTTCCTGCACATTTTTGTTTTTCTGAATTGTCTGAATGGCTAATAAAAATAGGTAATACAAAACGATTACTTGGTCACCACCACCAAGGTGAATTGGTTTAGTCTTGACTTGTGGTCGTGATTCGTCGTGAGTGACAGTTGGTATGGGGGGGATCAGGGGAAATCTGTTGATTGTCGATGTCGAGTGCCAAATAAGAGATGGACAAGAAAGGTCAAAGCCATCAGGTGCCCAATTTAGAAACGAGCGAAAGATAAAGGTATGCAACTATGTTTTCTCTGTATGATTACGGTATCCATGTCATGAATGAAGGGGCAATATTAATTGGTGGGTATAACTCTTATTTGTTAGCCTTTTTGCTATGATTCTTGCTATGCTTAACAATAATTCGTTTTTAACTCAAACACGAGATCTAATTTCACCATAATATTGTGCTTTGCAACAAAACTGTTACAAGTTCAGTTATTACACTGCAAAAAATGCTTTTCTTACTTATTTTTGTCTTGTTTCCAGTCCAAATATCAAACATTTCTTAAATCATAATAGTCGACTGGGACTGCTTCCTGCTCAGCTACTGTTCGGACGCTCTTGCTTACTGCTCCGCGCTTTGCTCTATCGCTTTTATATTTTATCTTCTATACTTTTATAATTTGAGCTCTTTTTATCACCTAATTTTAACTTCAGCAAATCAGCACAGTGCTCAAACGACAAAGTTTGGATTACTACAAAAACGCAGAATTCTTCTACCCGACCAGCTTACATTCCGGGGAAAGGAAAACACAACTGCCTACAAGGATAAGAGAGAAAATGCCTCTTCTGGAATCTACTTGCTGCACTAACTGCCACAGACTTTTACAAAGGATTGCAGTTCTTGAAACAAAGTTATTTACGGGACCACCAAACCAGACGGAACACACAACAGAGCTTCGTCATGGACGCCCTCAGCATATAGCCGGTGAGTCCCATGAAACTAGTGCTCCTCGACAGGTAGAGAAACAAGCCGATCGACTTACAAACCGATGGCACAAACAGGGAGCGAGACCCAAAGGCACTCGAGACATCAGATTGTCACGAGCCTCACATATTACCGCAGTAGCATCCTCTACCCCAGATACAGCTCTGACAAAGATTGCAAACACTGGTCTCCCACCAACACCTATACATCTTGAGAACAGATTTGAAGTACTAATGAATGTAAATGAGGAATCCCCAAACGTGATGAATGTGATCGAACACAGACTGTATCAGCCAGTAGCTAACACTGATGCTAACTGGCGCTCAAGGTCGAGCAGACAGCGGCACTCAGCTCAGAGCACAGCCGAGCCCAGGACTCTGATAGTGGGGGACTCCATAATCAGAAACATTAGCAGCAGGGATACAACTACATGCTGCCTTCCACAAGCTACAACTTCTGATATAAACAGGGAACTTCAGAACATTCTAATGAAACATAAGACTGCAAATCGACTCATCATTCATGTGGGGAAGAATGACATTCATAAAGAGCAGTCAGAACTCCTTAAGAAGGATTTCAATGAACTTTTTGAAACACTTAAAAAACTGAAAGTTCAGACATTCATCAGTGGACCACTCCCAGCAAGAGGAACAAACAGGTTTTCACGGTTGCTTGGGATTAATACATGGCTGCAAAAAACCTGCAATATAAAAGGAGTAAACTTCATTGACAACTTCAATCTCTTCTGGAGTCAGAGACAACTATTTCATCGGGATGGCCATCACCCAAACAAACTTGGTTCAAGCGTGTTAAAGGACAACATCTACTTCTCCCTCAATCATCCTTCTGCAGTGTGTGCCAATCCACTCAATCAGAACGGCACACACACACCTGGACACAGTATGAATGACCACAGGACTTCACTTCATGATGTTGACATATCACACAAGGACAATGATAACACCACTGAGCCACAACAACCTCTGCTCACGGACACAATCTCAGCTGAGCCCTGCCCACAGAGCTCACCACAGACAGACACATCAGAACTGCTCCAAGATTCAGCACCCAAGGACGACTTCCTGGAAAACAGCCAGGGAAGCCAGGACAGCATATCACAGCCTCCTATAACACCAGAGCAACAGCCCCTTTCACCAGACACGTTCTCCCTCTCGCCAGCAACTCCACTTCTGTGCTTCTCACAGAAAATGGAAGAACTGGTGCATGCTGGAACCAGACTATCCCACTCTTTTGCTGCAAGCCCCCAGATATCAACCAAAAAACGTCGGGCACCGCTACCACCAAAGCCTGCAGGCCCAGCTCGCCCTCCCCCTGCCTCTGTGAGAGCTCTTCGGCCTCTGCCACAACGCCAGGGCCCACACCCTCCTCCATCTGCTCGAGGTGAACCAAAAACAACTGATACCAGCTCTCAGTGATGTATGTCGGGTCCCCGCTTTGATAACAGTAACTTTCTCAAATGTTTACAGAACAAGCGGGAACCCAGTGTGCCTGTATCTTTCTCTATTGCTGTTCTATTACTAGATAGAAAGTCTAAGGCCTTCAATAGCCGTACTGCAAACTCAACTAATCTGGTGCCTATTGCACGTCTAACTAAGATTGGTGTAGGGAAAAAAAGTAAGACTGTTAAGTTAGCAATTTTAAACATCCGCTCACTTAAAAATAAATCACTTCTAGTCAATGACTTAATAACCACAAACAACCTGGATTTTATGCTTCTAAATGAAACCTGGCTAGAAGACAGCTGCAGTGCAACAATCCTCAATGAAACATCCCCTCCTAACTTTACTTTTATGAGTGTCTGCAGAGCTGTTAAGAGAGGTGGGGGTCTAGCTGCTCTTTTTAAAGATATCTATCAATGTAAGCAAATATCATTTGGGAACTACACGTCTTTCGAATATCTGGGTATTGTATTAAAAGGTGCTCCACGCATTTTACTCATCATTATTTACAGGCCTCCAAAATACTCTCCAGCCTTTGCTGAGGAATTTACAGAACTGTTATCAACAATTACCTCAGAGTTTGACTGTTTTGCCATTGCTGGAGATTTTAACATTCACATAGATAATGCAGAAAACAATATGGCAAAAGAAATCAAAACTGTTTTAAAAACTTTTGATCTGACTCAGCATGTACATGGACCCACACACAATCATGGACACACTCTAGATTTACTTATCAGTAAGGGTCTAAACATCTCATCGATTGTTATTAAGGATGTAGTCTGATCATTTCTGTATTTTCTTTGATATATTGATCTCTCCTGCCACTGAAGCTAGATCTGAGTCTGTCAAGAAGAGATGCTTAAATGAGAACACTAGTGTACTATTTATGAAGGCTATATCCTTAACACCAAGCATATCTGCTGACTCTGTTGATTTTCTCCTTGATTCTTTTAACTCAAAAGTTAAAAGTGCAATTGATGATATTGCTCCTATGAAAGTCAGGAAGAAGAGTGGCAGACAAAAAGCACCTTGGAGAAACTCAACAGCAGTGCAAAATATGAAAAGACAATGCAGAAAAGCAGAGCGCATGTGGCGGAAGACAAAGCTTGTAGTCCATTATAACATCTACAAAGACAGCCTTCATGCTTTCAATATGGAACTAGGCAAAGCTAGACAGACTTTCTTCTCAAATATTATAAACTGCAATTTAAACAACACACGCACTCTTTTTGCTACTGTAGAGAGACTGACAAACCCCCCAAGCCAGATTCCCAGTGACATGCTCTCAGACAACAAGTGCAGTAAGTTTGCTTCTTTCTTCTCTGACAAAATCAATAATATCAGAAAGGTGATCAGCACATCCTTGAGTTGTGCTGGGGTCAGACAGATCAGACCACCTGAAAAAGTAGTAACTTTGTCTGATTTAAAAAAAAATTTATGGCAAAATTTTGGAAGAAACCGTACAGCACCTTAAAACATCAACATGCGCTCTTGACACACTTCCCACATCTTTTTTCAAAAGTGTGTTAAACAGTTTAGAAGCAGATCTTCTAGAAGTGGTAAATGCCTCACTTCTCTCTGGGAGTTTTCCAAACTCCCTGAAAACTGCAGTTGTCAAGCCCCTCCTGAAAAAGAGCAATCTGGATAAGACCATATTAAGCAACTATAGACCGATCTCAAATCTTCCTTTCATAGGCAAGATCATTGAAAAAGTTATCTTCAATCAGCTGAACAAATTCTTAAGCTCGAATGGATACTTTGACAATTTTCAATCTGGTTTCCGACCGCACCACAGCACAGAGACAGCGCTCATAAAGATAATAAACGATATTCGCTTAAATACTGATTCAGGCAAATTATCAGTGCTGGTTCTACTCGACCTCAGTGCTGCATTTGACACTGTCGATCATAACATACTTCTTGACAGGCTGGAAAACTGGGTGGGGCTTTCTGGGATAGTCCTAAAATGGTTCAGGTCATACTTAGATGGGAGAGGTTATTATGTGAGTATAGGAGACCATAAGTCTGAGTGGACATCCATGACATGCGGAGTCCCTCAAGGCTCAATTCTTGCGCCACTCCTGTTCAACCTGTATATGCTCCCAATGAGCCAAATAATGAGAAATAACCAAATTGCTTACCACAGCTATGCAGACGATACACAGCTGTACTTAGCCCTATCGCCTAATGATTACAGCCCCATTGACTCCCTGTGCCAATGCATTGATGAAGTCAACAGTTGGATGTGTCAAAACTTTCTTCAATTAAACAAAGACAAAACTGAAGTTATTGCGTTTGGAAACAAAGATGAGGTTCTCAAGGTGAACGCATACCTTCTCTCTAGGGGTCAAACAACTAAAAATCAAGTCAGGAATCTTGGTGTGACACTAGAGTCAGACCTTAGTTTCAGTAGTCATGTCAAAGCAATAACTGAATCAGCATACTATCATCTGAAAAATATTGCAAGAATTAGATGCTTTGTTTCCAGACAAGACTTAGAGAAACTTGTGCATGCTTTCATCACCAGCAGGGTGGATTATTGTAATGGACTCCTCACTGGACTTCCCAAAAAGACCATAAGACAGTTGCAGCTCATACAGAACGCTGCCGCTAGGATTCTGAGCAGAACCAGAAAATATGAACATATCACACCAGTCCTCAGGTCTTTACACTGGCTCCCAGTTAGATTTAGGATTGATTTCAAAGTATTATTACTGGTATATAAATCATTCAATGGCCTAGGACCTCAATACATTGCAGATATGCTCACTGAATATAAACCCAACAGATCACTCAGATCATTAGGATCATATCAGCTAGAAATACCAAGGGTTCACTCTAAACATGGTGAGTCTGCTTTTAGCTATTATGCTGGAACAGCTTCCAGAAGAGATCAGATGTGCTCCTACAGTGGTCACATTCAAATCCAGACTCAAAACACTTCTGTTTAGCTATGCATTTACTGAATGAGCACTGTGCCACTGTTCGTCCGACTGTACTGTATTGTATTTCATTTTATTTTTCTAAACTGTTTTAATTATTCTTGTTTCTTTTTATTATTTTAATTTCTTCTATGTAAAGCACTTTGAATTGCCATTGTGTATGAAATGTGCTATATAAATAAACTTGCCTTGCCTTGCCTTGCCTTGCCTTAAATAAAGATGCAACGTTATTTTACTAAAGTAGTAAAATGACATAAGATATTAAGTCTTGTTTTCTGGGGAAATAAATAAAAATTGAGTTTTTGCTTAAAACAAGCAAAACATGATCTGCCAATGGGGTAAGAAAAATAGGCGCTCGAAGGGGGTCTCGCCCAGGGTGTAAATCAATGTAGAACCGCCACTGCTTACATATGCCGCTATCCCCTTGTTTGTCAACAAAAAGCTCTGTAATTCCATTGACAATTCACTTTTCAATTTTATTTGGAAAAACAAGATGCATTATGTGAAAAAATCTGTTATTATGAACACTGTTGAACGTGGTGGTCTAAACTTTTCTAAAAGCATTTTCTAAAAAATCCCACATCTACATGGAATTTTATACCTAATTATATTTTCTCGAAGATTGGTGGTCTAGAATTTTTACTTTTATGTGATTATAAAATAGAAAAAATCCCCTTAATTTTATCTAAATTCCATAAACAAATGCTCTTAGCATGGTCATAAATCTACAGTGGTGGTCAAAATTGATGGCACCCCTGATAAATATGATAAAAAATGGCTGTAAAAAATAAATCTGCATTGTTTATCCATTTGATCTTTCCTTAAAAAAAATGGCAAAAATCTAACCTTTCATTGAAGTAAAAGAATTTAAATTGGGGGGTAAATCACATTATGAAATAAATGTTTTTCTCCAAAACACGCTGGCCATAATTGTTGGCACCCCTAGAATTTTTTATGAGAAAAATATCTCTGAAGTATATTCCCATTAATATTTACCTTTTTAAGCACACCAGGGTGACTAGGAACATGAAATTGTCCAGCTATGACTTCTTGTTTCACAGGACTTTAAATATGAGGAAACACAAAGGCCAAATCCCCCTAATCATCCATCACAATGAGTAAAACTAAAGAATATAGTTCTGATGTGCAGCAAAAGATTGTTGAGCTTCACACAATAGAAAGTGACTGTAAGAAAATATCTAAAGAATTGAAAATCCCCATTTTGACCATCAGGGCAATAATTAAGAAGTTATAATCAACTAAAGATGTTATGAATCTGCCAGGAAGAGGACGTGTGTCTATATTGTCTTAATGGACGATGAGGATGAAAGTTTGAGTGGCCAAAGACTCTTCAAGGATCACAGATGGAGAATTGCAGAGATTGAGTCTTGGGGTCAGAAAGCCTAAAAAAAAATTCTCAAACAACCCCTACATCCCCACATGTTGTTTGGGAGGGTTTCAAGAAAAATCCTCCTCGCTCCTCCAAAAATAAACTCCAGCATATTCAGTTGTCAGACACGACTGGATCTTCAAAAGGGACTGGATTCTGTGGTCAGATCAAACTAAAACAAAAAGGGCTTTTTGGCAGCAAACCCAGCAGATGTGTTTGGTGCAAACAGGGATGAAGAGTACCCCATGCCTACGGTTAAATACACTGCTGGATCTTATATGTTGTGGGCCTGTTTTTCTGCTGGAGGTCCTGGACTTCTTGTTCAGATACATGGTATTATGGATTCTAGCAAATACAAACAGATAAAAAATCAAAACCTGACAGCCTCTGCTAGAAATCTTATAATGGGCCGTGGTTGGATCTTCCATCAGGACAACGGTCCAAAACAAACATCAAAATCAACACAATAATGTGTAACTGAGCACAAAATGAAGCTTCTGCCATGACCGTCCCAGTTCCCTGACCTGATGAGTGGGCTGAACTGAAGAGAAGATGCACCAACATGAACTTGTGAATCTGAAGGATCTGGAGAGATTCTGTATGGAGGAATGGTCTCTGATCTCTGGTCAGTTATTCTCCAAACTCATCAGGCATTATAGAAGAAAACTCAGATCTGTTATCTTGGCAAAAGGAGGTTGCAAAAAGTATTTAATAACAGGGTGCCAACAATTATGGCCAGCGTGTTTTGGAGAAAAGCATTTATTTTATAATGTGATTTACCCCCCACTTTCAATTCTTTTACTTCAATGAAAGGTTAGATTTTTGTGAATTTTTTGAATGAAAGATCAAAAGGATAAACAATGCAGATTAATTTTTTACAGCCATTTTTTATCATATTTATCAGGGGTGCCATCAATTTTGACCACCACTGTACAAACATAATTTCTCCCCACATAGGTGCTTCATCTGGAATAATCAGTTTATTAAATTTAAGAATAAATCCTTATTTTATAAAACTTGGTTCAATAATAACATAATTCTAGTATCCCAGCTATTAAATGATAATGGATCATTGCTGAATTATTCTGAATTCCTGCACACTTTTGGCACTCCAATCACTCCAAGAGAGTTTGCAGTTGTTATGGATGCCATCCCATCTGGTATTTTAACTCTTAAAAGGGGCTGGAAAACCAGATTGCCTACCAGATTTGGACCCTAAGCTGACCTCAGTTGGTAATATTTGTTTCGCAACCACAACGAGGAATAATAATCGTAATATTTGCTCTTTATTCCAGAGAGATGTCACCAGCACCCCTAATGTTGTTCCCTATTGGTCTAACTTCCTTACAAATACCTCCTTACGAAAGAGAAATCTCTTTCAAAATCATACATATTATCCTGCTACGGTTTAAGCTTGACATATGTGTTAACTGTTCTTTATGTGGAATATGTCCAGAAACAATGGTACACCTGTTCTGGCAATGTCCCTACACCATCACTTTCTGGAAAGATCTGTCCCGATACATTACTGTTAAACTTATCGCTGATTTTTCTTTGTTGTGGAAAGATGGACTGTTTGGTTTCCATGATATTAAAAGTAAAAAAACAGAAAGAAATATACCTAATTAATCTATTGATCATTTTAAGGAAATATCATATTCACAAAGCCAAATTTAGTCATTCTAAACCTTCTTTTATTGCTTTTGGTAAGAAGACGGAACAGTACATCAAATCCATCCATGATTCAAAAAATAAGAGGCCGCTAAAACCATTCAGTTATGCTCTATCTCTAATGTATTTATTTGAAACTCCCCCTGGCTCTGCTCTTGTTTATATTTTTTTCTCTCTGTACACTGTAAAACATTTCTAACCTCTCCAAGTCAAAATTTTCTAGTGACTGGTCACATCTACATTTTTTACTTGGGGATGTAATTTTTTTTTACAGTGTATTAATGACTCTATTTGTGTGTTCTTACTCCTTGTATCGTAAAGATTTAATAAAAAAAATACAAATAAAAAAAAGCAACTTGCTGTGACTCTCCTTTGTAGACTGAAGAACAGATGCCTTACTAGTTTGAGGTTTTACAAAACGTCGTACAGTCCAAACCAGATATCGGGTAATTAACATGCACCAATGCTACATTTTTCTAAATGTCATAATCATTTTTTAACGGACAAGTATTAATTACTTCAATGAGCTCATGTTTTCTGCATTAAATTATTACATTGTTTAAATTAATACATTTTTCGCTAACTGTGATTTTGTATATCTACATTTCTGAAATACATAACTTAGTCAGTTTCCTCTGATATCAGATCACTGTAAACTGTAATGTAGACTCATGCTCTTTCTGTAAAGCTGCTTTGAAACGATGTGTGTTTTGAAAAGCGTTGTACAAATAAATGTGAAATGAATTTAATGGCCTTTTACATGCAAGTCTGAACATTTGTTGCATTTTTATTTGGTCATTATAACATTCTTAATTTGACAACTAGTTGGCTACCAAAGTCAGATTATTAATAGATAGCGAAAACTGAGACTTTATAAGAAATAATATAAAGTTTACATGATTCGTATGAAGTCTGAGCTTATGAACTATTCTAAATAGAAAGTGTGTCTCAATGCAGTGATCCAGAGGACTGACAGGACAGCGGTTTACCAGCCATGAAACTGTACATGCATTATCTCATTAAAAAACAGGCAGTAATATCTAATCTAATTGCAATCATTATGATGTGTATTATTAGTATTTAATCAACAACTACTACAAGAACAATAATACAAAATTTTAAACAAATCAAAGAATCATCACAATATTTGTTAACAGTAAACCCATTTATAATGCAAATCATTTAATCAAAAATGTTGCATTGTCTCTATAATTTACAGCTTCTGCATCATTAGTAAAGAAAAAGCAAGAAATAGTAAACAACATATTTCGTAAATAAAACATTTAAATATATAAATATCTCAAATATATACATATATCATATATATAAATATCTCATATATATAAATATCTCATCCAGCATTTTTCACATTAATAGAATTTTCACAGATTTTCAACACAGATCAACTAGTTTTTACAAATACAAAACAAGAAAATTGCATATAAAGTGTAACTTGGTAAGGGTTAAATTCAATATAAAAAAAATATAAAAAAATAAAAAAAACAAGATTTTAATATAAAAACGTAGTTTAGCAGAATGGTCCAGCAAGAATAATTGTCCATTTAATGCACTTTTGGTCATAAAAGTCTATTGTTTTTTGAATGTTGTGCTGATTTGAGGTCCAAAATGCTCGTTTCAGGTTATGTAACGCTGTGTGTGTATCATAAGACTAAAGTAAAGCAGCATATAAAGCAGCAGTGGGATTTCTGTAGGGACAAAAGAGTAAGAGAATGCAGAGAAAGACATAAAAATAGGAAATCTGATATAAAAATGTAGTTTATAGCAGACATGTCCTTCAGTGTCGTGGACGGTAGAGTTACTACTGAAAATAGCATTTCTTTGGCACTAGTAGCTGTTGTTTTCTAAAGCTGCGTCCCAATTCAGGTTGTGAACCCCGTTTAGTTTTTAGGCTGTTGAATATAAAAGGTCCAGTACAAACACTTCACTGCTGCTCGTCAAGGGAAAGATGTCCCAGATGCTGGAAGATGAGCAGTCATCCGTAGACTACACTGTCCCGTTCAACAACGCTCAGTCCGACCTTCGAACGCATGGTCTCTGAACTGGGACACAGCTTATATGTGCCATTATCTCAGTCCCTCAAAGGTGGAAGAAGATCCAAAGGCAACATGTCAGCAAGATCAGGAGTTTGTTAGAGCCATTTGTGTCAGCATCATCTGGATAAAGAAAACATAATTTGCATGAATTCCTGCACCAAATTCCTGCTCATTCAACATTAACATTGATTACATTTAGATGGGAACCAGTAATGTGATTATTTCCAATACTCAGAGTAAGGATGTAATCACAGTAAGATAATTACATGACAAGAGCAAACCTCTTCACTTCCGTTTAAATGCAGGGTTTTTTTTTTTATTCACGAAGATTTGTGGTTATTTTTACCACCTTTATTCATATACCATAATGCAAAGCACAAATTATGAGCTCATAGGTGTGTTACTTTTTGATTTGTTCACTGGTTCTTTGGTGTCCGGCCTCAGTACTTTCGATGATCAATATACCACATTATATTCATGTCACGCAACGTTTTCAAATTGAAGTTTCTTCAGCAATTGAAACCAGCATACACCACATTTTACTATGATTTTTTACTACAGTAAAGTTTAATAACAATATTGATCGAATCACATTATAAATCACATTATGATGCATGTAAATTAGGGGTGTAGCGATACCCTCATGTCACGATGTGATACACATCACCATACTGAACTCAAGATACGATATTACAATACTATACTATAATATACTATAATATAATATAATATAATATAATATAATATAATATAATATAATATAATATAAAAGATTAACAAAAAATATTCTGTTGATTAAAATGCTAAATTTACTATTACATTGTGTGTGTGTAAATGAATAGTCTTGGACTTGTCCTGAAACTCAAAGCACAGGACAATAGAGACACCAGAATAACAATATTCATGATTCTGAAGATGAAAATACTGAATTATTGTAGATGAATATGCTTGAACTGTCACTGACTAGATATATGTAAAATAATATAGTCCACTTTTTACTGGTAACATCAGATATTTGGCATCATCAGGACACACATATATTCCCCCAGTGCATTATTATACATTATATATAGTAGTTTAATGTAGTACTGACACTAAAACTTTTCACACAGTTATTTTCTATTTTGGGTGAGCTATACATGATACATATTGTTGCATTTTTGTATTGCGATATACTTGTGACACGATATATTGTTGCACAGCTAATCTAAATGTAGTCATGATTCGAAAAATAAAAGAAATAACTTGAGTTTTAAATGCAAGCAGAAAACTTTTTTATTTTAATTATAACAAAGTGATGGGGTGTTTAGTTCATGTTTACTCACTGCTCCTGCCAGATATTCCCTCCGGACCACAGTCTGTGGAAAACATTGAGGCAAGAATTCAGTATGTAAAGAGAATTACATTTTTAATATAACTTAAAGGAATAGTTCACTCAAATGATACATCAATCATCATGTTTCACAGAAGAAAGAAAACATTAAAACACGATGAGGATGAGTGTAAACAGAAAGTATTCAGTTTTGGGAGAACTAATCCTTTAAAACATTGGTGAGATCGGTTATGATCTTACCAGGCTGTACAATAGTCTTGTAGAGCAGTTCAAGTACTCGCTCATTCTCATGCGTCGCATTATCATGAGTATATATTTCTAGTGTGTACTTTTCATCCCTCTGGAAACAGCCTGGCACTGAACAGCGTCCGTCATCACACAAACTGGAGAATGTTTGATCCAGAACTGGGACTGAATGATGTTCTACACGAACATGAACGCTCTTGAGTTGCTTTAGCTCAGGTTCTCCATCACAAGACAGAGAACACTGGATACACGTCTGTGGCAGAGGACCACAACCTGAGGATATAAACAATGAAATATTTATATATGTTTTCTTAAAATAAATAGTGATATTAAAACACTGCAGAAATGAAATACTCACTCGCACAGTAAACGATGCATGGCAGTAAAGCCAGTGCTTTGGCCCTGAGGAGAAGAGAAAAGGGCTGATTATGTGCTAGATCTGTACATGCTCACTTTAAGTGTTTAAATATTGAATAAAGGTTATATTATAACACTAAGGTTGCATAATTCAAAGCCTGTGTAACAAGTGGATTTCATCATATTTCCCCAAGTTGACTGATTACATTAATACCTAAATAGGAAAATTCTGTCATTTACTCACTCTCATGTTGCTCTGAACCTGTGTGAGTTTCTCTGTAATGTTGAACACAAAGGAAGATATTTTGAAGAATGTGGGCTATCCAACAGTTTCTGGTCCCCATTAACTTCCATAATATTTATAAAAAAAATACTATGGAAGTCAATGGTGCCCAGTAACTGTTTGGTTACAAACATTCTACAAAATATCTTCCTTTGTGTTCAACATTACAGAGAAACTCATCCAGGTTCAGAGCAACATGAGGCCGAGTAAATTATGACAGAATTTACACTTTTAGTGAACTGGCCCTTTAAATCATATTTAGGGATTTATTTGGTGAACTATCCCTCTGCCCTTTTCTTTGTTTTGTTTTTAATGTTCTTTTATATCCTATTGCTTATTTTCTTTATATTGTATTATATTTGGACTACTTTTTTAAATATATTAAAAGTAACAATATCCAATGCGTCATGACGTAGTCTACTAAACCCATTATGTCTAGTTGAAAGTTTTTTATTTTTTTTATTGTTTATTTAGCTAATTTGGTATTTGACATTTCTAAACATACATAAACTTACTAACAAGATAAGAGCCAAACACACAATCTGGCTGTAGGATATTTACATACTTACTGGTTAAACCGTGAAGGCATGATGTCAGCGGTCCACAGTAATGCGGAAGTCCCGATAGTTTAGCTAAAACACGCTGGGTTTTAATTCAGGAAAACTGCTGAAAATAGCCGGACTTCTGTATGAAGGCAGCCCGAAACCCGATTTCAAGATCTAGTAACTTTACTGAGATTTCACTGTTTGCGTGTGAAAGTGACGGTCGGCTCGTGTGAAAAGGCTTGTTTGAGATGCGCCTTGCCTCGCCTGAGATGTAGTCGAGAGTAGTCGGCTGCAGTGAGGGGAGGAGTGAAAAAAGTGCAGGCAAGCCGGACAGTTCTCTCTTCTCGTAGTGGATCTGACACCTGTGAGATCAAAGACTGATATCGCGGGATTCACGCTCATGTACAGTGTTGCTAATAAACTGGATGTAATTCAAGTTCTGTTGCTTTTATATGAAAATAAATATAATGAACAAGACACCCAAAGTATTTGTTATTTAATTCCATTCCAAATACGTGTTTATCAATATTTTTTTCTTTAATACAGACATGTATATATATATATATATATATATATTATAAAAATGACATCACATAACCCTGATATCGCACTGTCAGAGCGTTTATTCACACGTTATATAACGTACGTATACACATAAAACATGATACCAGAGTTTTAACATTCAAATATTTTAAAAGAGAACAATACATCACGGTTGTTTAAACCAATGATCATTAAGCTGTGTCGTCAGCAAGTCGTTTCCCATCGTGCTTTTGATCAGCGCAGTCGGTGGAGAGCAACTGCGCGCGACTGCAGAATCCGACAGGTGCGCCTTGCGGTCGCGAGAGTTTTTTGACATACGTCAGCATCAGAGCAAGGCGGACCGCACTCGGACACATTTCTAACCGGCATGCATCTCGCGCTGATCACCGGTGATCGATTCTGCGCAGATTTTGCTCATCTCAAACAAGCCTAAAGTGAATGCCGGGTGATTCACGTGATGATGACGAAATGACGCTCTCCGTTCTTCCTCTTCTTCTTGTTAATGGCTGTTCACGTCTAGGAACATTACATTAAATTACCGTAATTTATAACCTATATCCTATTTCCTATATATCCTACAACTTTCACTAAAGACGGTGAAACCAAAGCCCGTCTACGGAAAGCCTGTTCTCTCCAACGCCCTATTAAGTCCTATTGGTTGTAGTTCCAATCAGAGTTCCACTGGGGGCGCTCGCCATGAGTGCAGAATGAATGGGAGTCTATGGAGCTAGACGGCTAAATTTGTCTCTTTCACCCGATTGCCGTGTAGAAATCTCAGATTTGATTGTAGGTTTTGCAAGTTCAACATGGGTTATAGGTCGAAAGTTGAATGAACGAGTACTTATGTCCTTTCGATTTCTTACAGGTTGAGTTGTTGTTGCCCATAACACGCTAGCATTCTGCTAATGAACGCTGATTGGTCAGTGAAGGACTGATTACGACCAGAGATACCGCTTGATGGCATCGTGGCATCCGAAGCGGGACCAGAAACAAAAAGAAAACTCTTCTAGCACGTGTATTTACCTGTGTCAGCTGTGTTGTGTGCTTGCCTTTGTCAGATGTGTTGTGTGGTTACCTGTGTCGGCTGTGTTGTGTGTTTACCTGTGTCGGCTGTGTTGTGTGTTTACCTGTGTCAGATGTGTTGTGTGTTTACCTGTGTCGGCTGTGTTGTGTGTTTACCTGTGTCGGCTGTGTTGTGTGTTTACCTGTGTCGGCTGTGTTGTGTGTTTACCTGTGTCGGCTGTGTTGTGTGTTTACCTGTGTCGGCTGTGTTGTGTGTTTACCTGTGTCGGCTGTGTTGTGTGTTTACCTGTGTCGGCTGTGTTGTGTTTACCTGTGTCGGCTGTGTTGTGTGTTTACCTGTGTCGGCTGTGTTGTGTAGTTACCTGTGTCAGCTGTGTCGTGTGTTTACCTGTGTCGGCTGTGTCGTGTAGTTACCTGTGTCGGCTGTGTCGTGTTGTTACCTGTGTCGGCTGTGTCGTGTTGTTACCTGTGTCGGCTGTGTCGTGTGTTTACCTGTGTCGGCTGTGTCGTGTGTTTACCTGTGTCGGATGTGTCGTGTGTTTACCTGTGTCGGCTATGTCGTGTGTTTACCTGTGTCGGCTGTGTCGTGTGTTTACCTGTGTCGGCTGTGTCGTGTGTTTACCTGTGTCGGCTGTGTCGTGTGTTTACCTGTGTCGGCTGTGTCGTGTGTTTACCTGTGTCGGCTGTGTCGTGTGTTTACCTGTGTCGGCTGTGTTGTGTGTTTACCTGTGTCGGCTGTGTTGTGTTTACCTGTGTCAGCTGTGTTGTGTGTTTACCTGTGTCAGCTGTGTTGTGTAGTTACCTGTGTCAGCTGTGTCGTGTGTTTACCTGTGTCAGCTGTGTTGTGTAGTTACCTGTGTCAGCTGTGTTGTGTGTTTACCTGTGTCAGCTGTGTTGTGTAGTTACCTGTGTCAGCTGTGTTGTGTGTTTACCTGTGTCAGCTGTGTTGTGTGTTTACCTGTGTCAGCTGTGTTGTCGATGCCTCGAGAGAAAAGAAAGTGCAGAGCGTGAAAGCACCAAAGTGACTGAAGGATTGCCGTAAAGCAGTATCTCTGGTCGTACAATGTGTATGACGTCATTGACATTTTGAAAGACTTTTTAAAGCAAATAAGTGACTCTAAAAAATCTAACACCCAGCAATGTGTAATTTCTTTGCATCCCCTTTTGAAAACAACATTCAAATTACTAGACAAAAAATGATATCCTGAGAAAAGTGGATTTTGAGGGGTATAGCGCCATAGACCTCCATTCATTCTACACAACCGGAAGTTTATTGAGTGGCACTTCTCCCCTCATTAGACTTTAGGCTTGTTGGACTTCATGCAGCTCTGCGCAGACCGATCGGCGGCTGACTTAAAGCAGTGCATGCCGGTTAGAAATTTTGTCCGACTTGATACAGCGCCGACGCCTGGTGACTGTGACGTATGCCATCAAAGTACCACGAGAGCAATTCGAGAGTAGCCGGAGAACTCAGCCAGCGCAGCTTCTCAAGAGCGGCTGCACTGGGCTGCAGGAGGGCTGATGACGACACAGCTGTTCCACGATTGGCCGGATTCACCGCATGACAACGATCACATGTGTTTCGTGTTTATTCGAACACCTTTAGTTCCCTTAAAGCTCTCAAATCAGTTTATTATAACAGGGAACACTCTTTTCATGTTGTTGTCATGTTATATTGTGTCATGTTTATCAAATTAAAACTGATTAAAAAACGTAGACTCCACTTCATTGATAGTAGCTTATGTTGAACTTTATTCTTGTTCAAACAGACGCTGTATGAAGCAGTACATAAAGTATTGAATGAAAATGTCTCTGAAACATCTGTGTATTATTTGGCAAATATTGCATTTATTTCACTGCAGCTGTGGTAAAGTATTATGCAAACACCACGTGAGCGGTCACTACGGGAACCAGAAAGTGTCCGACTTCACGTCTCTGTTTGCAGCTCCCGGCTACTCTCGCCGATCGGTTACATCCAGCCGCAGCCGATGTCGAACACACCTATTCTCTGGTGAAACGGACCGCGAGCTCAGATTTACCACATCCGAGTACGTGAGATGTCACGTGATGACGCCACGCCGCGGGTCACATGACTGACTCACCCGAAACCAAAACAGCACAGCAGAAATGTCAGTTCTTCATTCCACTTTTGTGTTCAGAGTATAAAACATGTCGATGTTTAAAGTGAATGTTATATGTTCTGTGCTGTTTGTGGTGTTTGGTGCCGCGCGTGCATTTCTGGGAAATGGAGATAAATTTCGACGAAAGGTGAGAATAAATGATTGAGATCAACCGAAAACAATGAACAAACTTCATACCGGTGCAACAACAAACAGCCTTTAAAAAGCTGCAAACACCCACATATAGACACTTTATAGAAAACTATGTTCTTATCCAGTCTTTGACCGTGGTGTTTATCACAGCTGTATATTTAGGCACATCTCTTACAAAAGCTGGTCATCATGTTCCTCTTTGTGTGTTTTTGAAAGGTTGGATCAGAACTAGAGAGTATTTCAGTTTAATAAGTGGCATGAAAATATATAAATAAATGAATTATGATATATGTGTTCTGTTTCATAAGACCTTTGAAACCCATAAACACTCAAGTACAACTGATTTAGTGTAATTTGAACATAATTCTACATTTACTATATGAATGTACTGTAAATGATTAATAATGATGACAAATCATTAATTTGAACTGGTTCTTTTCAGTGATTGAGTCAAACTATTATACAAAGCATTTACAGTCACAGAATTAGAGACATTTGACAATCAATAAATATCTTAAGTTTAACATAAATTTTTCATTGACAAGCGATAAACAGTATTTAACTAGATCAGAGCTGAGATATATGGTTTTATTTCTTATGGTGGAAGTTCAGATTGCTCTTCCAACATTTTCACTTTTCCCACCACAAAAACCTATACATGTCATGTGATTTCATATGTGTATTTTTTTTATTTTGCCATGATTCAACAAAATGTCATCTATGTTAGTCAGTTTGAAAACTTTACCTTGCTGATATACATAAATGTTACTGGTAGTCACTGTATGAAGAATGTTTGGGTGTAATATGTCACAGTTTAATTTATTTTACTCTCCTCACTTACAGAAATGAACTATAGTGTCCTGCACACACTAGTGAAAAAATATCAAAAATTATTGGTTTGACTATAAATCGTCTGAATTCACATCAATGATATTCAACACACACTCTGGAATGAATCTGACATCTCTATATAAAGGGTTTGTGATCAGTCTATGATACTGGTGTGATGAACACACTTCTCTGATGTCCTCAGGTGTCTGTAGAGCTGAACCCGGGTCTGAGTCCTCCCTCGTCTCTTCCTCCTGGAGTCGCTCTGGTTCATGCGCGAGGACTGGGACCCAACGACACGCTTCACTTCATGCTGTGTAATCTCGGAGCTCCAGCGCTTCTGCTGGTCCACACGAACAGCACAGAGTCAGCAGTGCAGGTCAACTGGCCTGTGTTCATCAACGGCAGTTCCTCAGGTAGCCTGAAGGTGGCGCCGGAGAGCAGCGTGACCTATAGCTCGGCACTCGTGTTCACCAGGGTGAGATGCAGTCAAGCCTCATTTCATGCATTATCAGGGAATTAAACCTATGACGTTTGCTGCTGTTCACTACAGGAACACTGTTAAAATGGGAATATGTGAACAAAAGACAAAATCTAGACTGTTATTAACCCTTAAACGCCTACCTCGAGTCTTTAGTGACCCGGGACGTCATTCACTACCCTCCTCCTCATTAATTTTTTTAAGTTAGACATCAACCTTCTTAGTATTCCTCAATCTATTCATAATAAACCATAAAAAATGTTTTATAAAAGAATGCCTGTTTTGCCATTCAGGTGTGTAACACCTGTATTTTTTTTCTGCACGAGAGTTTCGTCAACGGCTCCCTCTGTCTGAGAGTAAGCAGAACTGCAGCAAACACATAACAGGATGAATATGGTCTTTTCATATTTCACTCTAGACTTGAAATACTGTGTATTGTGAAAAGCATTATACAAATAAACGTGAATTGAATTGAACTGAATCGAATATGAAGATGATTCATGTGTAAGAAAAATGAAGTGGACGTCGAAGATCTCAAAAATGACGTTCATTACAGCACAGCAGTGGTGAAGCACACCTTGAGTTCACCGGCATCAGAACGAACCCAGAACATCCGAATCTCAAACCTTTTATCCTGTTACAGTTTAACACTCGTAATGTAAATCAAGCTGCTCCTGTTGTACCAGCTGTGGTCTGTGTGTTCATGAAGTCGAGACCCTATTGTCTGGGGCTGGGTATTAGATTCAGATGTTCCAATGCGATTCGATTTAGATTCACAAGCTCTCCATTCAATTCAATCCGATTTAGATTCACAAGCTCTCAATTTGATTCGATTTCAATTCACAAGCTCTTGATTCGATTTCAATTCACAAGCTCTCAATTCAATTCAATCCGATTTAGATTCACAAGCTCTCAATTCGATTCGATTTCAATTCACAAGCTCTTGATTCGATTCGATTCGATTTCAATTCACAAGCTCTCGATTCGATTCGATTTCAATTCACAAGCTCTCAATTCGATTCGATTTCAATTCACAAGCTCTCAATTCGATTCGATTTCAATTCACAAGCTCTCAATTCGATTCGATTTCAATTCACAAGCTCTCAATTCGATTCGATTTCAATTCACAAGCTCTCAATTCGATTCGATTTCAATTCACAAGCTCTCAATTCGATTCGATTTCAATTCACAAGCTCTCGATTCGATTTGATCCTAAATTCGATTTCGAATCCCGATTTGACTCAATGAATATAGATTTATAAAAAAGAACGGTGAACATAAGTTTACAAGTGGTTAATTAATAAAATAAATTTTTGGTATATATTAATTATATATCCTACAACTTTCACTAAAGACGGTGAAACCAAAGCCCGTCTACGGAAAGCCTGTTCTCTCCAACGCCCTATTAAGTCCTATTGGTTGTAGTTCCAATCAGAGTTCCACTGGGGGCGCTCGCCATGAGTGCAGAATGAATGGGAGTCTATGGAGCTAGACGGCTAAATTTGTCTCTTTCACCCGATTGCCGTGTAGAAATCTCAGATTTGATTGTAGGTTTTGCAAGTTCAACATGGGTTATAGGTCGAAAGTTGAATGAACGAGTACTTATGTCCTTTCGATTTCTTACAGGTTGAGTTGTTGTTGCCCATAACACGCTAGCATTCTGCTAATGAACGCTGATTGGTCAGTGAAGGACTGATTACGACCAGAGATACCGCTTGATGGCATCGTGGCATCCGAAGCGGGACCAGAAACAAAAAGAAAACTCTTCTAGCACGTGTATTTACCTGTGTCAGCTGTGTTGTGTGCTTGCCTTTGTCAGATGTGTTGTGTGGTTACCTGTGTCGGCTGTGTTGTGTGTTTACCTGTGTCGGCTGTGTTGTGTGTTTACCTGTGTCAGATGTGTTGTGTGTTTACCTGTGTCGGCTGTGTTGTGTGTTTACCTGTGTCGGCTGTGTTGTGTGTTTACCTGTGTCGGCTGTGTTGTGTGTTTACCTGTGTCGGCTGTGTTGTGTGTTTACCTGTGTCGGCTGTGTTGTGTGTTTACCTGTGTCGGCTGTGTTGTGTGTTTACCTGTGTCGGCTGTGTTGTGTGTTTACCTGTGTCGGCTGTGTTGTGTTTACCTGTGTCGGCTGTGTTGTGTGTTTACCTGTGTCGGCTGTGTTGTGTAGTTACCTGTGTCAGCTGTGTCGTGTGTTTACCTGTGTCGGCTGTGTCGTGTAGTTACCTGTGTCGGCTGTGTCGTGTTGTTACCTGTGTCGGCTGTGTCGTGTTGTTACCTGTGTCGGCTGTGTCGTGTGTTTACCTGTGTCGGCTGTGTCGTGTGTTTACCTGTGTCGGATGTGTCGTGTGTTTACCTGTGTCGGATGTGTCGTGTGTTTACCTGTGTCGGCTGTGTCGTGTGTTTACCTGTGTCGGCTGTGTCGTGTGTTTACCTGTGTCGGCTGTGTCGTGTGTTTACCTGTGTCGGCTGTGTCGTGTGTTTACCTGTGTCGGCTGTGTCGTGTGTTTACCTGTGTCGGCTGTGTCGTGTGTTTACCTGTGTCGGCTGTGTTGTGTGTTTACCTGTGTCGGCTGTGTTGTGTGTTTACCTGTGTCGGCTGTGTTGTGTTTACCTGTGTCAGCTGTGTTGTGTGTTTACCTGTGTCAGCTGTGTTGTGTAGTTACCTGTGTCAGCTGTGTCGTGTGTTTACCTGTGTCAGCTGTGTTGTGTAGTTACCTGTGTCAGCTGTGTTGTGTGTTTACCTGTGTCAGCTGTGTTGTGTAGTTACCTGTGTCAGCTGTGTTGTGTGTTTACCTGTGTCAGCTGTGTTGTGTGTTTACCTGTGTCAGCTGTGTTGTCGATGCCTCGAGAGAAAAGAAAGTGCAGAGCGTGAAAGCACCAAAGTGACTGAAGGATTGCCGTAAAGCAGTATCTCTGGTCGTACAATGTGTATGACGTCATTGACATTTTGAAAGACTTTTTAAAGCAAATAAGTGACTCTAAAAAATCTAACACCCAGCAATGTGTAATTTCTTTGCATCCCCTTTTGAAAACAACATTCAAATTACTAGACAAAAAATGATATCCTGAGAAAAGTGGATTTTGAGGGGTATAGCGCCATAGACCTCCATTCATTCTACACAACCGGAAGTTTATTGAGTGGCACTTCTCCCCTCATTAGACTTTAGGCTTGTTGGACTTCATGCAGCTCTGCGCAGACCGATCGGCGGCTGACTTAAAGCAGTGCATGCCGGTTAGAAATTTTGTCCGACTTGATACAGCGCCGACGCCTGGTGACTGTGACGTATGCCATCAAAGTACCACGAGAGCAATTCGAGAGTAGCCGGAGAACTCAGCCAGCGCAGCTTCTCAAGAGCGGCTGCACTGGGCTGCAGGAGGGCTGATGACGACACAGCTGTTCCACGATTGGCCGGATTCACCGCATGACAACGATCACATGTGTTTCGTGTTTATTCGAACACCTTTAGTTCCCTTAAAGCTCTCAAATCAGTTTATTATAACAGGGAACACTCTTTTCATGTTGTTGTCATGTTATATTGTGTCATGTTTATCAAATTAAAACTGATTAAAAAACGTAGACTCCACTTCATTGATAGTAGCTTATGTTGAACTTTATTCTTGTTCAAACAGACGCTGTATGAAGCAGTACATAAAGTATTGAATGAAAATGTCTCTGAAACATCTGTGTATTATTTGGCAAATATTGCATTTATTTCACTGCAGCTGTGGTAAAGTATTATGCAAACACCACGTGAGCGGTCACTACGGGAACCAGAAAGTGTCCGACTTCACGTCTCTGTTTGCAGCTCCCGGCTACTCTCGCCGATCGGTTACATCCAGCCGCAGCCGATGTCGAACACACCTATTCTCTGGTGAAACGGACCGCGAGCTCAGATTTACCACATCCGAGTACGTGAGATGTCACGTGATGACGCCACGCCGCGGGTCACATGACTGACTCACCCGAAACCAAAACAGCACAGCAGAAATGTCAGTTCTTCATTCCACTTTTGTGTTCAGAGTATAAAACATGTCGATGTTTAAAGTGAATGTTATATGTTCTGTGCTGTTTGTGGTGTTTGGTGCCGCGCGTGCATTTCTGGGAAATGGAGATAAATTTCGACGAAAGGTGAGAATAAATGATTGAGATCAACCGAAAACAATGAACAAACTTCATACCGGTGCAACAACAAACAGCCTTTAAAAAGCTGCAAACACCCACATATAGACACTTTATAGAAAACTATGTTCTTATCCAGTCTTTGACCGTGGTGTTTATCACAGCTGTATATTTAGGCACATCTCTTACAAAAGCTGGTCATCATGTTCCTCTTTGTGTGTTTTTGAAAGGTTGGATCAGAACTAGAGAGTATTTCAGTTTAATAAGTGGCATGAAAATATATAAATAAATGAATTATGATATATGTGTTCTGTTTCATAAGACCTTTGAAACCCATAAACACTCAAGTACAACTGATTTAGTGTAATTTGAACATAATTCTACATTTACTATATGAATGTACTGTAAATGATTAATAATGATGACAAATCATTAATTTGAACTGGTTCTTTTCAGTGATTGAGTCAAACTATTATACAAAGCATTTACAGTCACAGAATTAGAGACATTTGACAATCAATAAATATCTTAAGTTTAACATAAATTTTTCATTGACAAGCGATAAACAGTATTTAACTAGATCAGAGCTGAGATATATGGTTTTATTTCTTATGGTGGAAGTTCAGATTGCTCTTCCAACATTTTCACTTTTCCCACCACAAAAACCTATACATGTCATGTGATTTCATATGTGTATTTTTTTTATTTTGCCATGATTCAACAAAATGTCATCTATGTTAGTCAGTTTGAAAACTTTACCTTGCTGATATACATAAATGTTACTGGTAGTCACTGTATGAAGAATGTTTGGGTGTAATATGTCACAGTTTAATTTATTTTACTCTCCTCACTTACAGAAATGAACTATAGTGTCCTGCACACACTAGTGAAAAAATATCAAAAATTATTGGTTTGACTATAAATCGTCTGAATTCACATCAATGATATTCAACACACACTCTGGAATGAATCTGACATCTCTATATAAAGGGTTTGTGATCAGTCTATGATACTGGTGTGATGAACACACTTCTCTGATGTCCTCAGGTGTCTGTAGAGCTGAACCCGGGTCTGAGTCCTCCCTCGTCTCTTCCTCCTGGAGTCGCTCTGGTTCATGCGCGAGGACTGGGACCCAACGACACGCTTCACTTCATGCTGTGTAATCTCGGAGCTCCAGCGCTTCTGCTGGTCCACACGAACAGCACAGAGTCAGCAGTGCAGGTCAACTGGCCTGTGTTCATCAACGGCAGTTCCTCAGGTAGCCTGAAGGTGGCGCCGGAGAGCAGCGTGACCTATAGCTCGGCACTCGTGTTCACCAGGGTGAGATGCAGTCAAGCCTCATTTCATGCATTATCAGGGAATTAAACCTATGACGTTTGCTGCTGTTCACTACAGGAACACTGTTAAAATGGGAATATGTGAACAAAAGACAAAATCTAGACTGTTATTAACCCTTAAACGCCTACCTCGAGTCTTTAGTGACCCGGGACGTCATTCACTACCCTCCTCCTCATTAATTTTTTTAAGTTAGACATCAACCTTCTTAGTATTCCTCAATCTATTCATAATAAACCATAAAAAATGTTTTATAAAAGAATGCCTGTTTTGCCATTCAGGTGTGTAACACCTGTATTTTTTTTCTGCACATCACTAGTTGAACCTTTAATGACTGAATAAGTGCAATTCACCTTTATTCCACAAGATGGCAATGCCTGATACACAATGATGGCATGGCGTTTCACTCATAGTTACTGCAGGCAGAAAACAAAAGAATAGGAAGCATCATCAGCAACACTTGAAATGGCTCAGCGATTTACTGCAAACACACTCTAATATTAGCATCACTGATGGTGGATCTGGTGAAGAAGCTGTCAGAGATCAAAATATTGATTTAAAGACGTTGAAAATGATAGTTTTGAGAATATGTTTGAGATGATGATGGTATAAAACACTCCTCCAAGCTCCAAAAGTTAACAAAATATGCTTTATTTTATTCTTCTGTAATTGTGACTCTAACATCAGGAGAGTTTTATATCATCAGGTCGAGATCCATTCATGTTAGATATATATATCCGGGTCGCTAAAGACCTGAATATGTAATAATGATTGGCGAAACATTCATGCTTTTAAGGGTTAAAAAGAGAAAGGAAACTGATAAACATGAACAAACCATGAGAACTGAAGGTGAGAGGTGAACACTGATGTGTGTGTGTCTCTCAGATATGGGAGTACGATGACGTCAACAACACCGCAGACCCCCAGAAGACAGCAGAGTCCAGTTTCTACTCTCCTTACGAGCTCCAGAACTTCATCTGGGCGGAGCTGAACGCCACCGTCAACCAGTCGGATCACATGATCACGTTATGCGGCCGAGAGAAAGCCGAGAGTTTCGTCAACGGCTCCCTCTGTCTGAGAGTAAGCAGAACTGCAGCAAACACATAACAGGATGAATATGGTCTTTTCATATTTCACTCTAGACTTGAAATACTGTGTATTGTGAAAAGCATTATACAAATAAACGTGAATTGAATTGAACTGAATCGAATATGAAGATGATTCATGTGTAAGAAAAATGAAGTGGACGTCGAAGATCTCAAAAATGACGTTCATTACAGCACAGCAGTGGTGAAGCACACCTTGAGTTCACCGGCATCAGAACGAACCCAGAACATCCGAATCTCAAACCTTTTATCCTGTTACAGTTTAACACTCGTAATGTAAATCAAGCTGCTCCTGTTGTACCAGCTGTGGTCTGTGTGTTGTTCATGAAGTCGAGACCCTATTGTCTGGGGCTGGGTATTAGATTCAGATGTTCCAATGCGATTCGATTTAGATTCACAAGCTCTCCATTCAATTCAATCCGATTTAGATTCACAAGCTCTCAATTTGATTCGATTTCAATTCACAAGCTCTTGATTCGATTTCAATTCACAAGCTCTCAATTCAATTCAATCCGATTTAGATTCACAAGCTCTCAATTCGATTCGATTTCAATTCACAAGCTCTTGATTCGATTCGATTCGATTTCAATTCACAAGCTCTCGATTCGATTCGATTTCAATTCACAAGCTCTCAATTCGATTCGATTTCAATTCACAAGCTCTCAATTCGATTCGATTTCAATTCACAAGCTCTCAATTCGATTCGATTTCAATTCACAAGCTCTCAATTCGATTCGATTTCAATTCACAAGCTCTCAATTCGATTCGATTTCAATTCACAAGCTCTCAATTCGATTCGATTTCAATTCACAAGCTCTCGATTCGATTTGATCCTAAATTCGATTTCGAATCCCGATTTGACTCAATGAATATAGATTTATAAAAAAGAACGGTGAACATAAGTTTACAAGTGGTTAATTAATAAAATAAATTAAGAGCCACAAACCTGTATATTAAACCTAGTTTTACTTTAGGAACAGGTAAAACAGAACCCAACTCTATATTTCAAATGCATACGATGAATAGACAGGATTTTGATGCAAGATGAAAAATTGATGCTGAAAGTTGGACGAGTCTGAAGAGTCGCACGCCTTGATCAAACAGGATCAGGTTATCTTATGTTTAAGATTAAACACACATATAATCTCACAGCATTAGTGTAACATGGAAGCCTATGAACAGTGGAGGAAAACTAACACTGGCTTCTGGGTGATAGATAAATAAATATGGAAATAAATCAATTCGTGGCTTTTGAGAATCGATTTTGAATCGACCACATTTTAAAGAACGATTAATCGAAACATCTATTTTTTTGCCCAGCCCTCCTTATCTGAGCTGGTTCTCTGTGTCCCTCACCCATTCCCATTCTACAATTGATGACCATTTGCTCAGGATGAGATAAACCCAAAGGGTGAAGAAACATTATAACTTCACCTCCGTCATCTCTATGATAATTAAGCCATTTTGAGGATGAGCTCATTCTGAAATATACAGTATTTTGGGGTGTAATCTGTGTGTATGCACTACAGTCTCTTACACACGTGTGTGTTGCTCTCGGTTCTCCTCAGCTGTCAGTGTTCGAGTCTGCGGGTCGTGATCGAGCGTGGCCGAGTCTCCTCCATAACTCTAACTCCTCTCAGCTCCACGTCTGGCTGGACGGAGTGACGCCGCGAGGAAACCACTCTCGCTTCCTCCTGGAGTTTCAGTCGGTCGGAGACTCCGGCTTCCAGGGGAGAGTTGATGTCCGCAGCTCCATAGATGATGAATACACTCCTTCTATCTTCAAGGTACAAACTTCAACAAACCAGGACATTTTCTCAGATTAGTAAACTCTACTGTATCACATATGTGACCCTGGACCACAAAACCAGTCACATGGGTACGTGATTTATGCATCACCTGAAAGCTGAATAAATAAGCTGTATGGTTTGTTAGGATAGGACAATATTTGGCTGAGATACAACTATTGAACATCTGGAATCTGAGGATGCAAAAAAATCTAAACATTGAGAAAATCTCCTTTAAAGTTGTTCATTAATGTCCTCGATTGTGCTGCATTCACTCACACAAACACATGTTTTATATATTTATGGTAGGAAATTTACTAAATATCTTCATGGAACATGATCTTTACTTTAATATCCTAATGATTTTTGGCATAAAAGAAAAATGGATCATTTTGACCCGTACACTGTATTGTTGGCTATTGCCACAGATATACCCGTGCGACTCGAGACTGGTGACGTGATCCAGGGTCATATATACTGCATTATTCCTAAGGCCTGTATCATATGATACATAAATAGGCCTGTAAATGATGAAATCTTTGGTGTCGCACACAATCTCCTCCAGTGGTTCTGTCTCTAGGGTGTGTAAGGTGTGTGTCCCGTACACCGCTGTAACTCGCTGCTTCACTACTGTAGTGCCATGCATCATTGAAGACATCAACTATAGTCACGACTGTTTCCCCAAACCATGTTGTCGCAAATTAGTCGTTCAATCCATAGAGTCAACCACGTTGTTTAATGATGTCAGGCAGGTTATGGAGTAATAATAACTACTGTTAATGAATCTGTTTGAGATCGAATTAACACTAGATGTTTTGATATAAATTACAGACATGCATCTGAGAAATATTCCTCATTTTCTCTGTTATTTTGCTTTATTTCCAGATTCAATCATAGGCTCATTCTTACATAGTAGAGCTCGTTCACACATACACACTCTTCAAAAACTTTGCTTTAAATCTCTTGACAAACTAAAAGACGTAAATGACATTTGTATGTATCCTTAATTAAAGACACAGGTTGAACTGAATGTCATCTTGCTTATTTTGCTCAAGATCAGGATTTATTGAGTCCACATGTCATGCAATCTAGAAACTCTTCTACTAACCACCACAGGTCAAGATCTGTTGCTCAAACACAACTCTGCGATGCTGTTTGCGAATGCTCGTTGGAACGATGGTTTTGGGAAACACACCTCTGGACATTTTCTCAGATTATTAAACCCTACTCAATCATATGTGATGCGTGAAGTCTTCACTTCAGAATTACATCACTTTTTGTCCATACAATCCACAACCCAACCGTCTCCATTGACTGTGTATTGTGTGAAGTTTCCTCCTCCTCGTCATCTCTGACTTATAACAAAAAACAAAACAGTGTCTAAAAGCTGCTGTGTGACGAGGTGTCCAGCAAACAAGCTAAACAACCCAAGAATAAGTGTTTATAAGGCAAAAAACAGCGTTTCAGGACACAGAAGTGGACACAGGCAACTGAGAGAGAGCAGCGTGTCATATTACTCTGAGAACTAGCTTACGCCGCTGAGGGGAACGTAATCAGCCACAGGATAGCTTAGCTTACAGGAATATAATATAGAAAACTGACATTTGGATATTACCAGTGATAAAATATTAACTGCACACATAATGTATTTTTAGTGCATACTGAGAGTCAGGATCCCACACCAGCCTGTGTCCACTTCTGTGTCCTGAAACGCTGGGGTCTTCAGCTTATAAACACTTATTCCTGGGTAGTTTAGCTTGTTTGCTGTACACCTCGTCACACAGCAGCTTTTAGACATTGTTTTGTGTTTTGTTATAAGTCATAAATGAGGAGGCAGAGCTTCACACAATACACACTCAATGGAGACGGTTGGGTTGTTTTCCCCGGTGTGGGCGTGGCCTAAATGTGCTCTGTCTCTATTGGCTGATCTCATGTGAGTGACAGGTTGCTCCGCCCCCATCATCAGAGAAGAGAAGAGATGCTGCGAGAGGAAGTTATCCTGAGATTACGGGCAACAATAATGATGTGCACTGATCAGTCATGTATAATGAAGACTGCAGTATGATGATGTGCTGTCTCTCCTGTCAGGTGTTCGACTGGGTCTCTCTCCCGCTGAACTCCAGCAGTGTGTGGGGTTTCTCCCAGTGGAAGCCCGTGGCGTACCGTAAACCCGAGCCTGTGTTTGAGGACGCTACGCCCTGCAGAAGCTCTCCTCTGGTGTCCGTGAGCCGGATCCCTCAGTCCGCTCTGGTCCAGGCCTTCTTCACACCCGAGGCTCAGACCCACGGGCTCAACATCAGCTTCGGGGTCGATAAAGACCCGGTGTTCTACAGCGACACCAAGTACATCAGCTGGTGAGAGGACTCTTACATTCAGTTCATCATCTAGACATCTACCTTCTACATATACTGGCTGATTAGATCTGTTAGGAAATAATGTTGTTATTTAAAAAATATATATATGTTTAAATATAAAACTAATATTAAATTGTTATTATTTTGATTGTAATTGTCTTTGATTAAACAAAATTGTTTTAATTGCTTTTGATTTTTTTATATTTGAATTGAAGATATTATAAAATATTATGTATTAAATATAAATATTCTGTTATTTTATTGATTGTAATTTTCTATTGGTTTCTTCATTTACTATTTACTCATACTTGTCGATTGCTATTATTAAAGGAATAATGAAATATTTAAAATATTACAATATTTATACATTATTATATATATATTACAAAAAAAAAAATATATATATATATTTAAATTGTAAATATTAAAATACTATATAATAATGAATATACAATTACTATAATTAATTGTAATTTTCTGTTGTTATTCATTTTTGGTTTTTAATAGACTTTTTTTTTTTTTGTACCATACTTGCCGATTATTATCTGTTATTAAATTATAAAATATTAAAACAATAGTTTAAAAACAAGGTTTTAGGTTTGCTTTTGAATATTTTAATTAAAAATATTATACATACTTCATATAAATTGTTATTTTATTGATTGTAATTTTCTATTAGTTCTTATTTTCTTTTCTTTTTTCGCATACTTGCCGATTAGTATCTGTTGTTGGGAAATATTACAAATATTTTTTAACTGTTCTTGAATATTTTTTTAAATATTTGACGATATAAAAATACTACATATTAAATAAATATTAAATTGTTATTTTATTGATTATCTTATCATGTGAAGTGATCTTAGACTGGTTTTACACTAATTGCAACTGTGATCAACTATAAAGCACATATTGTTACTATATATTATTTTTACCTTCTTTAGTAAATGTCTAGTTTGTTTCCAATACATGTTTAAATGGTTCACAAGTGAAGTAGGTTTCCTGAACACGCCCCCTGTCAGTCAAACAGATAGTCCCGCCCCCAAACTCACATGATTGGTGGAGTCAGAAGTTGACGAGCCACTCAAACAAACAGATCAATGTTCTGAACCAATGAGTGAATTATAGAGACTCTGAACAACAGCTTTAACACACATGAGATGAGCTGTAGCTCATATTACACACAGTATGAGAGTGTGTTTGAACAGTGTGTGTGTGATCTCTCTGCAGGACTGTGTTAATGGGCATGGGTGAACCTCCAGCCGACTCCTTCTCCACGTTAATCATTATCATCATCGCCGTTGGACTTGGCACTCCGCTGGCCATCATCATCATCGGTGGAGTGTTTGTTTGTGTCCGCAAGAGGATGACACGCTCCTCGATCTACGAGCCAATCAACTGAGACGTTAGGGTACAAGCCCCGCCCCAATGCACACACCGGCCAATCAGTGATGAGGTCACTGGCCCCTGATTGGACGGTTAGAATGATCACATGCACGTTACTGATGAACATTTGCACAGACAAACTCTCTCTGGAAAAGTGTTTTTGATTCAGACGTATCGGATTTTTTACACCTTTATACTTAAAACTGATTGGCCAGTAGATCACAGGACAAATCGAGTGATTATTTGATTTCATATTTTTTAGACATGATGCTTATTTGTTCTGTGTCCCATTATAATAATAATAATCCTGCGTGCATAATCAGTTATTTGCCCAATTTTAAAGCATACATTTGTCTTTATTCCTAAAATATATGCATGTGTTTTTGCTAAATGCCTTCCCAGACGGCAGTGATGGGTCTCAGGGATTCAGTGTGTCTCCTCATCAGGGGTTTGAGGAGAGCGCTTCTGCTTTCATGCACATTTGCATTTTGTAAACATTGATTTGCACCACATTTAAAAACACTGAAATCTTTCAGTTTTTGTTGCCGCCAGTTACTAATAAAAATGTAAATATGGATTTAAAACTGCAAGCGTTTCTCTCTCTCTCTCTCTATAAGCTCCTCCTCAACACTGATGGACTGAAGTGTAGTGTTCACTGCGGATCAATGATGTCTCAGACACCTGTCAATCAAACATCCAGTGCATCATTTATTCATAAACATACAGATGGAAACATCAGATTCGAGGACAGACATTAGTAAACATGAGGAATATGGCACAAATCAACAATCATAATCACAGCATGACATACACAACTGCATGATGCATGTCTGAAACATCAAAATACTTCACTGTAAAACTCTATTATCCAACATATCCGGGTTACAATTACATTCATTTCTAAAAGAGGCCTATTTTAGGAGCTTATGCTTTTACTCAGACACTGTTTTCATGCCTATTAAACACATATCCCTGTTATTTATTTCTTACATTCATTATTAAAAAGACATTTTTAAAACAATAATAAACCATGGAAAAATGTAAGACATCATAATTGTTTCTAAACCTTCACTTTCTAAAAGCAAAATATACTTGGTAACACTTTACTTGAAGCCTTAATGTATAATATATTATAAAGTTATTCATAACGTATAGCTTATAATGCATTATATATATGTCCATAAATACCTGTAACCAAAGTAAACATGCATTATAATATTGGTTGTTTGTCGTGTGTTTTAATGCTTTATACTTTCTAAAGGTGTGTTCAATAGAATAGAATGTATAATAATGTATTATAACAGTGGTTACAATCATTTAAGACCATACAGTGCATAATTCATGCATTAAAATACTTTTATAATGCCTTATATATATTATATATATTATATAAGGCTTTAAGTTACCATATATATTTTGTATTTCTTTCTTTTGATTTCAAGGTGAATGTGAATCAGGGTTTGTGAGATTCACTCGACTAGTAACTATTGAGGTCAGATCCTGAAAGGCCGAACCTCGAGGGGTTACAGCAGTTAAACAGGTTTCTTCATGACACAGATCCAGTTTCATCCCATTCTCAGTGCAAGAGAGAATCTTTCCCGAAGGATTCTCCCAGTCTTTCATCCTTCATTGTTTAAAAGTCTGGACGGACAATTTCAGTGATTATTCTGAATGCTGGACATCTGATTGGGTTCACCCCCACCACCTTAGCTTTGGGGGCGGGGCTGTGGTGGGCGGAGCCACGTCAAACACCGCCTCCGGTCCGCCCACAGAGCCGATGAAGTACAGGTTTGCTCCCAGAACAACGAGCAGAGGCAGGAATGAGAGGCCGAGTCCGAGCGCTCGAACGCTGCTGCCGAACGCCACACACACCCAGTAGATCAGTCTGAGGAGGAGCACAACATCAACAACACACTGATCCCAACGGGAGCGTTCAGTGAAACAGTGAAACAATGCTTTATCAACCACTTTTGTTCGGTTTCTATTTCAGAAAGTAACATGCATTGCGTACTCTTTGAAACTACTTTTGGAATATACAACGTAATATTCGTGTCACATTTTATTGAATTTATTTACTTAAAATCTCTCCCTTCCCTAAACCATGTAACAAATTAGTAATGTGATTATAGAGGATGGACTAAGGTTTTCCAAGAAACATGTAACATTTAAAAAAGATTTATTTCATGATTTATTTACTATTACTTACAAATACAGTTGAAAATGTTTCCCATCCCCAAATATATATGTAATGTTAACGTATAATTAGTTATGTAATTTTAGAGTATTGGAATAATGTAAATGTTACATTTAAGTCTTAAAAGTAACAGTTTTCCAAGTAAGAAACATGTAATATTTCTATTTATTGAATTTATTACTTACAAATACAGTTGAAAATGTCCAATGTAACGTAGAATTAGTAATGCGAGATTTAGAGTATTGCAATAATGTAAATGTTACATTTAAAAGACTTGAGTAACAGTTTCCCATTTTAAGAGTAACGTTGTTCCAATAATGTAAATGTTACATTTAAAAAAATCTTAAAAGTAACATTTTCCAAATTAAATGTAACACTGTTCAAATCATGTGAATGTAACATTTTAAAATTAAAAAGTAATTTTTTAATTTTATTTAAACGGAACAGTATTACAATGTAAATGTTACATTTAAAAGTAAAATTTTTCCACTTTAAACGTAAAAATTTTGCAAAAACTAAATGTTACATTTAAAATTCTTAAAAGTAACACTTTTCCAATTGAAAAGTAACATTATCTAAATAAAGTAAGTGTTACATTTTGCAAGTGTTAAGAGTAACGTCCCCAACACACACACACCTGCCGAACACGAAGACGATGGTGAGCAGCGGCACCAGTTTGAGCAGGTCCTGTCGGGCGTATGTTGCCATGACAGCGAGCTGGAGGAAGAAGAGCAGGTAAAGGTGGAGCGAGTCTCGAACGAAGTGTCCGTGAACGACGACCTCGCGACTCTCCCACATCCCGTCGAACAGAGGCTTCGGCGTCCCGAACCTCAGCCGGGACACGCCCTGAACCAGCACACCTACAGCAGAGAGACCACGCTTATTACTGAACACTTATTATTAATACTTTCATATACAGTCAAACCATAAACTATTCACACACCAGATATCATTTTTTATATTACTTCACAAGTGTGTGCAGGACCCTATAGTTCACTTCTGTAAGTGAGGAGAGAAAAATAAAGTAAACTGTGACATATTATACCCAATAATTCTTCATACAGTGACTACCAGTGACATTGATACAAAATTTGGGGCCAGAAATGATTGGGACACTTTGAGCTGATCATGTTTTGCTGAAGTGTTTTGTCTTTAATTGCTAATGCTCTTTTTACACACAGACTGAACACAATGAAGCATTGCTTGGTGATTGGTTGAGCTAAACTGGTATTATCTAATTGTGTAGTTAAATTTAACAACTGACAGATATTCAACATAATTCATGTGTGAGACAGTCTAACAGAAGGACGGACAAAACCAGTCAAATATCAACTGAGTTCTGCTCATATTTTATCACCATTGTCTAAACTATAGAGAATAAACTGTGATGATGTGAGAAAAGTTGAAGGTGTCTGAACATATGTTGGTTTGACTGTATGTGTTTTACACACCAGCACACCCACAACAGAGAGAGACCACTGATTATTGATACTTTGAATGGTTGTGTGTGTATATGTTTTATAGATCCTCACCCAGCACGATGGGAACGCTGGCGAAAAACGCACAGCGCAGTGTGTAGACCAGCCTGAGGGGGGTGCTGTCGAGCGGAGGGGTGTCGAAGGGGAGGAGCTTGTAACCGGCCCACGTTAGTAACGGGAACATGAGCGCGGCAGCCGTTACACACACACACATCCGCACAACCTCCACACAACTGCTGTCTGAACACACAAACACAGAGCCGTTACACACACACACACACACACACACATCCGCACAACCTCCACACAACTGCTGTCTGAACACACAAACACAGAGCCGTTACACACACACACACACACACATCCGCACAACCTCCACACAACTGCTGTCTGAACACACAAACACAGAGCCGTTACACACACACACACACACACACACATCCGCACAACCTCCACACAACTGCTGTCTGAACACACAAACACAGAGATCATGTTCAGAACAAGCACTCATCAAATCAGCTCTTTAACTTTTGAGCTGTTCGCCAAAAAGTGCATTATACAATACGCTATCCCACAATGCAATGCACTCTACTTCACCCAGGGTTATTAGCATTAACTTAAACTAAAACCATTAAAAAAAATATTTGTTGCTTGAAATAAAAATAAATGTTAATTGAAATTATAATATAAAAAAACACATTTAAAAAAGTTACTTGAAATAAAATAAACGTGAACTGAAATCAAATTTTTTTTGAAAAAAAAACATTTTTGTTATTTGAATTAAATATATATTTTAATTGAAATAGTAATATAAAAAACGTACTTGTAAATTTATCTCTAAAATTGCATCTCGCGACACTGACATCTTTTCTCATGCAATTGCGACTTTATAACACGCAACCCAACAGAATTGCACGTTCATGCGAGATGTTTACCTTCAGGTTTGTCTATCTGGTGGATCCAGGCCGGCTGGAAGACCTGAGGAGGGTTAGTGATCAAGTTCTGCTCATCCATCGGGATCTTCTCCATCGGGATCTTCTCCATCGGGATCTTCTCCATCGGGATCTTCTCCATCGGGATCTTCTCCATCGGGATCTCCTGCATCGGGATCTTCTCCATCGGGATCTTCTCCATCAGGATCTCCTGCATCGGGATCTCCTGCATCGGGATCTTCTCCATCGGGATCTCCTGCATCGGGATGTCCGGGATCTGTGTGTGTTCCCGTCCCGTCGACTGCAGGATCATCACGTTCGGTGTGAACGCTTTCACCAGCTGATCATCTTCATCATCATCATCTTCCTCCTCATCGTCAGCATCGTTCTCCGCCGTCTCCATCCAGGCGTCTGGTTCCTCCAGATCTTCTGTGCTCTCCGTCCTGCTGTCGGATCCGTCGGATCGGGTCAGGTCAGGGATCAGAGGGTTGATCTCGTCAGATGTTTCAGGACTGAAGACCAGCACCTCCGTCATGTTGATCTGTGTGTGTGTGTGTGTGTGTGTGTGTGTGTGTGTGTGTGTGTGTGTGTGTGTGTGTGTTTATGAGCTGAACTGCTGCTCTGCAATCATCTCTGAAACTACAGAGCGATGAAACTCAAATAGAGAGTTCAGGAGAAACAAAGAGTTCAGGAGGAATATAAAGGTTGCACATTTCCACTGACAGACTCCAAAACACACACACACACACTCTCTCTCTCTCTCTCTCTCTCTCTCTCTCTCTCACACACACACACACACACGCACAGAGTGAAGTGTAATATTGTGGAGATAAGAGTGAATTACAGTAACTAACACTAGTGAGTAATGCCGGAGTAATGCAGTTCCACCAGTTTAACATGAACTCTCGGAAACGAACAAACACAGCAGAAATAAACACAACACTAACCAACACGCATTCACTGTTTCATTTCAAGCAAATACAACAACAAACTCTTCCTAAAACGCATAATAATAGGAAAACACCAACTCTGACTAAGATTATCTCACATGAAACTTGTCTGAGAACGAAAGTAAAATGCTGTTGTTTCTTACCTGACACTCCACTGAGAAGAACACCATGAATGTATATGGAATATTATACGTGATAAGAACAGATGAGTGTGAGGCTCTACCGTGATCGCTGTAATCGGGCACGCGCACAGGTGTGACGGTCAGTCCCGAGTCCACAGGTAAATCATTCTCTCGCGGTGTCACGTGACTCTCGGCGACGCCTACAATACACACATCTCGCTCTGAGTGAACTAAAGAAGTGCATGTGTGAAGTTTACGTTTTATATGGGGTTTACTTAAAATGTTGCCAGATTTAATTAATTGATCGTGTAAAAAATGTAGTTTTCTGATGTATGAAGTCAGCTGATAACAGTCGCTGTTTAGTGCACTAATATAGATTAAATCCTGCTTTTTCTGAACTAAAGCTCATCGGTACAGTATTTGTGTCTAACTTCTTTCTGTTTAACTAATAGTTAAACTAGCATATGATTATAAAACATTTTGAGATACAGGAAATCCATACTTTTAAGAACATAACCTGAGCGGTGTTGTTTACTAAAGGGATAAATATTGGAGGGCATACATTGATCATAAGTCAGTTAGCTGACGATACTTGTCTTTTTCTTAAAAATGATTCTTAAGTTTCTGCTGCTTTAAATGAATTTAATCTTTTCTCCAAGGCTTCAGGTTTAGTAGTAAATTCTAACAAAAGTGAAATTCTAAATATACATGATTCAAATAAAAATTCTGTTGTTGGTATTAAAGTTAAATGTCATGTAAAATATCTAGGGGTTGATATCCGCAGATCTGACTCAGACCGTCTCCATCACAATTTTCAGCCAAGGCTAGATAATATTAAAAAAAATATGTTGCTGGCTGCAGAGAGACTTGACTATTTATGGGAGAGTCCAGCTGACAAAAGCTGAGGGTATATCTGTTGATCAGCTATCAAAACTATTAACTCTCTGCTATTCCGCTTTATTTGGAAGAATAAGACAGAATGTGTTCAAAGGAAATCTATAACTAGGAATCATAAGGAGGGTCTTAACGCGTTAGATTTTAAAACCATTAACCAGACTTTCAGAATTAACAGGATTAAGAGCTGTTTATCTAATGATGAGTTACCCTGGTTTTGGATCCCTAACCTAATATTCAAGTGTTGTGGTGGCCTTACATTTTTATTATCCTGTAGTTTTAAGTGTAGTAAATTACCTACTAAACTCTTACATTTTCATAAACAGGCCCTAGAATCCTGGAAGATTGCTTTTAAACATAATTTCTCCCCGCACACATGTATTATTTGGAACAATGAAAATATATTGTCTGGTAACAAATCACTTTTTTTCATTGAATGGGAGAATCAAAATATTTGTTTTGTTTCTGATTTCTTCAATGCTCAGGGAGACCTTTTTTCTTTTCCTGATTTTGTGTCTTTAAAAGGTGCAACAATCTCATCAAGAGATATTATAATAAAGTGATTAAAAGTATCCCTGTCAGCTTAAAAAATTTTGTTTAAAGCACATTTATGTTATGGCTGTGTAAACAACCATTCTCCTACACTTGCATTTAATGGAGTTTATATATTAGATAAAAAATGCAATAAGGTCTTTATCTTCAGCTCCAGGACGCCCCTCTAAAGCACAGTCTAAATGGAGGATCTGTTATCTGGACTCTGACTTGAATAACTTATGAACCTTCTCCTCACAGACTTTTTATTCCAAGTAAAATCAAAGAACTCCATTTTAAAATTGTTCACAGATACTACCCTTGTAACTTATTCTTAAGTAGGTTTTTTGAGAATATAACTTCATTGTGTTCATTTTGTAATACTGATGAAGAATCTATTCTACATTTGTTGTGTCATTGCCCATTCTCAAAATCTTTTTGGTCAGAAGTTACCGTGCTAATTTCTTCCTGTTGTAACAAAATGATGGAAATCACAGAAGCTATATCATCTTCCTGTCAGACTTTCACTCTAATGTCAACAATCTTGAACATACTGTATTATTGCTTTGTCTTCTGGGTAGATTTCACATTCATAAAGCCAGAACCATTCAATGTAAACCTAATTTTAGAATGTTTTCATCTGATGTAAAATCTGTGTCCAAACCTTTGAATTCAAAGGCTTCTAAAACATTTAACATTCTTGAATCTGTGTTGTAAGGTATCTGTTGTGATGATATACCATGATGATTTATGTTGCCCGTATATCTACATGTGATATTGTCCGTATCCCCCCTTATTAATTTTCAAGTACTGTAATATTTTTGATTTGCAATAAAAAAATTAAAATAAATATGTTGTTTACTAAGCGCTGCACATGTGTGCGAGTCAGGCGCAGTGAAACCAAACTACCCCTCAGCTGATCGACAGCTCCCTCGGCCAATCACAATGCTTCATGCGCCGCAACAGCCAATCAGGATGGAGGATTGCCAGGAGGACGCGTGCACACACGCGGAAGTTCGTCTGTACCTGCGAATGTGTGTTTTCCGAGCGCATCATTATGTTCACTTTCACTAAACTAATGATTAAGATGTTTTAATATTTAAAGGGCAACATGAGCGGTATGTGCAGGGAGGTAGTTACACTCCAGCTGGGACATTATTCCAACTTTGTCGGGACACATTGGTGGAATTTACAGGTGAGGATGTTTAATAACGGATCCATGATACGAGGCTGAAGAAACCTGGCATCACTGTGAAAAGAAATGAAACAAAATGTCAGAAACAACCTGACAGCTTCTAGCTCTGTTTGAAGGAGATTACGTATTCATTTTTGATTTTACAGCAATAACTGTAGCAAGTACACTTATAAAAAGTGGTATGATTTTGTGCATTGTCATGGTGGTAGTGTTTATGAACATGTAATACCTTGATGTACTTTGAAATACCATGTAAATATGGTAATTATTCAGTACCCTGGTTTAAAGGTTTCATAAACACTTTTTGTTATTTTGGTTGAAGCTCTCTTCACATCCTGATAGTGGTCCAAATATTAAATAACCTGTCTGTGGAAGTCTCAGGACCAGAAAATGTTCGACCAATCATTGCATTCGGTCCGAGTGCACTGATTGGATGTCCTACCTGCCTGTCAACATATGTATTTCCATACCTTGGAGGAGGCGTGGCTCTGAAACCTTTAAAATCACCATGAAATCAAAATGGACTTTTCTTATTTTATTTCATTATTTATTCTAAATGATTTATCCGTGCACATTATTGTTTATTAAAGTCCCCCTGTGGTGTAAATCCAGCTTTTAATATTGTTTAGCCTGTATGTCTATGTGGTGTTTTTAATACGCTTTAAGACAAACCATGTGTAACTTCATAAGTCGACACCATTGCTGAGTATTTCCTCCTTAAAACTGCAGTGAACCAAAGACAGTCTCAAACACACGCTTTGAAATCGCTGGTGTTTCTGACGTCACAAACTACCTTGTAACCAATCAGATCAACCAGTGGATCTCTGAGCTGAGTGAGTGAGTGGAGGCGGGGCTCATTTGCATATTCATAGACCCGCATATACTAAATGTGGCAAGGGTGTCGAGTTACATTCAAGATATTTTAAGGCATTTTTTCATGTAATTTTGGTGAGTTTTAAAGGATAACATTATTGACCACTGGGGGACTTTAAATTCATGACTTTAAAGTACCATGTTAAAGCCATCTGAAACAGTCTCAGTAAAGCGTGTGTGTGTGTGTGTGTGTGTGTGTGTGTGTGTGTGTGTGTGTGTGTGTGTGTGTGTGTGTGTGTGTGTGTGTGTGTAGGATGCGGGTCTGGTTTATGACGCGGTGGAGCCGGCGGGTGAGCTTCAGAGTGACGTGATGTTCAGAGAGGGTCGAACACTGGGTGGTCATGTGACATACACACCTCGACTCATCGCCATGGACCTCAAAGGTACCGGAGTCTGATCCTGAGGAACAAATCAGATTTATAAATGCAGAAAATATTCTTAAGCATACAAAATGTTTTCGCTTGAACACCAGTAATTCAATTATGGAAGCTTGTTTCCACACAGAATAAAAAATAAATAGGTAATTGTGACACTTTATAGTCAGAATTGCGTGATAAAGTCACAATTGTGTGTTGAATTGCGTGATATAGTCACAGTTGTGTGTTATATAGTCAGAATTCTGAGAAATAAAAAGTGTGTAAAAAGAGAAATGTAAAAAGTCACAATTATCTTTTAAAATGTTTTATTCTGTGGCGGAGACAAGCTTCCATATTAAATGAATCCAACATCATTAATGAAAATGTAAAGATACATAGTCAATTATAAAATGAATAAGCAAAAGAACAATATTTAATTGCTTTGTGATAATTACATCACTGAAATTAATTCATTAATTATATTATTGCATTTTGATGATGACATTAGCTTTGCTTCCATCTACTTATTTTAATGCACAGTTTGGGATATTGCATAAAAAACCCTGGATGGAAACGCAAACACCAATAATGATGGTTGGATTATGTAATTTGTGTTGTTGTGTGTGATGTGTGTGTTGTTGATGTGTGTGATGTGTGTGTCAAGTCAAGTCAAGTTTATTTGTATAGCGCTTTTCACAATACAGATTGTATCAAAGCAGCTTCACAGTATTAGATTAAAATAATACAACAAAGTTTGTTTCAAGAGGAATTTATTGATTGATAAAATTAAATTAAATATCCCCAAAATATCCCCAACTCAGCAAGCCAAAGGCTTGATGTGTGTGATGTGTGTGTTGTGTTGTTGATGTGTGTGATGTGTGTGTTGTGTTGTTGATGTGTGTGATGTGTGTGTTGTGTTGTTGATGTGTGTGTTGTGTTGTTGATGTGTGTGATGTGTGTGTTGTGTTGTTGATGTGTGTGATGTGTGTGTTGTGTTGTTGATGTGTGTGTTGTGGTGTTGTTGATGTGTGTGATGTGTGTGTTGTGTGGTTGATGTGTGTGATGTGTGTGTTGTGTTGTTGATGTGTGTGTTGTGGTGTTGTTGATGTGTGTGATGTGTGTGTTGAGTTGTTGATGTGTGTGTTGTGTTGTTGATGTGTGTGATGTGTGTGTTGTGTTGTTGATGTGTGTGTTGTGTTGTTGATGTGTGTGATGTGTGTGTTGTGTTGTTGATGTGTGTGTTGTGTTGTTGATGTGTGTGATGTGTGTGTTGTGTTGTTGATGTGTGTGTTGTGTTGTTGATGTGTGTGATGTGTGTGTTGTGTTGTTGATGTGTGTGTTGTGTTGTTGATGTGTGTGATGTGTGTGTTGTGTTGTTGATGTGTGTGATGTGTGTGTTGTGTTGTTGATGTGTGTGTTGTGGTGTTGTTGATGTGTGTGATGTGTGTGTTGTGTGGTTGATGTGTGTGATGTGTGTGTTGTGTTGTTGATGTGTGTGTTGTGGTGTTGTTGATGTGTGTGATGTGTGTGTTGAGTTGTTGATGTGTGTGGTTGATGTGTGTGATGTGTGTGTTGTGTTGTTGATGTGTGTGATGTGTGTGTTGATCAGGAAGTCTTCAGACGCTGAGGAAGCAGGGCAGTCTGTACGACACGGAGAATGAAAACACCACCTTCACATGGTAAAACACACACTCTTCACGGTTGCTGTGTGTGTGTATGTGGAGTCTGATTAAAAGCTGGATGTGTTTCTCTTAGGAAAGGAGAGATTATGACCCACAAAGAAAGTCCTCCCACCAAAAACCCTTTCCTACAGGATCTCGACAATATAGACGTGAGTGTGAGTGTGTGTAACTCAGCAGGGTTTCTGAAAGCATGTAATATCTGAGAGTGACTCTTCTCTCTGTGTGTGTGTGTGTGTGTGTGTGTGTGTGTGTGTGTGTGTGTGTGTGTGTGTGTGTGTGTGTGTGTGTGTGTAGACGGGAGGTTCACCAGCAGATCCAGGGTTCACGTGTCCTCCCTCTGCAGTGGATCGCTGCTCAGGTGTGTATCAGCTCACAATGAACCGTTCAATGGCTTGATTTGTGTTCCGGCTCTTATTATGAACATTTACATTTGGCAGATGCTTTTATCCAGTGACTTGCTCTGCATTGAAGGTGTGTGTATTATCAGTTCATGCATTCCCTGGGAATCAGACCCATGATGCAAGATTATTATCATTAGCTAAAACCATTCGTTTTTGTTACTTGAAACAAAATAAATGCTTATTTAAATAAAAAATAAATAAATAAATTTGTAAAAAATTACATTTTTGCTAAGGCAACATTTCTCAGTTTAGTTTAGTTTAATTTGATGTACTAAAATAACTAAAACTGAAACTAATAAATACAATTAATAAAAACTGTATTGACAAAAACTAATAAAAATGGAAAAAAAAATTACTAAAGCATCAACTAGAATTATAGTGAGAACAGGAAATGTAAAAATAAAATAAAATTCAGACTTGAAGTACTAAAATAGCTTAAACTAATACAATTAATAAAAAATAATTAGACATATTTAAAAAAATAAAACTAATAAAAATGTCAAACTCAGCCAAATTATTAAGACTTTAACTAAATGTATAGTGAAAAAATATAATAAAATAATTGAATTAACTTGAAGTACTTAAATAAAACTAAAAAATAAAATACATTAATAAAAAATACATTTAAAAGAAATTAAAATAACTAATAATTAAAGAAAAACAAATTTCTATTTACGTTAATTAGAATTACAGTAAAAACAGAAAATATATAAATAAAATCTAATTCAGACTTGAAGTACTAAAATAAAGTAATAAAATGAATACAAACTTATTAGACATATTTTTAAAAATATAAAACTAATAAAAATAACAAACACAACAAAATTACTAAAACAAAAAATAATAGTGAAAACAGAAAATATAATAAAATCTAATTCAAAATATGAACATAAGCTATAATAGAAAAGTAATGCTACTTAAATAACTGGCTTGATGTTTCTCTACAGGAATGAAAAATTCATGCTTGTTATTTTACAAAAAATTATCATAATATTTTTCATTAAAATATAATAACCCCTTTCATCTGACATCATCAATCCCTCTTATTTCTTTCCATCGATCCAAAAAATAACTCATCCTACATTTTCTGTTCTCATTTAATATCCCGCTTCACTTATATCTCATTACTAAAGCAAAACAGCTTCTCGAAGGGATGAATTAATGTTTTCTGCATATGTTTTACAGTACGTGTTTACTCTGTATTGCCCAGCCCTAACTGTAGGAATAATGTGTGTTTTCCTGAAGGATCGAGCGTTGCCATGGCGACGGTGAACAGCAGTCTGGAGCGGATACAGAAATCCTATAGGCTGGAGGGAAGCGTGAGGGTGTGGTCAGATTTCCTGAGGATCCATCTTCACCCGCGCACCATCTCCGTCATTAACCAGTACAACCATGACGGGTGAGTGATTGACCCTTCGCAGGGAGTTTGATTGACAGGCGATCTGACCTATCATTATACGCCATCTGCCATTTTTATCCAACAAAGCGGTCAGGAGAGTTAGTAGATTAACATTGGAGGATTTGAACTTGAGAAACGGAGTGTGCTGACGTCTTTCCACGGTTAAAACAACATTCTGATGTTCATTCATGTTTATTTGATGCTATAAATGAACTAGAAGGAAGAGATGATCTGTTCACGAGCCGCTTTAACTGAGCGATCTGTCAGACACACTAAAGACACACAAAACGCAATTTATTGTTTAAAGGGTTAGTTCACCCAAAAATGAAAATTCTGCTAGTAATTACTCACCCTCATGTTGTTCCAACCCCGTAAGACCTTCGTTCATCTTCAGAACACAAATTAAGATATTTTTGATTAAATCTGAGAGCTGGATCACTCCTCCATAGGCTTCTAAGACATTATAACTTGCTGGCCCAGAAAATGTATTAAAGACATTGTTAATATAGTCCAAGTGACTCCAGTGGCTCAATCTTAAGTTTATAAAGCGACGAGAATACTTTTTGTGCGCAAAAAACAAAACAAAAATAACGACTTTATTCCACTATTCATTTCCTTCTCTCTGGGCCTCGAGTTTTTTCACGTAGTGTAACTGCGCAGCGCGTCTGTGTTATACGCCACACGCATCACACACATGACCAGCGTCGGCCAATAGTGAGCCTACGTGTGACGTACAACACAGACGCTCTGTGCAGTTACACTACGTGAAAAAACTCGAGGCCCAGAGAGAAGGAAATGAATAGTGGAATAAAGTCGTTATTTTTGTTTTGTTTTTTGCGCACAAAAAGTATTCTCGTCGCTTTATAAACTTAAGATTGAGCCACTGGAGTCACTTGGACTATATTAACAATGTCTTTAATACATTTTCTGGGCCAGCAAGTTATAATGTCATAGAAGCCTATGGAGGAGTGATCCAACTCTCAGATTTAATCAAAAATATCTTAATTTGTGTTCTGAAGATGAACGAAGGTCTTACGGGGTTGGAACAACATGAGGGAGAGTAATTACTGACAGAATTTTCATTTTTGGGTGAACTAACCCTTTAAATTTCTTTAAAAAAATGACCAAATTTGAAACAAGACTTTGTTTCATTATAAAGTAAGCTGGTCTTTCCGGTCTGTCAGTTTCTCTGCTCCGCAATGTGTGTTTCACTGCGTGAGAACATGGTGTGTGTGAGAGAGGCGTGGCTTGTGGGACATAGCAACAGTAACTAAAATCTTTGCGATGGTCAATCGATGGTCAATTCAATGACTGATGCTTCACATTACTGAAAACCACTTTGCATTCAGAAGTTCAAGAACCAAGAATTTTTTACATGAGACATGAAAGATTTCACCTTCTGATGTTCAGTGATGTTCTGTGATGTTCAGTGATGTTCAGTGATGTTCAGTGATGTCTGTTTGCTGCTGTAACTCGTAGTGAAGAGGAAGAGATGATGGTTCACGAGTCGCTTGAACTGAGGCGCTGAATTTGTTTCATATCAAAAGTAACAAAGCACAACGTTTATTGCGATTGTTGAATGGAAGGCGCTAGAACTGCACAATTCTGGAATAATTAAGAATCACGATTTATTTTTTTTGTTTAAAATATAGATCACGATTCTCCCATGATTCTTAAAAGACGACTAAACTAAATAACATTAACAGTAACATAATAGTACATTTTGATATACAGTATACCACGCCATAACACATCAGTATTTTAGCTATTTAGCTTAGACTTAGACTAAGGGCGCTTTCACACTAGCACTTGATTTGTGATTTCAAAAGGCGATTTGCTCTATTGTGGTCACTACTGTAGACATCAGTGTGTATATCTGAACTATACACTTTTATCCCAGTACTTCTGTGATAATCTGAATGATTGAAACACAGAAATAATGAAACTGTGTTTGAAAAGACTGTTTGTGAAACTGTTTCATATCTAAACATGACAACGGCTCTCTCTGGCTCAGATCTGAATCAGTGTGATCGGACAAAGGTTTAATAGACACAGAGCCGAATCGCTGTCATTTAGTAAGATGATCACATGGGTGTTTGAATCGAGATCGCAATCTTTTAACGATTAATCGTTCAGTTCTAGAAGAAACGCTATAAATAGACACTGACATAATTCAAATGCGTTATCGAAGAAGCACTAAATTAATTAGTTATGATAAAACGTTTTGGTTGAATATTTTTGGATGGTGAAACTACTCTTGAGTGATGTGTGTGTGTGTGTGTGTGTGTGTGTGTGTGTGTGTGTGTGTGTGTGTGTGTGTGTGTGTGTGTGTGTGTGTGTGTGTGTGTGTGTGTGTGTTCAGTGAATCTGAGCGTCTGGAAGCGTTCGGCCAGGGGGAGGCGCTCTTACAGGGTCCAGTGCTGGAGGATCTGGAGGATCGACTGCACTTCTTCGTGGAGGAGTGTGACTATCTGCAGGTAACACACACACACACACACACACACACACACATCAGTCTCTACTAAAGAACACTAGGGGAATCTCAGGAAACCTGTCAGCTCAAAATCAAGTCCCTCTGTAGTCAATAAATGTATTTCTTAAAACTCATCTTTAATCACCAAAATGACAAAATTCCCTTGAAAAAAATGTCTTCATGCCTTAAAATATCTTGAATGTAACTCGACACCATTGGCTCATTTAGTATGCGCGGTTCTATGAATATGCAAATGAGCCCCGCCTCCACTCACTCACTCAGCTCAGAGATCCACTGGTTGACGATCACACGTTGATCTGATTGGTTACAAGGTAGTTTGTGACGTCAGAAACACCAGCGATTTCAAAGCGTGTTTTTGAGACTGAATTTACACATGGTTTGTGTTAAAGCATATTAAAAACACCACATAGACATATAAACAACATTAAAAGCTGGATTTTCACCACAGGGGTCATGTGACCTGAGTGTGGTGTTGAGATTTATGAAGCCCCTGGCATTAATAGAAATATGAGATGTTTGGCTATTTTTTAATATCAGCATCAGCCAAAG